>NW_024080754.1:316002-459972 GCF_003009895.1 Hyaena hyaena | reverse complement strand
GTATAGATAAACCACATCTACTTGATCCATTCGTCCGTTGATGGACACTTAGGCTCTTTCCATGTTTTAGCTATTGTGGAGAGTGCTGCTATGAACATTGGGGTACATGTGCTCCTATGCCTCAGCATTTCTGTATCCCTTGGGTAAATTCCTAGCAGTGCTATTGCTGGGTCATATGGGAGTTCTATTGTTAGTTTCCTGAGGAACCTCCACACTGTTTTCCAGAGGGGCTGTACCAGCTTACATTCCCACCAACAGTGTAGGAGGGTGCCCGTTTCTCCTCATCCTCGCCAGCATCTAGAGTTCTCTGATGTGCTCATTTTAGCCACTCTTGCTGGCATGAGGTGGTATCTCAGTGTGGTTTTGATTTGTATTTCCCTGATGAGCAGGGATGCTGAGCATCGTTTCATGCAACAGACACTCATTCTTGAAGTTCTGGAGGCTGGAATTCCAAGATCGGGTGCCGGCATGGGTGGGTGAGGGCCCTCTTCCAGGTTGTGTCTTCACGTGGTGGAAGGGTCCAATGAGCTCCCTTGAGCCCCAGTAGGTTATTAATCTCATTCATGGGGGCTCCTCCCTCATGACCTTCATCTTCTTATCTCATCACCTTGGGTGGTAGGATTTCAACACATGAATCTCAGGTGGGCCAGACATTCAGAGCCTACTCTCTCTTACTCCATTTTGACCATGTTTGAAAGTGTGAGTACTGTAATATAGTTTTAATGCAGAAAATTTGGAATATACAAATTTTTAAAAATCATAATTCTATCACCTAGAGATAACAAATGCTTATATTTTAGCGAATTACTTCCTAACTCCTTAAACTTTAGCGAATTACTTCCTAACTCCTTAAACGTCATACACAGATATACTCAACTGTAGACACACAGAAACACAATGTCAGCTGGGAGGCTTTTTGCTCTTGAAGATTCAGTTACATTTCTTGGTTAGTTGCCTCCAAATCCACCTGTTTGATGCATTTGTACTGGAGACAGAGATTGTGCAGGTGCGAGGAGGGGGTAGCGTGGGGGTCTATGATAGCAAGGCTGCCATCTTGGAATTCCACATTTGGTTTCCATCTTCCTAAGAGACTCTGCAGTCCAGCCTTCACAGACGTCACACTCAGCTCTCCTCTTCTCCCTTATTTTCTAGGTCAACAAGAACAAAACTTTATCTTTTTCTTCTTCTTTTTTTTTTTTAGAGAGAGGGAGAGAGAGCACAAGTGGGGGAAAGGAGCAGAGGGAAAAGGGAGAGAATCTTAAGCAAGATCCACGCTGAGCACAAAGCCCAAAGAGGGGCTTGATCTCACAACCCTGAGATCATGACTTGAGCCAGCATTAAGAGTTGGAGGCTCAACCAACTGAGCAATCTAGGCACCCCCCAAATTTAACTTCTTATGTGAACAACTCAGCTCTCCTCAAGCCCTACATGTAGACTCAGTTCTAGACTTCCTTTCACATGCCCAAAGTCATGAAGATTCTGAAGAGAGTAAAAAGGTCTGTTGAGTAACAGCATCCACATATCTTAAAAGTTAGCTGCCATGTGAATATCACATATACAGAAATGCACATGATTTACACACATAGCTGACCTTTGAAAAATGTGGGTATGGGGCACCTGGGTGGCTCAGTGGATTAAGTGTCCAACCTCAGCTCACGTCATGATCTCACAGTTTGTGAGTTCAAGCCCCATGTAGGACTCTGTACTGACAGCTCAGAGCCTGGAACCTGCTTCAGATTCTTGTTTCCCTCTCTCTCTGCCCCTTCCCAATTTGTGTGTGTGTTCTCTCCCTCAGAAATAATAAATGAATAAACTTTATTGAAAAAACAATGTGGGTTTGAGCTGCATGGGTCCAATTATACGTGAATTTTTTTTCAGCAAATACAGTTTAGTATTTTAAATGTAATTTCTCTTCCTTATGACTTTCTTAGTAACATCTTCTTTAGCTTCTTTTATTGTAAGAATACAGTATGTGATACATATACAAACTATTCATTAATTGACTGCTTACATTATCAGTAAGACTTCTGGTCAACAGCAGGCTATAGTAAATATTGGAAGACTCAGAAATTACACGGGAATTTTTGAATGCAGGGGGTTGGCACCACTAAGCCCTGCATTTTTCAAGGGCCAACTGTACAGATGTACATATACCTCAAAGTGAAATATTTGAGTAGTAGGTCGTAACCTGATTTTCCTCCTTAATAAAATGTGCTTTATATGTTCTATAATATGTAGCATCAGTTTTTTGGTGTTTTGTTTCTTTTTTTTTGAGAGAGAGGAAGAAGGACAGAGGAAAAGGGAAAGAGAGAATTGTAAGAATTGACACTCAGGACTCTGGGATCATAACCTGAGCCAAAGTCAAGAGTTGGATCCTCAGCTGACTGACCCATCCAGGTGCCCTTATGTAGTAACATTAATTTTTATTTAATTTTTTAATTTTGTTTTTTTGGGTTTGTTTTTTTTTTTTGTTTGTTTTTGTTTTTTGGAGAGAGAGAGAGCGTGCATGCCAGCAGGGGAGGGACAGATAGAAAAGGAGAGAGAGAATCCCAAGCAGGTTCTGGGCTGTCAGCACAGAGCCTAATGTGGGGCTCGAACTGACAAACCCGTGAAATTATGATCTGAGCCAAAAGAAATCAAGAGTGGGACACTCAACCAACTGAGCCACCCATATGGCCCTATGTAGCATCATTGTAAAAATTTTAATGAAGTGTATGTAACATTATATTAATTTCAGGTGTACAACATTATTCAATATTTGTATGTATTGCAAAATGATCACCACAATAAGTCTAGTTAACATCTGTCACCACACACAGCTACAAAGTTTTTTCTTTCTTGTGCTGAGAACTTTTAGGATCCACTCCGTTAACAACTTTCAGATGTGCAGCACAATAGTAACTATAGTGGCCATATTGTTCATTACAGCCTAATGACTTACTTGTTTTGTAACTCAAAATTGGTATCTTTTGACCCCGCTTCACCAGTGTGGCCGTCCCTCACACCCTGCCTCTGGTAACCACTAATCTGTATCTGTGAGCTTGGTTTCTTAGGGGTTTTGCTTTTGTTTTGTTTTTATAGTTTTTTTTTTTTTTTTTTTCAGATTCCACATATACATGAGATCATAGAGTATTTGTCTTCATCACTTTTAGTATATTGAATTTTTATGGGTTTCCATAATAAATGTAAGCAATGCCCTTCTGAGAAATGTGGGTTATTTATAACTTTTTACAATTATAAAAAGACTAATAAATATTTGAAATTAAACAACATATTTTAAAACAGCCAAGGGTGCAAAGAGGAAATAATAAGAGAACTTAGAAAGTATTTGATATGAATTATAATGAAAATAAAACATTATAAAATTTGTGTGATGCAGATAAAGCTGTGTTTAGGAGAAATGTTCAGCTTTATTTTCATTTTTTACTTCCTTTTTAAAAAAAATTTTTATTTATTTTCCAGACAGAGAGAGACAGAGCACAAGCAGGGGAGGGGCAAAGACAGAGGGAGAAACAGAATCTGAAAGAGGCTTCAGGCTCTGAGCTGTCAGCACAGAGCCCAACACAGGGTTCAAATCCACAAACCAGGAGATCATGATTTGAACCAAAGTCAGACGCTTAACCAACTGAGCCACCCAGGTGCCCCTCAGTATACAATTTAAAAGATAAAGATCCATTTATCCCTTGCTCCTTCCTTCCTTTTCTCCTTCCCTATAACCACAAAACTGTTATCATACCTTAAACAATTAACAGCAATTCTATAATATTTAAAAATATCCAGTGTTCAAATTTGCCTGACTACCTCAATGTCTTTTACAGTTTATTTGTTGAAATCAGGATCCAAACAACATCACACATTACACTTGGTTAATTCAGAAAGACTTTTGGGGTGCCTGGGTGGCTCAGTTGGTTAGGCGTCTGACTTGATTTTGGCTCAGGTCATGATCTCAAGGTTCACAAGTTCAAAGCCCCATGTCAGGCTCTGCACTGACAGTGTAGAGCCTACTTGAGATTCTCTCTCCCTCTCTGCTCCTCCCCTGCTCACTTGCTCCCTCTCTCTCTCTCTAAAATAAATATTTAAAAAGACTCTTAATATATGTCAATTATACATAATAAACTTTTAAATCTCTTTTAATCCATACATTTTCCTTCATTTTTCTTGTAATTAATTTTTTTCTCATAGTTACTTTGCATTTGTGTTGTCTTCATTTGTATTTTGTTAATAGCATCCATGTAATGACAATTTCTTGTTACATAAATTTACATATATTTCTCATTACATATATTTCCTACATATACATATAGGAAATATGTTTCAGATATTACCTATAAACCAGGACTTTTTTCTGGGAGATTTGTCAGATTCGGGTTCAATTTACTTTTTGGTGAGAACAGTCCCATCGGGGGCACGTATCTGGTCTCTTTTTGTGTGGTATTAAGATTGATCCGTGCATCCAGGTATTGTCCTTTACCAAATGCCTTACCAACGTTTCACCTAATGGTTTTAGCGTCTGTTGGTGATGATTGCCTAGATCCATTATCTTATTAACAGCTGTATGACAGTATTTTACAAAACATCATAGAATTATATGAATTTAGAGATGCATGGACCTTTTCTTTTATGTTTATTTTTGAGAGCAAGAGAGAGAGCACAGGCAGGGGAGGGGCAGAGAGAGAGGGAGACACTGAATCGGAAGCAGGCTCCAGAGTCTGGATGGGGAGCTTGATCTCACTAGCTGTGAGATCATGACCTGAGCCGAAGTTGGATGCCCAACCGACTGAGCCACCTGGGCGCCCTTAGATGTATGGACCTTTGAAAAATTTAGTATAAGTCTCTCACTTTGAATAAGATAACTAAAAGCCAGGAGAAATGAGAAAAGTATTCAGTGATTGCAATTCTCCTTTGTTAGAAGTTCTAGACGCATCTCCCTTTCACTGACCACAGATGTGACAGAAAACTTCTGTTGACACACAGTTCAGTGAAAAGCACCAGCACTGGCTTCAAGTTTAAGCTGGCTTTATACAAGTGACCTTGATCAGCTTGTCTGACCACTCTGTGCTTCAGTTTCTTTATAAAATGAATAATATTCATCTCTAATTCAAAGTGTTAAAAGAAATAAACGAGAATGCAAAGAAAGGGCTTGGCACAGTGTTAAGTGATCAGAATTAGCCATTATTTACTCAGTCACTCATTCAGCTCTTCAACGATATTTTATCATCTTTACAATAATTGATCATTTTACAATATTTTATCATCTTATCATTAAATGAGATGAGTGACAGTTTTCACAATAGAGAACTGGATGCTGTGGAAGGTAGTTTTCTTTTCCAGACGCTTGCACTTATTTCATGGTACATAATTGTAAGGTGTTTTCACAAACGTCATTTCATGTAACTATCTCAGTAGACCTGTGCTCCAGGTGATACACAATTATTACCAACTATCGCCTAGAAAGGAGGCCATGGAGGAGCAGAGAGACTAAATGGCTTGCCCTAAATTTTGTACTTAGTGGGGAAAGTTGGGACTGTAACCTATTTCTTCTGGCTCTTTCTTTGACATGCTGCCTTACATAGTGTTAGGAACTTCCTATTTGTTTAATCAGTTAATCATTATATTTCAGGCCAACAAGAAGAGGAGGGTAGATGTTTGTACTTAAAGAACTTTCCTTAAAATAAAATATCCTCTTCATTTTGTAATCTGAGAGCTGAAGACAAGAATTCTACTATGGGGCTCTTAATGCATAGCTTTATCCTTCAAACACAAACACAAATGAACATTCTGGTTCAGGTAGGCAACGATGTTAAGTTGATCAACATGCTAATGACATTTGTTTCATACCCTTTCATCCATGAAATGACACCAGCATCAGAAGTAGGAAACTTCCTTTCAGAATGGGGAATAATAGAACAAATCTTTTGCATAAATTTCTAAGCAAATGAATTAAAGAGTTGCTCATAGATGTAATCAATAACTTACTTTTATTTAAAAAATTTTTAGTGTTTATTTTTGAGAGAGAGAGAGACACACACAGACAGAGACAGAGCATGAGTGGGGGAGGGGAAGAGGAAGGAGAATCCCAAGAATCCAAAGAATACTCCAGGCTCTGAGCTGTCAGCACAGAGCCTGCTGCAGGGCTCAAACCCTGAACCACGAGATCATGACCTGAGCCGAAGTTGGACGCTTCACCGACTGAGACAACCAGGCGCCCCAGCAGGTTATTATTTTTAACTATTGTTCTATTCCATTCCTATCTATTTACTGTCACATCATCTATACAAATAGCACAGGCATTAATTGGGTGTTATGTTGTGTCATGGAGTAAAGACCCAAAAATCAATTACCTTGTTACAGATATGAGAAAGCTCTTTTCTCGGATTACAGAGAAATATTCATACATGGCATCGCCACTGCCTTAATCATTTAGTTAAAACCAATGCTCATCATTTAATGACAAAATACTCTAATAAATCACTGTGGTCCACCAATGAGTGTCAGTACGTGAACTGTTTGTTATCTGTCCACAGGCAGACAAGGACAGACAAGAAGACAATTAGAACAATTTGACAGAGTAATCCCATGTTTCTGAAGCCTCATAATTTTTAAAAAGTGGGTATGTACTTTATTTAAAAAAATTTTTTTTGTAGTTTATTTTTGAGACAGATATAGAGCATGAATGGGAGAGGGGCAGAGAGAGGGAGACACAGAATCTGAAACAGGTTCCAGGCTCTGAGCTGTCGGCACAGAGCCCGACGCGGGGCTCAAACCCACGAACCGTGAGATCATGACCTGAGCCGAAGCCTTACGCTTAACCAACTGAGCCACTCAGGTGCCCCTGGGTATGTACTTTAGCCTTTTTAGTTTTGCTTTTCTAGCAATTCAGTTTTTAACTTTGCTGAGGTATAATTCATGTATCCTCATGCTTGCCATTTTAAGTGTACATTTAAATGAGTTTGGGCAAATTTTTCCAGCCATGCAATCATCGACAGAACATAACGTAGGGTATGTTCATCACCCCTCAAAATTTCATTGTGCCCCGTATAGGAAGTTACCCTCATCCCTGGCCCCAGGTGGCCGCTGATCTGCCTTCTGTCCTTACAGATTAGATATGCCTTTCCTAGAGTTGCTCAGTTCTTTTTATTTAAGAGTAGCTTTCCCATTGCATAGGTATTGCGCAATTTATTTACTCAGTCACCTGTTGATGGACATTTGGATTGTTCATAGTTTGGGGCCATTATGAATAAAGCTGCTGTAAACACGAATATACGAGTCCTTCAATAGGCATTGTTTAGGTAACTGTTTCAGTTAGGTAAACACCTAGGATTGGAATTGTTGGCTTGTGACAAAAACGTGTTTAACTTTTCCGAAGTAGTGTGGTATTTTCACCAGCAATGTGCAGAATTTCCATTTGGTCCATGCCATCGCCAACACTTGGTGTTGTGAGACTTTTTAAATTTTTAACAATTAAAATGAGCATTTAGTGGTACTGCGTTGTGATTGTTTCATAGTGACCAATAATGCTGACCAGCTTTTCATATGCTTTCCTGCATGTCACCATTTCTTCTGTTGCTGTTCCTAACTGGTTTGGCTCCGTGGATGCGATTTCATCTATTTTCTCATAAAGACTAAACTCTAGGGGCATCTGGGTGGTTCAGTTGGTTGAATAGCCGACTTAGGCTCAGGTCATGATCTCCCAGTTCCTGAGTTTGAGCCCCGGGCATCTGGCTGTGCACTGACAGCTGATGGTGTGGAGCCTACTTGGGACTCTCTCTCTCTCTCAGCCCCTCCCTCACCACTCTTTCTCTCTCTCAAAATAAATAAATAAATAAACTTAGAAAATAAAGACTAAACTCTAACATCTAATTTAGTCTTGGAGCTAGTTCTTCCCAAATCGATAGTTAAGTAAAGTACATGGGACTCATATGCACGATACAGCAGATGTAGATGGTCATATTTTCATGCAACCTAATATCCCAGGAATTTGAGAACTTTTTATACAGCAAAAAAAATTCAAAAACACAGAAATATACTGTATAATAGTTTTATTTTTCTCATTTTACTATTTTTACATTTTATGCACAAATATTTTTTATCTGAGTAAAAATAGAAAATAACTGTTTTATGTAAAATTACAAAAAAAAATAAAACCCACAAAGAAATACATAATTGTTATTATGACCGTATAAGTGTCTTTATTTAAAGAGTAAAAATGTAGGCAAAAATCCTCCTTCCTTTTACAAAAGACTGAGAATATTTTTTTTTTCTGGCAGCAAGTGAAATATCACTGAAATATCAATATTTTTACACCTTCTAGATGTGAAGACATTAAGTTAGTCACAGGTTGTTTGGTAATTATGAATTTTAAAACATTTTTGTGCTATTTCAAAGATATGCTAGTTCTTTTTAAAAGGTGGTAGCATAACATGAAAAATATGGAAAACAGCTGACCTCACTAAAGTACTGGGAGGCACAGCCCTCTAAAGGAGTGTCATACTTGAGTGTCCCCGTTAATCAGGAGAGAAAAAGAAGTAACTAACGGACATGGAAGCACACATGTGAACGTGCTGAGTCGGTCCATGTGAAGATCAACCATACAGCAATTCTGTTTCATGTGTCTGATTTTCTTATGGAAACACAGATTTCCAAACTTCAGGCTAGGTATGCATGAATGGTGGCTCAGGAAGAACCTCAACGGGAAAACAAGTTTTAAAACAAAAACGGACATTTCCTTGTTTTTGTACTTAGAGGGTACAAAAGATGGCCAATGATTTTTACCTTCCTCCCTTTAAGTATACTGTAAAGTCCCCTATGGAAAATTTACTCACAAAAACAGCAAAGAGTCAATGGCGTGAATTCTAGTTTCTTTTCCAACACAAGTTATCTTGCAATAAAAGAAAAGACTACCTGGCTTTCTGACAATTTGTAACCTCAACACGGACAATGGGAACAGTTTAATATGTCAGATGAGAAAAAAAATCACTGAGGTTTCTTGACTCCACTGGAGAAATCAGTCTCATGACTTAACTAACCTATGATACAGTATATGAAGTGATGAAGACAGAAGAAGAAAGAAATAGCACCTGATCCTGTAGGAGAATGATCCTTGTTCAAGTTATGACGGGGAATAAAAACTACCAAAGGAAGAAAAATGGATAGGATGTATTTTCAAAAAAAGGAACCTGAGGACTTAGAGAAAAGAAGCAATAGTTTGACTTTAGGATCTAAAAGAATGTGGGTGTTCCTTGCCTTAAAATATACATATACATAAAGCTGCAACATCGAGGAAGTCTGTCATCTTTGCTAAAACTTTAAAATAATGTCTCTGCAAAAGCAGTTTAAATCTTAAAGTGAGAAATTCTAAGCTCTTGATAATATACGAGAAAGAGTATACCTTTTTATATTTTTAAAACTATAAGCAACATGTCAATTCTCCAGACCAGAAGACGGGGCAGAACCTTTTTAGTGGTCTATGTTATCTGAACCTGGAGTTCTGTACATTAGTTCATATTGTTATTCTACTCAGATACTCTTGCAGTCACAGTGCCCAAATTAAACTAATAGTTTGTCAGTCTATTCCATATGTGTTTATAAAAAGGTAAAAATAGAAGTTACAAGTTTTTACTCTTTTTAGGCAGCTACTGGAGGGTCTTAAACGACTTAATACTCTAAAGGAACCGACATTAACGCAGTCCTACAGCACAGCACTTCATGTCACGATCCGAGGCGACCAGGGAAGAAGATCCTTCCTCTCCCGCTTGTTCCTAAAATCCCCGCCTGCTACAGTTCACTGCAAAGCACCATCTGGTACCTATAGCAGTGGCTGCTAAGCAAGGCCTCCGTGACTCACTACCACGGCCCTTTCCTATGGGTTAGACAAGACGCATCAGCTGAGCTTGTATACAGCTCTGGAGGGGGAGGGATTTAAAGGAAATGATGAGGGAGAAGGTGCATAAAGAAATATCTGAGAATCAATCTTCTAATATAAGAGGATTAAAGGCTCTCTGCCAGTATCTGGTATCATTATTCATGTATGATACCTTAAAACAAAAAACAGAAAGAAAAAAGAAAGGAAATCAAGCAAAAAAGAAAGACATTCCTAGTGATTTCTGTTTAGTGTTAGCTTGCGATAACATTTTCATATATAGGTGAATCATTTAATTAACATTTTTTAAAATGAGGTATCTTTTAAAATACCTTTCCTTTTGAATATCATTATGTATTCAAATACAGGTGTACAGATATATATACAATGGTCAACTGGACATGTATACAGATATATGTGTACTCATATATAATATTCAAAAGGAAAAAATTAAATAAATGGGAAATTTTGTTTTGGGAGAAGACCTGCCTATACTGGAGGTCAGAATTTTCCTTTCAAATCTACTGGCAAGTAATGTGCTGTTGTCTTGAAAGGTAAGGCTGACTACAGACAGATTTAAAGGCTTCATCTGATCAGAAACACAATGACTATATAAGCTGCTTCTGCATAATACACCTGCAGGCAGAACAGGGCAAGGAAAACAAAGAAACAAAGAAACAAAGCAAGCCATAACAAACCAAACTAAACCAAACTTTTATTTTCTGGCTGAGGTATACCTTTTCAGTTTTTTAAATCTCTGACAGGAAAAACAGAGATCATTTCAGGATTTTTGTAATAGCTGGTTTATTAGAATTAAATGCCTCTCTTAAAATAATTTAAATTCTTGGCCTCACATCATGAATAATCTGTACAGAAAATCCTTAAAATTAGCTTAAGCCAGTTAAGCCAGATTTCAACCTGGATCTCCCTCCTCAGCAGTGCTCGTCTGCCAGCTAACTTCTTATTGTCTTCTGCTTGCAAATATATAAATTACTTTAATAACTTGATACTCTCAGTTTAGTAACTTATTAATCTTATAGTTTTATTTGATATGAATATTTTAGCTCTGCTTGATTAGATGAAACAGGCACACATGCTTTAGCTGTGAAAAATTCCACTTTCTGGTTCTATGTAAAGCAACATCTAAAGCAGCAGAGAGGGGAAACAGTTATAATTTCAAAAATAGTTAAGCCAGACTGTTTCCTGGAGATACTTCATTTATTCTTCATCCTCAGATGCTACTGGCTATTTTTGGTAGGGCTAGACGTTAATACTGACCAGTTTAGCTTTCCTGACTGTTAACAAACTATCCCACAATGAACCTGACTTCACGCTGAAGACATTGTGGTGATCCTTAACATACACATATTCTAAAATATATGCTTCAAAGTAAAAAGATCCAAATTCACAAGAGTATGAAATATTTATAAAAAAATCATGCATCAGATTGTACAGTCTAGAAATAAAAGAAGATTCAAATTCAGTAATAAAGGTGAGAGCAAGACTCGCTCTAACGTTTAAGAAAGACCTTGGACTCCCAGAAGGTCCTGGGCTCAATTATCCTTTTCCGTTTGCAGAGAAGCAGTGGCCAGCGCGACTGCTGTGACCGGCTGGGCAATCCCGTGAAGCTGCATCTTTGCTAGTTTCTTCTGTTCACACTCCGTGACCAAACGGTTCAACTCTGCCGCACTGTATCCAATAAGAGTCTTCAAGTCACAGACAAACTTGTACACAAATCTCTTGCCTTGAACTTTACAAATCATGTCCCCATCATAATAATACCTTTAAAAAGACAAAGACATATTAGGACTATATAAAAAATACAGAATTTGGACTTCTTAAGATATTTCACAGATTCTTCCATAAGCAGGAGCCTAGTATTGTATCTACCTCAATAGCAATTAACACTGAAGTTATAATCCAAGCAAACTTCAAAACAGGACTTACTAAAATGTCAATGCTCAGTGTTTCAAAACTCTATATACTAAATATTCAAACCATATTTCAACAATTATGATAAAATACATAAACAATGTTAAACAAAACAAAAACCCTTATGAGCAGTAATAAACCTAAGAACAAGGGCCTGGAGTCAGAATGTCAAGATTCAAAATCCAGCATCTCGACTTACTACCTTTGTGCTTTTGTGACCACAGGAAAGCCACATTTTCTCTCAGTTGTTTCTGTTTGGCTTTTTAAAGGAGGCTCTGCGCCCAACGTGGGGCTTGAATTCATGACCCTGAAATCCAAGAGTCAGATGCTGTACTGACTGAGCAAGCCAGGTGCCCCTCAAAGTTTTTATTCCCCACCTATACAATGAGGTTAAAAACAGCACTTACCCTCACAGAATTGTTTAGAATTAAGAGGATTATCTTTGCAAAGTGCATGCTTAGCACACAACGACTGGCATATAGCCCTCTATAAAATATAAGCTATGTCAATAATTAATACCCACATAATACGAAGAAAATTTTAATATACATATTCTATGGATTGTGGGAATGTCCCCTTCTTTTCTGCACTGTACAAAATCCTTTATCATGTAGCCACACCTTCACTGTCACCATTTTAATATGTAAAGGCTCTCCTTTCAGAGAAGTTTTCCAAATCTAACATGGAGCCTCAAAAGTATAAGTAAATAGGGGCGCCTGGGTGGCTTAGTCGGTTAAGCGCCCGACTTTCGCTTAGGTCATGATCTCGCAGTTCGTGGGTTCGAGCCCCGCGTCGGGCTCTGTGCTGACTGCCAGCTGAGCCTGGAGCCTGTTTCAGTCTGTGACTCCCTCTCTCTTTGACCCTCCCCTGCTCACGCTGTCTCTCTCTCTCCTAGAAATAAAAACATTAAAAAAAAAAGTATAAGTAAATAGAAGAAAGACAGGATACAGAAAACCAGGAAAGAAGACATCATAAAGAAACAAGGTTTCTATAGTGCAAAGGTAAATTTGTGGGAAATCCCTCCAGAAGTCTAGCTTACTGCTGCTCTGTATGGAGATGGAAACAGAAACAGAGCTAGATTTATACTTTGGAAAACAGACTTTATTTACTGTTATGCATTGCCAATTCCAGTAATAGGGGAATAGGTAAGTAAAGACTTTTCTGGGCAGGTGGACTGTGCAGGCTTTGTTTTCAAACTGCACTGCCCATCTGTACTACTCTGACAGTGAGCAGTTAGGAAAGGAAGGGCTATCTGCCAAAGCACAGGCGGTGTAAATTACCGCATTCAGCAGAGTTTTCTTATAAGTCATTCAATTTAATCAGGAGTCCATTAATGAAAAGGCTGATTTGCATGCAGGAAATTAAGTCACTTCCTTTAATTCCAGAAGAACAAAAGTGTAACAGTCAGTCATGCTGACTCTCTCAGTAAGAAATGATACACACTGGGCATAGTTCTTGTGTTTCCTTTTGTGCCAATCACATTAATACAGAATTTAGATCTCAGCCCACAAACCATCAAATGCCTGTCATCCAGTTTAACATGAGATTGGTATTTCAATTTCTCAAGAAAATTTCTACATAATATGTAAGGCTGTTAGCAGATAGACACTTGAGAAAAAAGTAAAATAAAAGAAGAAAGCAGTTTTACATTTCAAAGAGGAAAATGGATTTATAGTCTTCTGTCTCTTGGTAATAAGTGATGAAAAATACAAATGCCAAATTTTAATTTTACTTCATATGTCTTTCAATCTAGTGGGTGCCTCACACAAGCGTACTAAGAGCAGCATCACTTCTCTAACACCTTCCCTGAAAAGAAGGAGAAAAGAGCACAACACCTGTATTGTCATGGATATGCTTTCTCTCTCTTTTTGAAATCTGTTTCTTTCACCCTTTAAATTGTGAATTACATAAACAGAAAGCACACACAAGTGAACAGCTCAGTGACTGATTACAGTGAATGTTCGCCTGTCAATTACGACTTAGGTCAGGAGACAGAACACTGCCAGCCCCCAGAAGCCCTCCACGGCCCAACCCAATCACCCCCGCCTCTTTACTCTAAAAGGTAAACACAATCCAATCCTGTTCCATGATGATAATTCACAGCTTCTATTTATATTCTCATCACCCAAACGTTGCAATTTAGTTTTCCTGTTTCTTGAACTTTACACTATAAATGTAATCATATAATATACACCCTTTTGGGTCTGATTCTTTCACTGAACATTACATTTGTATCAGCGCTTATAGCTTCAGTTACTTTCTTGGCCACACGGTACACTCCTGTTTACCACAATTCAGTTCTGTCCCGTCCTGCAGACAGATACTTGGTTTCTGGATAGTGTAAATGCTGCTGCTATGAGCATGTGTGCAGACATCTGCAGACGCTTCTGCTTGGTGATCATTTAGGAGAGAAACCGCTGGGTCACAGGTTATATCCCGACCAAAAAGTGCTGAAGCACTCCGTGCTCCATATCCTCGACACCTGGTACCACTGATCTTTTTCATTTCAGCCATTCTGAGATACGTGCTGTGCCATTTTACCGTGGTTTCCAACTGTGTTTCCCTGATTACGAACGAGGTTGTGTGCCATGGCATACGGTCACTGGACATTTAGTATAATCTAATTCCGAAGTGTTTATTTAAGTCTCTTGTCTATTTTTTCTAGTTTTCCTATTGATTTGCTACATGGAACCGATCTCTAGTAAAGTATGAAGAAGGGCGCAAGTTCCACATGGATGGTCAACTGTCCCGGCTCTGCTGACTGAAAAGCAGGTCTTTCCCCCACTACCATCTTTAAGTCAAGTCCTCTTATGTACTTGGCTCTCTGTGGGCTCTCTGTTGTGATCTGCAGTCTGTTCTCTCTAAGAAAACCACGCACTTACCGTCGAAGCTTCCTAGCACTTCCCACTCTGCTGTCCTTCCTCAGGTGCCCTGCTTACCGCGCACTTTATGTTCCCACATACATCTGACAATCACCATGTTAAGTTCTACAAAACAACTTATCCAGATGGTTTCTGCATTGAAACTTAATATCAATCTGGGAAGAACTGACATTTTAATGACTAATTCTAATAATTTATCTGTAATTTTGAAGGGACTTGTAAATATACAATCATATCAACCATCAAAAATGACAGTTTTAGGGGCGCCTGGGTGGCTTAGTCGGTTAAGCATCCGACTTTCGCTTAGGTCATGATCTCGCGGTTCATGGTTTCGAGCCCCGCGTCAGGCTCTGTGCTGACTGTCAGCTCAGAGCCTGGAGCCTGTTTCAGAGTCCGTGACTCCCTCTCTCTCTGACCCTCCCCTGCTCACGCTGTCTCTCTCTCTCTCCTAGAAATAAATAAAAACATTAAAAAAAAAAGACAGTTTTAATTCTAATTCTATGGGAAGGGTCTTTAGACAGCTGGCAAAGTGTGTGAGACTAAATACGCGATAAGCACTTTGAAAACAAAGCATTTTAGTTACTTAGGAGTATAAGGATATCAGTTATTTTGGAAAATAAAATAATTGTGGTAAACTATGTAATAGTACTCACATGATCATGATTCTATAACAGTGAATACCGGACCTACCCACAATTTCTGTATAATTCTGTAATTACAAGAGAGGGGAGAAAGTGTGTGTGTGTGTGTGTGTGTGTGTAGTGATCGGAGGTAAATCATGATCTCAGTGTGAAATTCACAATGTCCAAGTGAAACATGAAGTCACAGTAAAACCAAATTATTTAGAAATACAGAAATAAATTGCAAAGCTATTTTACACACATTCACTCTTCCAAAAAAAGACAGTAATTCCACGATATTTCTATATATCCTACTTCTCAGTAGGATGCACTTCTTAAATGCACATACTGAATTTCCCACTGTAGGAAGCATAATTTCTGAGAGTAATTCTGTCAAAAAAAGTGATACTAGTTATAAGATGTTATAAATAATTGTATTCTATTCCAATTCAGTGTGAAGGTGGGATATTTAGAGTTAGGCAGGTTGAAGGGGAAGAAAAAATAGAGGAACGGGTCAACATTTTGCACCTAATTATAGAAAGAGAAAATATCTGCCTCTTTGCTAAACTTTACACTCAGTTCATCTATGCAAATAACAGCATCTTTATCTGTTAGGTAAATGCCAGAAAAATCAGAGATTAAACAGTTAGTTTTAAACTGTTAAGTATATTCTTTTCAACCAGATAAAAACAATTAAGCTTGGAACCATCTTTTAAGGAAACAACTATGTTCCTCAAAATTATCACTAAAGATCTTTGTAAAAAGTCATTTTTAACAAAAACGTAAAAACTTTAGCTTTGTTTAGTCATTTTTTAGAAGGGCTTAATGTTAAAAAGAAATAATAATAATAATAATAATAATAATAAATGCCTACCTTAATGCACGACTTAGTTTCTCATAGTTCATTGTAGGCTTATTTTTACGTTGTCCCCATTTCTGTGCAACCAGTTCAGGCTGATTTAGCTTAAACTCGCCTTCATCGCCAACCCAAGAAATGCAGTCTCGAGCATCCTTGTCAGTAAGAAGTTCTAGCAAAAACTGCCACAGCTGGATTTGGCCGTTGTTTCCTGCACGGACCAGAGGGACAAGTGCTGACCACGGTGCTACGGATCCAGAGCAGGCCAGAGACAACAAGCAGATTCCCCGGGTCATCCCCAGCCATGCTGGAAACACAGCTGGAGTTGGTTTTTTTTTTTTTTTTTTAACAAATGCTGTTGAAATACTGCCAGGGAAATACCATATTCACATTTTCATGCAGCGAAATAAAATACACATAATTTAACAGATTTTAAGAATACCATTAGATAACGCAAAGATACCTGTTCTGTTCCCAGGAGAACTTCTGTCCTCGCCCGAAATCCTCGGGGCTCTCTGTACTTTAGCTGCCTTTGTGCTACTATTAATGACTTTTATGGTCGTTGGGGTAGCAGACTGCACTGATGCTGGAATAATCTGCACAGCTGCAGGGAAACACAGGGGGAAATTATTTTCCCTTTAAAACAGCACTGAAAAAAATTACTGAAAGACACAGAATGCAATTAGTTTTACTAATACCCCTCTAATTAGCTCTACAAAAGGCCTCCTTTCAAAAAAGCCTAATCCACAACAGTTTTGAGCAAAACTACCAAAAAAGTTCAGGGGATAAGGTATGAGGTTTGCTCTATGGTTTGCGAGTCTTAACTTGAGGAAGAAGAGTTGGTCTTGTTTTGAATTAACTTGGTGGTGTGTATACATTAGACAAAGAATTATGAAAACACTTGTTTTAAAAATATTTCTTCATTAACAACAGTTTATCAAATGCTGGAGAAAACAGGGACAAGCGAGGACTCCAGTGCAGCGCCGGTGAGAGCAAAGCCCTGCCACCACTGCGAAAAGCTCCGGAAACCCCTAATCAAGCTGGCGGTGGAGAACCCCTGGGATCAACTAGAGGCTCTCACACTCAAGCTTGCAAACACTCCTTCAGTGACAGTCACCAAGTTTTAACAATGTTTAACAGCAATGAAAAGGAATGAAATTCCACTGCCAAGTGTTCTCCTGTCAAACAAAAAAGTAAGTTACAAAGGGGTATGTACAGTTTATGGTCATTTTACCAAAAAAGTTTAAATATGTGTAAAGTAATACTATAAAGTGTGGTTACCTAGTTGATAAAGATATAAAACATGCACAGTAATAAACACCAGATTCAGGATAGTCATCTAAAATGCGACCTATAACAGGTACACTTGATATATACGAAGTTTTAATTCTTACAGAGGTATACATAGATGGCTATACTTCATTTCTTGGTATGTCTAAAACATTTCATAAAAAATTTTAAAATTAATTTTTCTTTTTATTACCTTGCAGAAAATTTTAAAAAAATTTTCTTATTGACAAATGGGCAACATATCACGTGCATGAATACTCACGCTGATCAATCGTAACTATCTCATTCATCTGTTGTTCTTGGCTTGCCAGCACATCTGAGGAACACACAAAAATTTGTGTTTATATTTACACCCAGAAATGTAAACTCACAGTAGTAAAACTCAACCGAACCAACCAACCAACCAAAAAGGCAAAGCGTTTAACAAAACTCATTGGCACAATAACCTAAGAAATATTTGACAGTCACTCTGCAAGGAAAAAATATTTTTAAGAGAAGTAACAGATGGAAAGCTCTAATTCTCTGAATGTTAAGAAAAGTTATTCAGAGAATCATGGTTTTCTAAACATAAATATCTGTATCTAAATGTCTTTCTGTATAAAACTATGTAAAACAGGGAAATTTTCATGATCAGATCAAAGATGAGACCGTACACCACATCAAAATTTCTTAGATTAACATTCTTTAGATGTATGTTCTCAGTCAAGATAACTAAGAGGTCTTCATAATTTACTATTCTAACAGATTGTATAAAAGTTTTGAATAAAATTGCTTTAACTTTAAAAAGGCTCCTTCTTAAAGGTAGCTAAATGTTTAATAAAACTGTAGTGGTCCTAAAGTCACAAGTGAGTGAAATAATTTAATAATGGCTACAAATATAGTTCTCATTATGAGAGTTACATTGTAAATACTATTTAAAAAAATTTTTTTAATGTCTTTATTTTGAGAGACAGAGACAGAGAGCAAGCAGGGGAAGGGCCGAGAAAGAGGGAGACACAGATCCAAAGCAGGCTCTAGTCTCTGATCTACCAGCAAAAAGCCCAACGCTGGGCTCGAACCCACGGACTGTGAGATCATGACCTGAGCCCAAGTTGGACCGACTGAGCCACCCAGGCGCCCCCAAGAGTTACACTGTAAAAAGTCCTAATATAACCCTTTAGAGAACCATTCATCACTCATCTGTTGCTATTCTCTACTCAAATGCTCTTCTTTTTCTTTCTTCTTTTTTAAAGGTTTGTTTATTTTTGAGCGAGAGCGAGCATACAAGCAGTAGAGAGAGGGGAACAGAGAATACAAAGTGGGCTCTGCACCGACAGCAGCGAGCCCAATGTGGGTCTTGGACTCACAAAAGGCAAAATCATGACCTGAGCTGAAATCAGATGCTCAACCCCCGAGCCACCCTATTCTTTATTTCTTAAACAAGAGCTCCTATTTCCCAGTCTCTCATACTTCAACCTATTGAGTGCTCATCATATATTGGAATCTTGTCTCTTGAAATTGTTCCTACCAGCAAGCATCTTTATACTGAGTGAGTCCTGGAGCTTGGGCACCCAACACAGCACGACTTCAGGCACCATGCCAGGAGCCGGTTCCAGACACACAGAGCTGGAAAGGGCCAGGAAGCTAAAAAGAGGTCTAAACCCTATCTGTCAGATGGGAGCTTTCTTTGGGGGCCCTGAATTTGGGGGTTTATACAGTTATATGGGACTGGCCTCAATAGCTCTTGGTTCTGATCTTAGCCCTCACTTACTGGCTGTGTGACTTTGGTAAATTATTCAACCAGCTTAAACATTAATTTCCTCATGTTTAAATGAGATATCCCCATCTCCCACCTCATAAGGTTGTTGTGAGGATTAAAGAAAAATGCTTTCAAATAGCACAATGCCTGGGGCGCCTGGGTGGCTCAGTTGGTTAAATGTTTGACTTCGGCTCAGGTCATGATCCCACAGTTCGTGAGTTCGAGCCCTGCGACTGTACAGACACTGCAGAGCCTGCTTAGGATTTTCTCTCTTTTCCTCTCTCTCTGCTCCTCCATGACTTGTGCTTTCTAAGTAAATTAATAAACTAAAAAAAAAAAAAAAAAGCACAATGCATGAAACAAAGCTTAACTTTCCAGAAACTGAAGAAGCTGTTTCATCCAGATTCCTAGTTCTGAGCATTCTCCTAAAGAACTGTGGTCTCTCTTGAAGAAAACTCCATGCCTTATATTTGTAGATTTTTCCCTAAATTTCATAAGGATACCTTGAAGAAGCAAACTGCTACTGAAACTGAAATTGTTCCATTTGTGGTTTCAAGGAACATAGATGCCCTCACCTAAAAAGGGGCACCTGTGTGGCCCAGTCAGTTAAGCGTCTGACTTTTTTTTTTAATTTTATTTATTTTTGAGAGAGAGATAGAGACAGCATGAGCAGGGGAGGGTCAGAGAGAGAGGGAGACACAGAATCTGAAGCAGGCTCCAGGCTCTGAACTAGCTGTCAGCACAGAGCCAATGAGGGGCTTGAACCCATGAACTGTGAGATCATGACCTGAGCTGAAGTCGGACGCTTAACCGACTGAGCCACCCAGGCGCCCCGTCTGACTCTTGATTTCAGCTCAAGTGATGATCTCAGGTCCTGAGACTGCGCCCCGCATTGGGCTCTGTGCTGACAGCGTAGAGCCCGCTTGCGATTTCCCCTCCCCGCTCCTATGCGCTTGCTTGCACGCACTCTTCTCAAAGATAAAATTTTAAAAAATATATTTAAAAAAAGAGGCAAAAGAGGGAGTCACCATCGCAAAGCATATGTGTCACCAACATGTAAGATCAGCTTCTAATCTCTGAGTCTCAGAATGGAGTTTGGTCTGTCTCCTGGTAACTCTCAAGATTAAGGCACAACACAGGGAAGGAAGGTTTTGAACATATGGTCCAAGACCATACAGGCTAAATATCATATTCCTCTACTGAAGCCCTCAAATCCTGGCCATGTACAAAAGAAGAGTCCTAAGAGGCAGCATTCTAGGTGAAATGAAACCATTTTATGAGGACAGTTTAGACACTAACAATATAAGGCAATTCTTTTTCCTAAAGAAAGCCCCCCGGAAACCGAGCACACCCTGAGGTACGCACTGCTTCACAAAGACCACACAAAAGTGTTAGTAACCCATCAGGTTTCCATAGACTTGGATGCTACCTGCTGAGGAACTGCAGGAAAGTGGAGGCGGGGGGGGGGGAGGGGGGGGCGGGCGGAGCCTGACATGAGCCCAGAAGAGGGAGCTCTATCTGTGCGGCAGCTCTTCTTTCTCCTTGAAGGAGCACTGCTGAGGATGAGATGCTGGATTAGACATCCGCTAGAGACTGCCCCCCACCACAGGGGCCAGAGTACCTGACTGTGCTCAAAGCAGCCTCTTCTGGGAAATGAGGCTTGTGAATTACATAAAGAGTCTTACATTATCAACCTACTAATCCCCCAATTCTGAGCTGCGCATTAGGATCCCAAACCAGATGGGACAAAGCAAAGAACCATGGATAGATAAGGAATTTGCAAGATACTTATCTAGGCTGTGGGGCTTTGTTACTTTTGAAAATAAAATTCCAGAGCAGAGTTCTTCTGAGGAAGACCCATTCCACTTCAAGAAAATGAATGAAGAGAGATACGGGAGATTCCTCCATTCCCCATACCAGCAATAAGCTTTACAGAATGAGAAGCGCGAGGAAAAGCAGATAATCCCAACAAAGTGCTGTCCTGGGGGAGACGGCAAAACCCACCAACTTGAGAAAAATAAACTGTAGTCTAAGCACTGTGTCCTGTCTTAATCTTCAGAGTTCTTATAAGAAAACATTTCAGTAAACATGACTCATGTGCTAAAATCTGAAACAATTCAAGAGTTTTCCTTATTTATCTGAAAGGCACAGCAGAGAAAAAAACACTGTAATATCAAGGGCAAAACTTCCACCAGAACATTTAATTTCTTTATCTAATAAGAAAAACTGGAAATAAACCCTGTAAATGTAATGAATGTAGTAAGTCTTTCAGTGTCACAGATATGTTTTTCCTCTAATATTTAAGAGTTTCCATAAAAGAGAGAAACTATGAATATAACCAGGGAAGGAAAATGCCTCTCTCCAGAGCTCATTTCTTACTCTGCAGCAGAGAATGCACCTGGTGAAACTCCCAGGGCAGTCAATTACTATGTAAAATCCCTCCAACCTGAGCTGCTCCTTCACTGGGCACATACTAGAATAAATCCTACCAGGTATCTTTATACGCCATCATAAAAGCAAAGGCAGAGTTTGTCCTATTCACACATACTGCAAAGTATGTGGGTCTGGCTAGCACATCTGGCCTCGAAACCAGGTTTAGGGAACAGGTTATTGCTAAGATAGTTTAACAGGTAGTCACTGTTGGATTAAAGTGGATTAAGATGGAAAAAAATTCAAACAAAATAACACGTATTTGAACTTTTTGTTGGTCAGCCAAGTAGTTTCTAATTTCTGCATATAGTCAATTAATTATAATGATAACGTCTATGAGCTAACATGGAAACACTTATAACCAGCTGCTTTCAATTCAAGATGGAGGGATGCATACTTACACTTTTTTTTCTCTTAGGATCCCATTCAATTAAAAGAAATTGTAGAAGATTTAATTCCACTAATGATGAAAAGAAAGAGGGAAAACATCTGCAGACAATCTCAAATTTCTAGAAGATGAACAGTAAAGGACTGACTGATTAAACAAAAGTCAACGACTAAAATGTATGAAGAGAGCTCAGTGTACAGCATAGCATCTTAAGAACTCGGATTTCTAGTGTTCGTCAGCCTGGTTTTGAATCCTGGCTCTGACACTCCCTAGCCCTATACCCTATGGAGCTCTCTAAGTCTCAGTTTCCTGTCTAAAAAAATAGGGAAAGTAAGGATTTATGGCATTAGTAGAGGAATTAAGTGAGATGATACACATAAAGCTCCCAGCAGAGCCTTATACAATTAAATGTTAACTATTATTGTTTTTATCAATGATCACAATGAACAGTGAAGACAAAGTTATACAGAAATAAAATTAAACTGAAGTTACAACATAAATAGGTAATAATTCAAATTTTATACATTTTCGAAGAAGCTCCAGATGACTCCACAGAATTTCTCCCCGAGGGACTCGCTGAAAAAAATCTTCTTGGTTGAGGCTGCATAATTCTCTTCCGGAAATGTTGAGTGTGGTAAGGTCTATATCAGTCATGCTGAATTCCTTCATTACCCAAACCACCCAATGCAGGACTTGGTCTGTGGACCACTGTATAGGATCTAAAGAGAAAAATATTACCATTAGCCTAGGAACTCCATGAATTCAGTTAATTTGTCAATACATATATACATACACACATATATGTGGAAATAAAATCCAGACAGGTTTCTTTCCCCCAAGTAAGTACAGTAAAGAAACTCAAATAAAATAAACAGAATTTTTAAAAAGTTTATATACTTTGAGAGAGAGAGAGAGAGAGAGAGAGAGAACTCAAGCGAGCCCAGAAGAGGCAGAGAGAGGAGAGAGAGGACCCCAAGCAGGCTCTGCCTTGTCAGTGCAGGGCCCAATGTGGGGTTCCATCTCATGAACCGTGAGATCATGACCTGTCCGAGCTGAGATCCAGAGTCGGATGCTTAACCAACTGAGCCACCTAGGTGCCCCCAAATAAAAAGATTTTTAATGATGTATTTTCTCCTCAGCTCCTTTTGAATTTTTCAACCTACATTTGTAATAACTTCACCTCGTTTTACATCTGTTAGTCTAGAGTCTTATTAAGAAAAACAGTGTAAAACTGCTCTCCAAAGGGTCAACTGGAAGAAATAAAATATGTGATTACTTTAGAGAGAATGGAGTAAGTTACCCAAGTTTTAAACATTACTTTGTAGCAGTGTACAATTTGATGCATGGGAAAATAAACTCAAAAATCAATAAGGGGCTTTTGAGGAGCTAGACTTATTCTCCAAACTGTGCACAACATAATCTTCCCTCCCTTCTGCTTCTTGTAAAAAGCTAGTGCTCCTATATCTACCCTTCAGCGGCTCTTACAACGTGCAAGTTGCATGTTTACTCAGCCGTCTTCCCTATAACACATTAAGGTCTTGAACATAAGGACTGTGTCTCATAAACCACTGTATCTTCAGAGTTTACCACAATGCTTTATGCATGTGTTAAATCCATAACAAGTAAATCCAAATAAATTAATTTCCCTCATCATTTGTTACTATCTAATTGAATTCTCAAATGAAAATGAGGGCCAACATGTATGAGTATTTCACTGTTGTATCCCTGGCACTTAAGAGAGTATTTTACCCACATAAGTTTAATAAATACTGACTGGATTAATTTTGGTATAGATACTTATGCATGGAGAAGATAACCTATCCAAATAGTATTGGTTACATGCCCCAAGCTGCAGGCTATTCAATAGGAATAAGTGGGGGAAAAAACGCTTAAGTACTTATCAAGAGCCAATTTATAATAATAAAAAACGAATCAAACATAATAGGGGATTGATAGCCACAGAACTGATTTTTTATTTGATCTTTTCACCAAGTGCTGAAGGGATGGGGATGGAAACAAAGTTGTTTTTTTTTTAATGTCTCTAAATGCACACATTAAAAAACACCACTAAAAGCAACTAGAGAGTAAAGCCAATAATCCAGGTACATTTACAATAGACCCAGATGACAAGATATCCTCAGGAAGCCCAAATACACGCAGGTGAAGACAAAACCCTAACAGTCACGACCTTCATGGTGTCAGTTATCTGCGCAAGAGAGAGCAAAGAGGGCAGGAAGCAAAGGGACACGTGACCCATTCTTCATTCTGATAACGCGAACGCAGCCAACAAGTTTTCACTGAAAGCACAACAGGCGAAGCCAAAGCAGCAGCTCAAACGGTCCTGCCCAATCGAGTAACAGCTGAGCACAAAAGTCCACAGTAAAAGTCCAAGGTAAAGGCTGGAGCAGCGTAGCATCTGTGAGCTCTTCAAACTGAGCTGTGGATCACGTCCAGGAGAGCGGACCACAATGAGGAGGAACCAGAGGGAATGGAATCGAAGTTGAGTAGCACAGGAACCCCAAGGAAAAAGAGAGAGGAGGTCCAGATAAAAGTGGAGTAAGGGAACAGGCAGGAACTGAGCAAGAAAATGGCTCTTTTTCAAAGTTTAATTTATTTAAGTAATCTCTACACCCAAAGTGGGGCTTGAACTCATGGCCCTGAGATCAAGAGTCACATCGTCTTCTGACTGAGCCAGCCAGGCACCCCTAAGTGGCTCAATTCTTTCGTACTACTTGAAAATAACAGAAGAGTGAGTTCTGAAAAGTTAGAGAAGCTATCCTGAACCACACTTGCCTTTAAAAGTTCAAGTAACCTCATTTTACATAAACATGAACCAAAAAAAAAAGGGTCAAGATCAAAAAAGTTGGGGAAATATAGAAATTAGCCTGATTTGTATTCTTAAATAACACCAGGACTTCTGGTTTAACGTAACTAACTGTCTATGCATATTCATCCTGCTTATTTTCTCTAAGACCGTAATAAAATTAAAGTTAAGGAATTTTTAAAAGAAGTAAATGCATAGGACCATGAGTGAAAATGACAAATGGATGGGACATTTTCAACTCATTTTTGAAGACCATAAGCAGAGTAAAAATCAAGTGAAGAAGGAGAAGTTCTGACCTAACATATCTTTCAAGGAGGATATAGCGAGGAGTTTCCTACCTGCAGAACCCCCTTAAACGCTCCAGTCATGGTGGTGCCAGGGAGCGGAGGAAGTGTATGGGGAAAACGAAATGTATGGTGTGGTTACAGCCTCGAGGGTCTCTCCTTCATTCTCAGGAGCCAACTGAGTAGAAGCACCCCCCCCCCGCCCCCAACACACATGTCCATACCCTTCCCCCAATCCCAGGCACGCTTTAAGATCAGTGACAGACATGAAACAGGTCCTGGGAGAACAGATCCCAGTAATAAAAATCTACAAACTGAAGAGTGAGACCTTCTGCACTTCCCTTTCCACTTCCAGAATGCAGCATTCACATACATGTCAACCCTGAATCCTCACTCCAATGTTCTACCCATCAGGAGTTTGGCAAATTCTCCAGAAAAGTTAAAGAAACCCAGGACAAAGATCTATACATACTGGCCCTTTAAAATCTTTTAATGAAATGACCAATATTCCATTTTACCTGTGTACGGTCAAGAAACCCCTTCCAGAGCTTCAAACTAATTAGGTTTAAAGTTATTCACTCTAGGGCACCTGGGTGGCTCAGGTGGTTGAGCATCCGACTTCAGCTCAGGTCATGTTCTCAGAGTTCGTGAGTCTGAGCACCACATCAGGCTCACTGCTGTCAGTGCAGAGCCTGCTTTGGATATTCCATCCCACCCTCTGTGCTCCCCCACTGGTGCTGTCTCAAAAATAAACATTAAAAACAGTTATTCACTCTTAAAGATGAATAGATGAGCAGGAAGAATCAGATATATGAGTCTAAAAACAAACCATTTAACAAACAAAAATAAACAGAAAAACAGAACCCAGGAAAGACAGAAATAATGCCATACCAAAATGCAAAAAAAATTTTTACAAACCCCAATGCAATAATGAACATATTCAGAGGTCAGAGAAAACATGATACCCATAATACTGAGATCAGAATGCTAAAAACAATAAACAAAAAATAAAGAATCCTGTGAAGTGAAAGTAACTATCAGGACAGGTTGTTACATAAAAAGACAAGATATTTGGCAAAGCTGTACAGACAGATACAGAAATGACAAGCAGAAGAGTAAAGATATAGAGGATCAGTCCAGGAGAGTCAACAGGAATTTCAGAAATAAGAAAGAAAAACACAGAAGGTAATTATCAAAATAATAATGCAGGAAAATTTCCCAGAACTGAAGGCTACAATGGTCTAATGGTCTAGACCAGCAGCTGTCCAAGAGAGATATAATGCAGGGTACTGTGTAACTTAAAAATTTTCTAAAAGTTACATTAGGGGCGCCTGGGTGGCTCAGATGGCTAAGTGTCCGGCTTCGGCTCCGGCTCAGGTCATGATCTCACAGTTCGTGGGTTCAAGCCCTGTGTCGGGTTCTGTGCTGAGCGCTAGCTCAGAGCCTGGAGCCTGTTTCAGATTCTGTACCTCCCTCTCTCTCTGACTCTCCCCTGCTCACGCTGTCTCTCTCTCTCTCTCTCTCTCAGAAATAAATAAAACATTTAAAAAATTACATTAAAAAAATAAAATGAATTATTTTAATAATAATTTCATTTAATGCAGATCCAAATGTTATTTCAACATGTAATCAACAAACAATTTAAACAATTTTACATTCTTCTCTTTTTGTAGCGGGTATTTTACATTTGTAATATTAAAAAAAAAATTTTAATGTTTATTTTGGAGAGGAAGAGAGGGAAGGAGGGAGGGAAGAAGAAGGAAAGAGAGAGAACATGAGTAGGGGAGGGCAGAGCAGGCTCTAGGCTCCAAGCTGTCAGCACAGAACCTGACGTGTGGCTCGAATTCATGAGTCATGAGATCATGACCTGAGCTGAAGTCAGATGCTCAACTGACTGAGCCATCCAGGCACCCCAACACTTGTAATATTTTAAAATGTTAATATCTGACAATTTTGGGAGCCAAAAACATGAATATCTTTCTTGTTAATTATTCAAACTGGAAGAAAAATTAAATGTAAATAAGCATAGTCATCTTTTTAATATTCTTATTAAAAAAGGATAAGAATAAATAGACTTTAACTTTAGTCAGCTTGAACATCCCATTTGACTAGACTTCTAACTACCATAAATTCATTAATTTGATTCTCATCTATAGCTTTTAAATGTGAAATAGTAAAAAACAAAAACAAAAACAAAAACAAAACCAGCAGAAAAAATAGGAGTCCTGGAAAAATCTAAAAGTCAAAGGATTATATATATATGATCAGGTGGTTCTAAGCTCCTGTCAAGATATAAAGTTGAGGGGCGCCTGGGTGGCTTAGTCGGTTAAGCGTCCGACTTTTGCTTAGGTCATGATCTTGCGGTTCATGGGTTCGAGCCCCGCGTCGGGCTCTGTGCTGACTGCCAGCTCAGAGCCTGGAGCCTGTTTCAGTCTGTGACTCCCTCTCTCTCTGACCCTCCCCTGCTCATGCTGTCTCTCTCTCCCTCTCTCCTAGAAATAAATAAAAATTAAAAAAAAAAGATATAAAGTTGATATGTATAAAATGAACTTAAGGAACTGTCCAATGTGGACCAATATTTCAAAGAGATTTAAAGTAGCTATGACCAGGGGCGCCTGGGTGGCTTAGTCGGTTAAGCGACCGACTTTCGCTTGGGTCATGATCTCACGGTTCGTGGGTTCGAGCCCCACATCGGGCTCTGTGCTGACTGCCAGTTCAGAGCCTGGAGCCTGTTTCAGTCTGTGACTCCCTCTCTCTCTGACCCTCCCCTGCTCACGCTGTCTCTCTCTCTCTCTCTCCTAAAAATAAATAAAAAAACATTTAAAAAAAATTAAAAAATTAAAAAAAAATAAAGTAGCTATGACCAGTCAGCCATATTTCAATTTTGCACAGAATTAATAAGCAATTGCAAAATAACTACCCTTATGTGCAGAAAGAAACCTGAAACAATAGTTTTCTAAGAAAATAGTAATTAAATTTCTAAAACTTTCCAGTTGCTAACAATTTTAGGACAAAAAAAAATCAATGATGAAAAAAATTTCCCTATACCTAAATAAATGTGAAGTATTTTAAAAAACCTTTATTCTAAGTAAATAGTACCCTTGGTAGAAACTCTGAGTCAGAGTTTATAATCTTGCTCTCTACAAGATTACTATTACTCTCCATGAAAGATTCTACTACTCAGGGGAGAGGGGAAAATGGGTGATGGGCATTGAGGAAGGCACTTGTTGGGATGAGCACTGGGTGTTGTATATAAATGCTGAATCACGGCAATCTACACCTGAAACCAAAAGCACACTGTATACACTGTTATGTTAGCTAACTTGACAATAAATTATATTTAATTTAAAAAAAGGTTTCTACTACTGAAAAAGTTCTTGTTGAAAGTCTAGCAAACTATGTAAAATATTATTTCAAATGTTTTTATGCTCCCTTCTTTCCTTCTCAGCATTTCCTCTCAGGGGTGACTCAGTAACCAGGTCAAGCACAACATCTATGCTAGCTTCCACACATCAGAAACAGGTAACAATACTGTCAACTACACCATCTCTGAGGAACAGGCTTGATCTCATCCTCTGAAATGGGCTTCCCTCACGTTCCAATTCAAAACCCCTCTCCTGGCTTCCTTCATCTACCCTTTTCCAGCTAGTGGCAAACCATTTTATCTACAAATACTCAGCTTACCAACAACTCTTCGAACCTTCAATAATATTTATTTATTCTCTCACCACTCTTCCCATTTGCCCCCCAACAAAGGATAATATTCTGTTGTTTCCATTTCCATGTCTATTTATTTCCTATAATTCATCTTTTTCTAACTCTATAGTCACTTTTTTCTAAATCTACCAATGAGCCTCTGATCACCAAATTTAATAGATACTACTCAGCTGGCATTTTTTTTCCTTTGTTGTCAGTGTGAGCAGTCTTGCCCATCTACAGCTCTTTTCCAATCTCAGTCCAATCTCACTGTATACATTTTGTATTTTCCTTCTGTCTCTTCAGCCATTCTATCTCCCTTCCTTTTCCTCAACCTGAAATTTTGACAAGCTCCATTGTGCTCCTTTCCATTTTGTCTCTCTCCATCAGAGGCTGCATATATTTTATGGCTTCATACAAATTCAATACAGTGTAGTCCCTGAAAACATCTTCACCTCCAGTCCAAATCTTGTATACCGAAAATACTTTCTGGTTACCTTCAGTTGAGTATATGCCATTCAAAAGTAGTACTACTTTCTCTTGAAAAAATCTTCCCAACACCAGACTTCCCTACCTCTCCCACTTAAGCTCTGGAGGGCACGGACCATCTTTGTTATGTACTGTCAAAAACCCAGCATTTAACATGATGCCTAGCACATACAGTTCTCTAAATATGTAATGAAGATGTAACCAGTTCTCATCACTATTGCCCTATATGTACCCAAGCTTAAGAAGGTGCATCAGTACTTGCTCCTCTCCTTTCTATCCTCACACAATCCATCCATCCGTCAGTTGCTCAGTCCCATCACTATTTTCATTCATCTCTTTCCCCAGAAATTATCAAGCCCAGACTAACCCAGACATTATCACCTAGCCACAACTCAACCATAACATGCCTGTTTTCTCTTCATTCAGTCTCTATGCGCACCAACGTATGCCATGTACTCCTGCCACATGGTCACATCCATCAGTCAAAAGCAGTTCTATACTGCTACTGCTAGAGGGTAACTCCACCAAACCTCACTAGTCCTACATACTCACTCCCATGTCTACCTTTTGCTCATTTGTTTCCTGTCTGGTCTGTCCTTCTCTGCCCATCAGTTTCTGTGTCTATAAAAAACCTTTTCCCCATTTCCCCTCAGGCCACTGTGATCCCTTGAGATTCTGACAGCATATCCCCTTTATACATATATAAGTTACAGCTTAAAACCATGCTACCTTTTATGGCAATTATTTCTTTTCAATTATCTTTTCTCTCTTCAACTACACTGCGAACACTCTGAAAGCAGATTTTGTTTTTTATTTCTTTGTATTCCCAGCACCTGCAAAAATATCTGTCCACAGAGGATAAAAAAGTATAGAAAATCAATATTCTTCCTAAATATTCAACATCAAAAACAGAGTATAACTTACTCACCCTAGTGTCTTCCATGTCAAGCTTAATGCCTGTTACACCCCCAACACATAATCAAGTACTTTATTACCGTAAGGTATCCCAAGGCGCTCTTGCTCTTTCCTATAACCTTCCAGCGCGGCGGCCCAGCGTGTCACTTGCTCTGAGGTCTCATCTGAAATAGTTGTGATGTGTTTTGTGCCGTCAAGCGTTATTACTTGAGCTTCTTCAACAAGATGTGCTTCTGCTTCAGCATGGTGGGCATCTGGATCGATAACTACTTCAACTGTTTCCGCAGGTTTAACAATTTCAAGGATGTTTAGCTTAGGCTCAATTCCTTAAAAGTGAATTAAAAAAAAGGTAAATCTAAATGGAAACGTAAAAGGTACTAAAAAGTCACTAGCTTAGTTTAGGCATTCTCAAATGGAAGGGTAAACACTCTTGTACACATAAATACAATTATTCAATGACCTTTAGTAGATAAGAGTACTGTGTCAAGATTAATTTCCTGATTTTGATTATTGTAATGTCATACAAAAGAATTCCTTGTTTTCAGAAAACACATACACTGATGTAGATAGAAAGAGATCACGTATGCAACTTCTTCTTTTTTTTTTTTAAACATTTATTTTTGAGAGACAGAGACGGAGCACAAGCAGGGGAGGGGCAGAGAGAGAGGGCAACACAGAATCCAAAGTAGGCTCCAGGCTGTGAGCTGTCACGTCATCAGACCCAACCTGACGTTGAATGCTTAACTGACTGAGCCACCAAGACATCCCTGCAACTTATTCTTAAACAGGGCAAAAAAGATAACATGGGGATGGGTGGACGGAGAACAAAGCCAATGAAATAAAAGTTAACATTTGGGGAATCTGGGTAAAGGACATCCAGGAATTCTTTTACTATTCATGGAACTTTTTCGTTTTTTTTTTAATTTTTAGTTTTTTTATTTTTGAGAGAGAGACAGAGCATGAGCAGGGGAGGGGCAGAGAGAGAGGGAGAACAGAATCCAAAGCAGGCTCCAGGCTCTGAGCTGATGACACAGAGCCTGAAGCAAGGCTTGAACTAACAAACTGTGAGATCATGTTCTGAGCTGAAGTCCAACACTTAACTGACTGAATCATCCAGGCACGCCTTGCAACTTTTCTATTAAGTCTAAGACAATTTAAAATCACCACCACTACTACTACCACCACACACACAGCTACTCATAAACATTTATTAGGGGAAAAAAAGTACCAATATGGATTAGAAAATAAAAGCTAGACTAGGGAGAATATAAAGGAGTAGCTATCCACCTGCAGAATTTTTAGAAGTCCTTCTAAGCAAATTGAAATTATTTACTGACTGCTTTTCTTTTCAAAGGTCAAAGTGCATGTCTTAAAAATGAATTGGCACTGAGTGTTTTAAATTCACATTATTAGCTTCTGATTTCCATTTTCAATTGAATGAAAAAATAATATCCCAAATTCTTAAGATATTCAAAACAGAATACACTAGGTCTTTATAATATCAGCTCAGATACTTCTGTTACAATGACAGCTCTAAGAAACTATCATATTACTTAACAGCTACTGTTTGGTCATTTCATCTGTTTTAATCTATATCCAATTTAATCAAAGTGTATTTGAAAGAAAAAACAAAAGTGAACTTCAATTCTCCTTGAAAACCAACTCTACAATAAAATATATAGCTTATCATTCATTATCTGGTCCAAAGATAAGTCACATTTTTTCAAATACACATGAAAAAAAGAACTGGAACTTTTAAAAATTTTTTTCCTAAAATTAATCTCTAATCCTCCATTCAAATTTCATCAAGTCAACTCTTCCTAAATACACTTGCACGGAGAAGTCACTAGGCTTTTAAAAACAAGAAATTTCTTTCTTTTTGCCAATGATGGTCAATCTTGGGGGAAATTGTAGATGAGGAGATAACTACCATTTTCATAGTTTGAGAACACTCTGATTTGTGATTATGAGCAATAGATTACGTTCAAACATTTAAATTAGTCCAAAACTCTGGCCAGAACTCCTAACGAGCCATATTTTTAAAACCCAAGATTCAACCTACCAAAAACAGTTTCCTAATTTTCTAAGTTTTGTACTTACACAAGATTAGTATCTTTTGCAAACTGCTCTCTGTGCTAAACTGTAGAGACTCGATTTCCTTTGCAGCTAGGGTTCCGGTTAGGATTCAGGTTCTAGAATCACTGGCATAAGCCTGCTATTTGGAATTGAGTAAATGACACCTATATTTCTGGCTAGCGTGGGTCACTGTTCTACGCTGACGCTACAGCGGTGGCTTTGAGCTTTGGTGGCTTCCGTGGCAGGGCAGCAGCTCCCTCGGCAATCCGGCTCTGCAGTGTGGCTAAGGTGTTCTGAGCACGTGAACCAGAATGTCTATTTCCACCTCTCTCTACCTTACAATACATTCTTCCCTGAGTAAACTAGGTAGAATATGTTATACTATCTACTTCACCCTGACAGATAGAATTATTAAACCAAAGGCATGAATATGTGGCTATAACATCACATTAGGTAATTCAGACAACTACCTAAAATACCTGAAACTTGTAAAACTGAGTTCTCCCATATTTAAAAAACCTGAACTAAAGTAACTACACTAAAAGTAGCTTACCTTGGTAAGAAATTACCTGTACACTAAGTTGTACAGTTCCATCTGTCTTTACTCCTTGGTCAAACAAACTTCGTTCTGGATCCAGCTAAACATGGGAAAATGATAAAGACAAATTTTAGTTCAGTCATCTGGTTTAATATAAATGGATGTTCAAACAGGACTTAATTTCTGAGACATACTAATGGAATTATAAGAACACAACTAATTATCCAAGTTGTCATATCATTTCTTTGTCGAAATTAAACATATTTTAACAACCATGGTAGTAATTAAAGACAAGATAAATTAACCAAATTTATTTGAGGTGATGGTTTGCTCTAGCTCTGGAGTCTAGTTTAGGATTTTAAATAATGCCAAAAGGCATTATTACTATTTATTCTGTATATATATTAAAAGTAGGCAATAATGCAATTTATCTGTCACAAATAAGCAAGGGTGTTTAATTAGTGGGGAGATTTTTATATAAATCTATTAACATAATTTTTGCCAAGTCTCCCGAATTAGCAATGACACATATTTAAGATCAGGGTTAACTCTAAATCTCTGGTAATGCAGTTAATAAAGTTAAAGCTTATGAGCTTACTACCTGACCTAGCTTTGGTATCTTCTACAATAAGTCTATATCCTTTCAGTATTAGTGCATTTATCCTTCACTTCTCCTAATAGTCAATGCATTTCACACAATGGAAATTGAGGACAAATTGTAAGATTCTGACTTCCAGACATTTTCTGTCACCATTTAAAAGTACACTTGCACTGGAATTATCTTGAATAAGGTATACATCTGTGTGCCTGCATTCCATGCAGCTGGAGGCACAAAGCTCCTCCCATTCCCATTCCCAAGAATTCAGTCAATGCTGTAGTCATGGGACAAACACATTTTCTAACATTAAAAAAGTAGTCATATAAATAAAACCTAAAATCTTAAATGACTTTAGGTCTAAATATGAACAGGGATAAGACAAACTGTATAACCCTACAGAAAGACAGGTCAAACATGGTAGTTTTACTCCTTAAAAGAAGTCTCTCTGCTTGATGCTCTGTTAAAAACTCTCCTGATACCCAGATTCCTCCTCTGTGCAGTAGGCACTGGTGTGGTCCAGTAGAAGCTACAGCACGTGGAACTCTGACAGTGAACTCTCAGGTAGTGCTGAATATACTAGCTAGTTCACATACTTCTCAAAGAAGCACAACTCTGCTACTTTCCATCAGCTTTCAAGTTGACATTCAACTGAAAACACAAAAGCATCACCACAAGCAGCAAGCATTCTGACTCCAAATGCATGTGGTTAGTTGTTATGAAGAAGAGAAGTTGTTATTCTCACATTCTTTTTAAGGAGAGAAAGGAAAACAGGGAACGAATGTAAAATGCTTTAGATCCTAGGCTAGTTCTGAATTCTGTGATACTATGAATTATGCGTATTTCCACTTATTCAACTAATATTTACTGAGAACTTATGATACTTTGGGTACTTTGCAGGTAATACTTTCATCTTGGTTAGGCCAGGTATGATTAAAAAAAAAAAAAAGCAATAAATGTTTTTTTTAATTAAAATTTTTTAATGTTTTATTTATTTTTGAGAGAGAGAGACAGCGTGAGCAGGGGAGGGTCAGAGAGAGAGGGAGTCACAGAATCCGAAGACAGGCTCCAAGCTCTGAGTTAGTTGTCAGCACAGAGCCTGATGTGGGGCTCGAACCCACAAACCGTGAGATCATGACCTGAGCTGAAGTCGGATGCTTAACCAACTGAGTTACCCAGGCGCCACAAAAAAGCAATAAATGTTAGAGCTGAAAGACAAGAGATCAAGTCCAGATTCCCCTTTCTTTTTTTTCCCCTTTATTTTAAAGATGAGAAAAATGAGGTAAAGCCCAGTGACATTGAGTTATTCAATACAAACTTTTTTTCTAAAAGTCTGCCTCAAACAAGAATTCTGAAGTCACATAAGCCTGGGTTCAAATTCCAATGTATCTCTTTGTAGTTATTCATTGGACAAATTTTTAACTTCTTTAAATTTCAGTTTCTACATCTGTAGAATGTAATTAAGAATATGCTGATTTTGGGGCTACTAGATGGCTCAGTTGGTTGAACATCTGACTCTTGATTTTGACTCAGGTCATGATCCTAGGATCATGCCCTGTGATGGGTTCCACACTGAGTATGGAGCCTGCTTAAGGTTCTCTCTCTCTCTTCCCTCCCCCCCACTCTGTCCTCTCCTTACTCATGCTTTCTTTCTAAAATTAAAAAATAAAATGCTGATTTCAAAAACTGATGTGAATGTTAAATGATAAAATGTAACAGTGTTCTTAATTATTATTTTTTAAAGTTTATTTTGAGAGAGAGACTGAGAACAGGGGAGGGGCAGAAAGAGAGGAAAAAAGAGACAATCCCAAGCAGGTTCCATGCTGTCTACAGAGCCCAAAGTGAGGCTCAATCCCACAAGTTCCCACAACCACAAGACCATGACCTGAGCAAACATCAAGAGTCATATGCCTAACCAACTGAGCCACCCAGGCACCCCTCCAATTATTTTTTCATTCAAGGTAAACTGCCCATATAGCTCCATTTCACCAATTTTTAATGGCTGCCTTAAATGCCAATCTACACAAATCATTTATCTAATTCTGTTTTTGGAACATCTGACTTATTTTCAGTTTCTGCACAACCATGCAATGAACATCTCAGATGTAGAACTTTGCTCACCTAGATGAGGATTTCTGTAAGAACAATTTATTGAGATGAACTACTAGGTATTTCACATTTAATATTAATACACGCTAAATACCAGATAACCTTCAAAAAGACTTTGCTAATTTTTTCTCTAAGAGAAGACTTAAATCTTAAAAAATTATATTATTAGACTCACATACATTCTCTATTTCTAGAAGAACAATACCCTTGCCCCTTTCAACATTTACTAGATTTACTACTGAAAGGAAAAGATAAAAGTATGGCTGAGTGCCAAGTGAAATGTACAAGTTTCATTTAAACATTTCAACTTACTCTACATCAAAATATTATTTAAAAGTAATAGACAGGGGTGCCAGGGTGGCTCAGTCGGTTGAGTGTCAGACGACTCTTGGCTTTGGTTCAGATCATGATACCATGGTTCATGAGTTTGAGCCCCACATCAGGCTCTGTGCTGACAATGCAAAGCCTGCTTGGCATTCTCTATTGCTTCCTATCTCTCTTTCTCTCTCTCTCTGCCCCTCCCGCGCACTCTCACTCAAAGTAATAAACTTAAAAAAAAAAAAAAAAAAAAAAAAGATGATTATTTCTAAAAAACTAAGGCAAAAGTCCTACAACACATGGAATAGCTATGTCACAAGGCAAGCAAAGGGGAGAAGAAAAGAGATTAAATAATCCCAAATAATCCTAAAGAGGACACAATCTGTATTAGTATAAATTAGCATAAAAAAACAGTATAAAACTCTAATACTTACTCCTTTAAACAAGGAAGGTCTGAGCAATTCTATCTAAGCCATTACCTTTTATATATGAAAATACTACCTTTCTTGAAAGAATACGATAAAACATGCCTATGAATATGCTGAAAACATAATACACTGTTGAACTACAACCACAGCTAAAATCCTATTCCAATAAACTCTAAGAAATATATACACTAGTATTTAAGTTCTTATCCGAAATTCATTGCTGGAGCAAATTAAAATGGAAGGGAACGTAAAAGTCATTTAGTCAAATTTTTTCTTCTTATAGATAAGGAAACTAATACACAAAAAAGCTAAAAGCTAGTTAGAAACAGGGTGTGAGGAAGGCACACTTCAGGTTCCAATGTCAATGTGTGTCTCACTACTTTATGTTTAGGCTTTGATTCACATGTATTTGAACTTATTTTATATTTGTGAAAGTAAAAAGCAAATGTTTGGTTTAGTACTCAATCTTTTAAATATAATTTTAAATGGAGAGAACTTTGCTAGAAGAACTTTTATTTCTTTTTAAATTTTTTTTTTAATGTTTTTATTTATTTCTAGGAGAGAGAGAGAGAGAGAGACAGCGTAAGCAGGGGAGGGTCAGAGAGAGAGGGAGTCACAGACTGAAACAGGCTCCAGGCTCTGAGCTGGCAGTCAGCACAGAGTCCGACGCGGGGCTCGAACCCACGAACCGCGAGATCATGACCTAAGTGAAAGTCGGACCGCTTAACCGACTAAGCCACTCAGGCGCCCCAAGAACTTTTATTTCTAAACGCTTAAATTTAGTTATACAGACTATAGCTATAGAGATAAAAGGCTAACAAAAAAACATTTCTGGGACTCCTGGCTGACTCAAGTTGGTAAATCATGCAGTTGTTGATCTGGGGGTTCTTAGTTCGTGCAGGTGTAACGATTACTTTAAAAAAATTCTAATGCAGACTTAAATGTTGAAACATAAATCTCAAACAAAAAAAATTTTTTTGTTTTTACCTGGATATCTTGCAGGCAAATTTCATGAGCATCCAAAGAACATTGTAGTCTTGGTTCCAGTAGTTTCTTTAAGTTGCCTATTGGCTCATTGATGTCTATAGCCTGGCTTACACATTCAGCTGGAGTGTAGGTTTGTTCTACAATGCTAAATATTAAAGGATATAATTGTTAACAACTACATTTTTACCCTGGATATTAAAGTAACTACACTCAAACCAAAATTCAATACCAAAACACATTTCTGGTCTTTGAAACTCATTTCTGCATAGACACTATTCATAGTGGCAGGCTTATCACCAACTACTGTTGCCAAATTGAATACTGAATCACAGAGAAATGTTAGTTAGCTTGAAATGTAAAGATATATCCTTGCAGATAGATCTCTCTAGGTATATATATGTCCATATGTGTGCATACATATAAAAATACTACATATGCAATATTTATCAGGGTCCATTTGCATTTATGTTACATTTTCAAGTTATTGTGAAAAATTTTAGGCCCAGAATGGAAGATAAAAGAGTCTCCTTAAAATTTGTGTACCATTTCTACTCGTCAATTTCCTTTACCAACATAAATGTAAATCATAAGGCATGATCAGCGTAATTCCACACTTAAAAAATTACATTCCTGCTTTAAAGCTGTCTGAGACTCTTCTGTATTTGTTATTTCATACTCTGAATTCTATGAAATCTTAAGTTCCTTAAGGGTAAAATCTTTGGCAAACAATTCTACATACTTTTTTGAAATCCTTGTATGGTGTCGAACAGAAGGCACACATCAAATAATATCTTGCTAAATTAGTGAATCTGGAATTCAGTTAAGTTTCACAGCACACTTAATATGATTTGAATCTTATTTGCAGTTGTCAAAGACAGCATCATGTATTTAAAAATTTGTCCAGGTCCATTTTCACATAAATTCCAAGTATAAAGTGATATATGTACGATACTCCCACTTGTTAGTGTACATAACCCAAATTTCTTCTAAAACTTTAATAAAAGTTCATAATAGAACACTCATGATTAAAAACAAAGATTATTTTTAAATAATTGTAAACTATTACCATTATTTTTATTAAGGTAAAACAATTGGGTCTTTGGCCAAGTATTTCTAACAAATTCTTTAGCTATCACACCACAGGCTAGGTTTTTCTTTTTCTGTAGCAATCATTCTTTAAAAGAAATGTCACTTTAAGACATTTTAAAAGACCTACTTTATGTGAGCTCAACATTAAAAAAATTTTTTTTTTAATATTTTGTTGCTACCACTTAAACCTTGGGAAATTTCATGCAAAAAATCTGAATTTCTCTTGAAAAACTATGGACGATCTCCTATCACGGGACCTTAACCCCTGCACAACAGGGAGCGGACGGTGGCTTCGGAGTGCTAACTGCTCCTTTACAGCTACTCCCCAGGCCAACCTAGTAACTATCAAGTTCTTACAGGTGACAGACTCTGCAGAGATTTTCTGTACAGGGCCTAGCAGTAAACACTTTAGGTTCTGTGGGCCATTTGTGTGTTACATAAACATAAATTGACACACGTCAGGCTCCAAGAACCCAAGTGACCCTCACCTCCTAATATTCTGCCTCCCACACTGTTCGGAGCTGGAAGCAGTGCATCACCTCAGAGGTCCCTTGGAGACACTACAACGTCTCTCCTGGGAAGTATTACCTCACACCATCTGCTTTAAGGGAAGCCACCTTCCATGTCCTGAGGAGCCACAGAGAAGCCCACGTGGTCAGGGAATGAGTGATCCTAGAAGCAGATCTGCTCGCCCCAGTCAACAACTTTTCAGATGACAGTAGCCCAGAGTGACAGACAGCTGAACTATAAGGTCATGAAATACCCTGAGCCAGAACCATCTGGCTAAACTGCTTCCAGGTTCTTGACTCTGAGAAACTGCAATAATAAATGTTGCATGTTTCAAGTAGCTAAGTTTTGGGGTAATTTGTGACATAAACAAACAAATGTATGTATACCTACACACCTATCCAATAATTAAAGGAGGAGAAAATAGCATAATCAAACATGTTGAAAAGCTCTATTAAAAATTTAAGTCTTAAATCTCAGCTCTACTCTCAATGTTCAGTATCCTTGTCAACCTTAGTAATTGTCCATTCAAAACAAAATTGTTCTAAACCTTTTTATTTCGCTTAAGTCCTCTACTCTTCAGTTCCTTTTACTTTCAACGTATTATGTCATTGCCTGCTTTACAGAGAAATGTAGGGACCATTAGCCATCACCTTCCTCAAACTCCTTCTTGACTCTCAAATCTCTATTTTTACCCAGACTGTGTCCCTGGGTAATAGGAACTCATTACCACTACCCTTCCTTAATGGAATAAGGGTAGTAATGGAGTAATATTTCATTACTATTCCAAGAAGAACACCTTTCACACCACTATATACTTAGTACTGTGCACGTGATTATCCATGTATTTATTTGCCTCCTCACACACAATGTGGCCTCTACAAAGGCAGGTTACTGTCTTACTTATTCATATGTTCCTGACAGTTACTAGTTTTTAGCTGTTACTTATAGATATTTGTTAAAACTATTTCAGCTTGTAAATAAAACTCTTTTTGAAATAAAAATAACCAGCATTGAGGAAAGGAAAAAGAATCAAACAGTATCCTCAGGGAAAGAAGTATCACAATCAATTGCTTGATTATTATCAGCTAAATTTATTACTACCTTTAGTTTAAAACTCTTTCCCTCCCAGCTACAAAGCAATTAAGTCAAAGGTAAAAAAGCAATACATTATCTCCCCCAAATACTAAGGTCAGTTGGGAATAAAAAAAAAAAAAGCACACCCCCCCCCCAAAAAAACTGTACCTTGATTTTTAAGTAGGTATGCTGTGAATTATAAAAAGTAGTAAATTCAGAAAACACCGACCTTTCTTCTGTGCATTCTGGTTTCTCTGTTCCATCAATCTCAATTTCTATCAGCTCCTCTGCTTCTCTTTTAGTCATGGTTGGAGTATTTCAATAGGTCAGTCCTGCAAGAGTTAAGGCAGAAATGCTATATGAAAAGTAGAAATCCAATTTAAATAAAAGCAGAGGGTAAGCAGAAGAGGAAGTAATCTTCACACATAAAAGAAAATCCACAATGATTATTTATATTAACCTGACATGACTTCTTCATCATTCCATTATATTTATTGGGATGATTTTTGGCCCAAAGTCTTGGTCAATAAATTAATTAAAATTACTTCAAAATCAAGTGAAAGGTATGTCAATTCTATTATAGCACCTCAGTCTTAATAATGGATTCAAACCTGTACCCTAAAAATTAACATGGAAATGAACCACAGCTGTTCAGCTAAAAGCTATACATATAGTAGCAGAACTTACAACAAAGCATTATAATGATAGGGTAACGTACATTAAAGTTAATTACAGCTAGCATTTGTATTACAAATTACAGGTCTTATAAAAGTCAGTACTATATTCTCAAATAGCAAAATAAATAGCAAATCATTATAGATAGGCACATTACTGTTCTGATTATAAGTTAAAATTTTGAGATTTTTTAGATGTGCTTTTATGTATCTTAAACCACTAATTTCAATTTTTTATTTCTGTCATGTAAAATTATTACCTGCTGCTTTAATCTATCATTGATACAAAACCATTATAATTTAAAAAATGCTAAGTAATTCATAACGTAGCTGTATATATTGGTATTTCTTTGAGGCCATTTCTGAGGTGTTAATGCTGTTAAGTTCCAGATTCTGTTACAATCTCACTGGAGATCAATGACTTTGTCTTTGGACTCCATATATACTCTCAGTCTAGCATAGTTTTCTAAGTTTACTATCACATCTAAAAGGCACCCCTAAGTGCCTTTGACTTACAAGGAAATGATCCTCTAAATTTGATATTCTAATATTTGCAAAGGAGTCTCCCACTTATAAGACTTGGCAAAATGAAGAAATCAAATACTCATTCCTAATAATCACAATTTACTGAATGCTGAGCACAAGCATTCAAATGCTTTAGAATCTTCACAACAGGACAATCTTATTTTGAGTATTATCAGTGTACACACACACATGTCCTCATGTGAAAACTATCCAGAGGTTGGTGATGCTCGCTGCACGTGGCTCCACCGTGCTTTGTTCAGACAGGCTCTCTACTGCGAACACGAGCACGAGAGCCAGCACATCTCTCACCTGAATACTGCCACAACCCCTGCTTGCAGGTTTCCCCCTTTCTGTGCCCTTGCTCTCACTACAACAGCCAGTGTGATTCTCTTTAAACTGTAGCACTCCTATATCAATACCAGTCACAGTAAAACCTAAACACTTCAGTGGCCAGCAAGGCCCTACCAGTCCCAGCCCCATCCCCACCCCATTACTGCTCCAACTCCTGCTCATACAGCCTTGGTTGCTGCTGTTCTGGCTGGCTGGCACCTCTTCCCCCAGATGTCCTCCTGCCTAAATTCCTCACCTTTTTGAGGTCTCTGCTCAAATCTCCTTTTCCCAATGAGGTATACCCTGATCACCCCATTTAGTTCTATAACCGGTCTCCTCCTTTACCCCTTTCTTATCTACAGCATCTGTCCCTCTTAACATACTTTATCATTAATTTCTGTATGTACTTTCTCCCTCCATTCTATTATCATCAAAGCACAAAGACCAAAATTGTCCAGGTGACTCTAGGTACTTAAATTGGTTTGTCTCGACCAAGGACTTTGCCTAGCTTCTTAAGGTGGGAGGAGCTTTGCCAGGTTTCAACTTCTCAAGGGACCAAAGTCTCTGTGGGAGGCATAATAACCCAAAATCTGCAAATACATGAAGTTACATAGCAAAGTGGAATCAGGGTTACTAATCAGCTGATCTTAAAATAGAGATTATCCTGGTTTATCTAGTTGGGCCAAAAAAAAAAAAAATCACAAGAGTCCTTAGAAATCTGTAGAGACCCAGAATGATTCAAAGTGAGAAAGACTCAGGGGTCAGCTATGACTGGCTTTGAAGCTGGAGGAAAGGAGCCACAAGCCAAGAACACAGGCAGCCTCCAGAAGATGAAAAAAGAAACAAATTCTCTCCTGAAATCTCTAGAGTACACTGTTCTGCCAACATCTGATTTTAGGCCAATAAGACCCATTTCAGACTTGATTTCCAGAACTGCATATAATTAATTGATGGTATTTGAGCCACTGTGTAGTAATATGTCACACAGTAGTACAAAAAAAAGTCTTCTTTCCCACTTTAGAAGGGCTATAACTTTCCTTTGGTCCCACCATCTCTTAACAGCTGGAGCTGGTTTTCTGACAACATAGTCTCCAGCTGGTACCTAAATCTAGACTATCTGGTATAAAATGACCTGATTCCGCCCACATTATCAAGGTTGCTCTCACACCTGCCCTATAAGGAAGACTAAGGGGAGGGGTTCTCCACTTGAATAGAAACACAACATGTACATCCAGCAGACTGCCTTGGTCCCAAGCAGACTTTTGTTTGGGATGAGTTAAAGATTAGGGCCTTTTCTAGTTCACCTCAGACTAATTAAGTCTTCCCTTTTCCCTGTAAAGCCTATCCCTTAACTGATGCTACGTATGAAACTGTGGAATTCATACTGAGCTCTATAGCAAAACAAGTGATGACCCAGTAGAGACCTACCTGATAGGACAACTTAAGCTGCACAGGGCAAGGACACTTGTTCACATATGTATACGAAGTACAGTACTTGGAATGGTGCCTCACCCTAGTAGGCATTCCATTAACGTGTTGAAAAAAGCAAATGCTATAAGGACTATTGCACATCATATGAAATTGACTCCAGGTGCCTAAAAGGCTGAAACACAAAGGTAAAACTATAATGCTAATAGAAGAAAATGGTGGGGAATGGTTTTGCAGTCTAATGATAGAAAAGAATTTCTTAAATAAAATTCTGAACACATAAACCATAAGGTAAGAAACTGATGGATTTGACTGCATAAAAATTAAGATTTATGTTCAAAAGTCAGCCTACAGCGTAGGAAAATATACTTCCAATGCTCAAAAGTGACAAGGGACTAATAATTGGAATATTAGAAAATTAATTCCTGCAAACTGATAACAACCTCAAAAAAGTCAGGAAAAATTAGAAGAGTTAAAGCATTTTAAGAAAAGGAAATTCACATGAAAAGAAAACAAACTGGTGAAGGATATGAAAAAATGCTCAAATTCAGATCATCCAAAATGCAATTAAAATAAAGAACAATCACTTTATACCATTTATTGGTGTATGTATGGCAAAATTTAGAATGCTGACTACAGAAAATAGTAGGGATCTAAAAACATAACAATCCTCTACCTCTGTTGATAGGGGAATGGATAGGTGTAGGTACTGTGGAAAAAAATCTAAGAGCACTTGCTCAACTGAAGTATGATTATACTTATGACCCAGTACTATGCCCTGGGATAAGCATCACAGATACTCTCACGTAGACTGATAACGGGATGTCCAGGACAGCTTTGTTGCTGATAGCTGGAAGCTGAGGCCGATAGGAGTATCCACTGCAAGAAAGCAGCAAACGCTAGGAAACTTTATTAGCATGGAGAAACAAGAAAATAATGTATACACACAAAATCATAAAGCTGTTCCGTATAGGAAAAAGCGAGAATAGGGTTTATAGCAGAACAACACTTAAAAGATCACTTATGTTTTACTTTCAGGGCTTACATTTATTGCTCACTTTCATTTCCACTACTTATTGTTAAAATTTTAATCAAGGATGCTCCACCATGTGGGGCTTGAACTCAAGACCTAGAGATCAAGGGTTGCATGCTCTATCAACTGAGCCAGCCATGAGCCTCTCCATAGCCTATTTAACAAAAGAATTAGAAAACAAGTGAAATTTCTGGGAACTATGGAAAAATAGAAATGAGAAGTAACCAGAGGCTGAGAAATGGATCTGCAGGCTTCACAGCAGGGATACCTATGGCTGGACTTAAAACAAGCACTAAAACAGGGAGGTGTTTAAAAGTAATTTATCCTGCGAGCTTCCAAAAAAGTTATAGCTCAGTGCCCACAAGGTGCCAAATAGAGCAAAAAATGAGCCTTCTGTACTTCTGGAAGAAATCACGCTACTCATGAATTGATCTCAGAATTGATCTCTTTCTCTCCTCCAGGCTAGAGAAACCATTAATGGAGAGGTTTGGGAAATGATCCAAATCTTTGATATCACTGCTTGAGCAGGTCTTAGCTTTTTCTGGAACCAATCCTCCAGAATTCTATGTCAATACCTAAGAAAATGGAGAAGAGAACATTTTACTTGGTGCCTCTTCCCCTGAGGGCTGCCTCCTGAAACCCTTGTTTCTCCTAGATTAAATATAACCCTGGAGTTCAGAAAACTTCACAGGCTAGTTTTCTTTAAAGTACAGTTATGAATGGGATGCCCGGGGCAGCTCAATCAGTTAAGCGTCTGACTTCAGCTAGGGTCATGGGCTCGCAGTCTGTGGGTGCTGGCCCCTTGTCCAGCTCTGTGCTGACAGCTCAGAGCCTGGAGCCTGCTTCAGAGTCTGCATCTCCCTCTCTCTCTGCCCCCTACCCTGCTCGCACTCCATCTCTCTCTCTCAAAAATAAATAAATGTTAAAATTTTTTTTAAATAGTTATGTTTAATATTCTTTTGGAGTCAGATAAATTTGAGGACTGTATTTCTTCACTGGAATGTATTGTTTGTTTACAGAATTTAAGATATTTTTGCCCAGAGGCGCCTGGGTGGCCTCAGTTAGTTAAGCGTCCAACTTCTGCTCAGGTCATGATATCACTGGTTCGGGCCCCCCATTGGGCTCTGTGCTGACTGCCAACTCAGAGCCTGGAGTCTGTTTCAGATTCTGTATCTCCCTCTCTGACCCTCCCCTGCTCACGCTGTCTCTCTCTCAGAAATAAGCAAAACATTAAAAAATTTTTTTGAAAAATAAAGTCAACAGTTAAGAAAAAAACCAAAACGCATACATCTGTGTAGAGAGAGAGAGAGAGAGAGAGAGAGAGCAAGTATGGAGAAAGGTTAACACTTGGTGACCCTACCCCCACCCCTGCCCCAGGAGATTTTCACTGTATAATTTGTTTTCCAGGAACGCAGATTTGAAGTTTTACAAAGAGAAGTTGGAGAGGGAGTAAACTCAACAGTTTTTAGTATTCAGCCTCCCCATAACTCGGCTCTTATAACTTACCTAACATCTAGCTCCTTACTTTGTTTCTTCAAGACTATTTATCTCTCACGACATGTATATATGCAATTCAGGTAAATTGACTTAAATCCACCTAGTGCCAGACTAGGTCTAACAACAACAACAACAAACCCCAAAGACCTTGAAGAGCCTGGATCAAATCCTGATACAGACGGGTCATTCCCCCAAAGTTGCTGCTTAAGAGCTGAGCAGTTTCTTCTTAAGCTGAAAGCCACACGGGACCCAGGAATGTTATCACTGCCCGGCTCTTTGCTCCCGGGAATCTTTCTAAGTCTTTGCTCCTCCCACGAGTCAGACCTGGAATTCCTGCTAGTGGAACTCATTAGTGGAAACTATGAAGTGGACAGTATTTCTAAATCACGACTCATCATCTTGCAAGGCAGTATCAGGCACTGTTCTCCTCGCTGTCAACCTAATCAAGCCGGGATTCCCTAATACTCTGCAAACACTTAAGACGGCTCCTCTCGTACACGAAATACTGAAAATGTGGACAAACTACATTAACCCATTGTTTTCCCCTTCTCTTACTTCCCCGTTTCTCAAATTGACCCCTCTGGACAACTATACGTTAGTAAGTGTCTTTGATTAAACCGGAGGACAGTTCTAGAAAAACTACTGGAGTTGAAGCGATAGCGCAACGCTGAGTAGGCGAGGAGACTGGTTGAGAACCTTCCTCCGAAACCCCGGGGGCGTCCGGGTCTCGTCCCGACCTTGGCGACTGGGGACCGCCAGGGACGGCGGACTGGCGAGGAGGGGACAGCAAAGGAAGTGAGCGACGAGAAGTGACACGGGGGGCCCGGGGCCCGGGGGCGCGCGGCTTCCCTGGGCCCCGCGCCGCGCGCCCCTCCCCTCTGCTCCCCGCACTGCCTCAGCCGCCCCTCCCCACCCGGCTCCCTCAAGTCTCCACGAACGGAAATGGGAGTCACAGCGCCGGGGACCAGCGGAAACAAAACACAGAGGCGGCCGCGGGGGGGCCGCTGTGGGTGAGAAGGCCCCGGAACGAGGCCGCCCGCGCGGGCCCGCGCTCCCCTTCCTCCTCCGCGGCCGCACTCACCCGCTCCGGAATCGGCCCCGTCGCCCCCACCCGCGCTCCAGAGCCGGCTGAGAACGGCAGGGACGCGGGCTCCACGTGCAGCGCTTCTTCCAGTAAGACCCGCAGCTCCTGCGACTCGAAGTGTAAGGCCCCTGGGCCCTTCCCGCGGAATCGGCGCTGAGAAACTCCAACCCCCCTCCCGCCTCCCAGGCACCCCCGGGTCCAGGACTACAACTCCCAGCAGGTTGCGCGAAACAAACGTGCCAGGCAACGGAGGCTCACGAGGCACAAGAATGCCCAACGCCCCAATCCGCTTTGTTTATATTCTCACTTTCCGGACATAATCCTACACCTCAATAACCCCAAAGAACAAGATGCTGACTTGGGTCCGGGAGGATTTAACTAGGGGAAAGGCCAAAGTGCGCATGCGTACACTACAAGGATTCCAGGAGGGAAAAAGACAGCAGGTCAAATTAGGCGAAGGAAAGATGGCGGAGGCTTCGCCAAGGGACCCGGAAGCACTTACCCTCCACTTCCTCCTCCTGTTTGGCTTCTGTCTCACCTAGAGCTGTCCGGTCGCAGACCGCCTCCGAGACGTTTCCTGTCCGGTGAGTGTCGACCGACCGAAACGGCGGCCCATAATGCATTGCGATGGCGGGTAGGCGGGTGGGGGTGGAGCCAGGGCCGGAAGTAGAACGGTGGCGGCAGCGGAGGCCGTGGCAGCTCGGGACAGAGTGCAAGGTGACTGGCAGCGTTGTTAGACTAGCTTGGCCTCTTGGGAGTCAGATTCTGGGTTTCTTCTTGGGGCCTGGGCTGCTTATTAGCCCTGCCCTTCAGGAGGATAGATCAGCCCTTTGTCATGGGCACTTTTACTGCCGGGTCCAGGGTCACTGCTGACCTCGGCGCCCTTAGGCTTTGAAGTTTGCGGTGGACTCGGTATTCAGGCGTGGTAATCCCTGCTTTGAGGGCAAACCGGGATGGTAGGGGAGGTAAGGAGGCCGGGAGCTTCTGGGCCCCGCTGGGGCAGCCCAAGGTCATTCCCACGGGACAGGTCTGCGGCCAGGCCTGCCCTACGGGGCGCGCGGGAGATTGTGCCGAACAGTTTAAAGCCGAATGTGCACCATAGGAGGGGAAGGGATGATAGTAATCTTAGAAGTTTGCATCCCACCTGAAGATACTGGAAGTGCTGAAACGTGGTTAAGGCAGCTTTGTTTTACACTCCGTTTTCCTGCGCAATCATACGTCTCAACCCCAAGAAACAAGACGCTGACTGGGGGAGAAGGGTTTCTTGAGTTAGGGGTGAGGCCAAAGTTCGCAGGCGAACAAAACAAGGTTTCCAGGAGGGGAAAAGAGTGGGTCGGGTTAGGCGGGTTGTGGATTGAGTTTAGGAGTTTGTACGGAATGGGCAGCGAAAGTACTCACCTCTGGCCGGTCAGTCATCGCTGTAAACTGGAGAACCGAGCACCTTCTACCGCAAGGCCTCTTCGCATGTGTACACTCTCTTGCTGTTGCCTTCCCCAGTCTTTCTCCGTCAAGTCCCGTTCACGGGTTCTCGGGGCACCCCATCGAACTTGAATAGAGAACTCGCCACACTTGGTATTTTACACCATTTGTGAAAGAGAAAGAACAAGTTTTGATGTGAGATTATGTATGCGTTTTTTCGACAAGTTGAATTTGAGGGTCCCGTAGAAGACCTGTTGAATGGGTAGGTTTAGAGTTGAGGGAAAAAAGACTACAATTAGAGATGTGATTTGGGAATCATTAATACTTAGATGATAGAGGGGTGCCTGGCTGGCTCACTTGGTGCACCGTGCCTCTCTTCATCTCCGGTGTGGGTTCAAGCCCCACACTGGCATAGAGCTTACGTAAATAAAATACTTAGATGATAGAAATTGAAAAGATGAAAACAGATTTTACCTAATGGGAATAACACGATTTTTGCAATCAGAGTTAGAGCAAATTAACTGTGGGGATATGGGCAGTGTAATAACCTTTCTTAGACATAGTTTTAGTATCTGTAAAGGATGGATAAAAACACTTTCCCTAACTGTTAATTAATAGTGTTGCCCTAAGGATTCAGGGAGAGAATGTATATGGAAGTACTTTGCGAAATATTTTTGGTTGAACCAGTGTTAGGTGACTTTCTTGCTGAGTGTTAAGCATGTTCTTAAGTTGCCATAAGGGAAAGTAACACCTTGAATTGAACGATTTTCTAAAAAATATATACTTTTTATTTTTTGATAGAGAACACATGCTCCTCCAGCGGGGAAGGGGCAGGGAGAGAGAATGCCAAGCAGGCTCAGCACTTATATCACAAACTTTGAAATCATGACCTGAGCTGAACAGTCAGATGCTCAACCGGCTGAGCCCCCCAGGCGCCCTGAGTTGCACAATTTTAAAATAGATGGGTATCCACTGGGAGTCTACTCTGTAACCTTGGGCCACATATTTAATCTCTAAGCCTCAATTTACGTGTATGTGAAATGGGAATGATAATACGTAGCACCGTAAGGTTATTTGTTGTTTGCTTTGAGTCTTCTTGAGATTTTTTCTCTGATGGGATATAAGGGGTGATGTATGGTGAATTCTTTAATTTCTCCAAATAGTTTGCTTTCAGGGCAGGTGAAGGATATTTTGTTGATTATGAGAGTTCTTTTGGTAGTTTTTATGTGGGATTCCAGGGCTTCTCGGCTTTTGCATTATTGACATTTTGGACCAGATAACTCTTTGTTGTGGAATGGCTATTATTATTTTTGTTCTCATTATTATAGGATGTTTAGCAACATCCCAGGCCTTTACCCAGTGGAGACCAGTAACACCCCAGTCAGGACCACCAGAAATGTGTTCAGACATTGCCAGTAATCTCCTGAGGTACTGGGAGATTGCCTTCCCTCCTCCAGAACTATGTGTTACTCTACGGTCTTCTAGCTTAGTGCTTCTCAAACTCTCAGTAGTAGAGGACCATTTTTTCCCCTAACCCTTGTGGCTAACTTTGAAAACTACAATGAAAGTTAGTTACTGTAAAAATTAGATGAAAGATCATACAGTGAAGACACATAAAATACAAACTGATTTTTTGTTATTCAACAAATATATATGACTCTATCAAATTGCTATAAAAGTTTCTAAATCCTTATTAACTATTTTTGTTACTATAGGCCAGTAACACAATTTGTATACTACTGCTGGTCCACAGTAGTGAGCACTCTGAGCACTTTAATAGAAGTTCATCATCAAGATGACAGTGATTATTGTTATTAATAGGTAATTTGGAAGGGTCATGGGAATCAGGTTAGCATGGCAGGTTTTCATTTTATCTTTTAAGATTCAGAAATTTTAGCAGGTTGTATTGAGGTGTGAATCTTGGATCCCCATTCCAACATAGGGTTTGGTAAACTAATAGACACCATTTTTCTCAATCTGAGTGAAATTTCTTGTAATTATTTATGACGTTCTTATCTATTCCTTCTCTTTTGGAATTCTTGTTTGCATTTATTGTAATTTGAGATTTTTCTGGCATTTGATCTTTCAAGGTACTAAATTAGGTCTCAACTGAAATCATCTTCTGTTTATCTGCTGAAATTCTTTAAAAAATTTTTTTTAATGTTTATTTATTTTTGAGAGAGACCGAGTTGAGCAGGGGAGGGGCAGAGAGACAGAGACAGAGTCTGAAGCAGACTCCAGGCTCTCAGCTGTCAGCACAGAGCCCAATGCGGGGCTCGAACCCATGAACCATGAGATCATGACCTGAGCAGAAATCAGACACTTGACTGACTGAGCCACCCAGGTGCTCCTATCTGCTGAAATGTTTTAGTTAGAAAATCATATATTTTAGTTTCAGGAGCTCTAAGGACTTGGAAATCTAGAAGTTCTTATCTTTCTTTCTTTTTACTTTTTAAAAAACGCTTATTTATTTATTTTTGAGAGCCTGATGTGGGGCTCAAACCCACGAACTGTGAGAGATCATGACCTGAGCCAAAATCAAGAGCCAGACTCTCAAACAACGCAGGCACCCCTTTCATTCTATGTTATTGATTAGGTTGTACCGTTTGATTTTTTTCTCTTTTATTGGTGGGCTGGTTCTTTTGGACTTAGATTTGGCTGTTATAGTATTCTTGAATGCCTGGAATCCTACAGTTGCAACAAGCAGAGCACTGTGCCCGGCTGTGGAGGCTGTATATTCCTGCTCAGCTCCCTTTTGGTCTTCTGAGGGGGGTCACGATAACCTGGCACATTAATTTGGGGGCCAGTGTTCTTTTCTGCCTGAGATGGGCAGTTATCTAACATTCTACCTTGACTATGCTTATTCTTGACCTGTGGTCCAAGACCAAGTTAATGGAGAAGAAACACCTCATCCCAGATTTTGTGCTTCCTTTCTGCACCTAACCCAGCACACAGGCCGGAGTTGTTTCTAACTGCCTGTAGGTCCCAGGGTCTTTTGTTTAAAAAGCAAAAAACTTGCAGTGGGGAGTGGAGAGGGGGAAGGGAGCCCTGGTCAGGTGACTGTTCTTAGCATTCAGTGAGTTCTGGTGTGGTTTATGATTGAGTTCTGTAACAATTAGTGGAATTAGATTCCCACTATATGATATACTTAGAGGTGTTTTACAATTATGTATATTTTAAAGTATGTTAATATCCTGGTGCTTGTTTTCAGTAACAGAATCACCATGATTCTCCAGAGGCTCTTCAGGTTCTCCTCTCTCATTCGGTCCGCCGTCTCAGTCCATCTGAGGAGGAACATCGGTGTTACAGCAGTGGCATTTAATAAGGAACTCGATCCTGTACAGAAACTCTTCGTGGATAAAATTAGAGAATACAAAACTAAGCGACAGTAAGTGGGTAGATCATCAACTGTAGTGTAAATATAAATATTCAAGACATATGTAAGTTGTGAGATGGGAAAAAAAAATTAGTAGGTTTGAAAGCGTCTAAGGCCTTCACTGAGCTGATCGCTGACAGAGGTTCATTAGGTGCTCCAAGGGAAGAAAAAGATCCTGATTCTATTTTTAAGGTCCCAGATTTTATCTTCTATGGGTTCCAAGGGAGAATTCCATTAAATCTATTGTCATTTTAGATATATCCTTATTATAATGTCACTTATTATAAACTATAGCCAATTCTTATAAGCACCTAGGTTCTTGGAAGTCATTTAGGAACTGTATTTGAGAAAATTGAGTCCCTTAGATATTAATTAGCCTAAGGTCATAAAACTAATTAGAGGAAAAACATATTATCAAAATATTTTAATTATTAATATAGTGCCCGCCCTTTGACATAATGATTGGGGGGGGCGGGATATATGAACACAGCATTTTTTCTTTAATGCTATTTCCATCGTTCTGTATTTCTGGGAATGTCAAAGGACAAAAGACGGAAATTGCATAAAGCAAGTCGGGATAAACACAATTACAGAACCCCACAGCTTTGGAGATGAATGATGACCTTAGCCATCATCAGATTCAACCACCAAATCTATGAAAAGTGATATACATCAGTTTGGTGTTCATTTTATTTAGTTCTGTACCATGTGCAAAGTACTGGGTTGTTAACTGTGGTGGGCCACAGAAAGAAGCCATTCTTTCTGCATTTCCATTATATTCTTGAAATCTGATAGGGGTGGAAAGCTCATAGGCATCTATAAGGTAATATGTAAGGAAAAATTGGTTAGGTGCTAATATAGTGACACGTTCAGTGTTTGGGGACTGCATAGGAAGGAATGTTCTTTTCTTGCTGGAGGCAGTATTTGAGATCTTTAAAAAAATTTTTTTAACACTTACTCATTTTTTGAGAGACAGAGACAGTATGAATGAGGGAAGGACAGAGAGAGAGAGAGAGAGAGAGGGAGATACAGAATCCAAAGCAGGCTCCAGTCTCCGAGCTGTCAGCACAGAGCCTGACACAGGGCTTGAACCCATGAATAGTGAGATCATGATCGGAGCCGAAGTCTGACACCCAACAGACCGGAGCCACCCAGGCACCCCCGAGATCTTTTATCCCTTTCGAGAATATGGACAGCTATGGATCATTCCTTCAGTTTAAAAAAAAGTGAGGAATTTACTCACATGATTTTATTGCTTCCAAGAGTTCTTAAACCCGAGAAAGGCTATCAGTACACATCTATACCTGTGGTTATGAACTGGTGTGAAGGTTGAACAGATAAGTGGGAGCGGGAGAAGCATACGTGTTAGGAGGAAAGAATGGTGTGAGCGAAAGCTTGAAAACTGGAATGACCGGGTCTGTTTGGGAAATTGTGTGATGCTGCTCCCCAGGACTGTAGAGTATATGAGGAGTGTGGGAGCAGTAAGGGTAAGAATGGGGTCAGAATGAGTGGATTATGAGAGGCCTCGACTAGAGGTGGGCAATTAAAGTATTATATGATAGGCATTCATGAGGAATTAAAGGTTTTGGAGCAGGATGGTAGGATGGAACAAGATTGCTCTGTATTAGGAAGATAATTTTAATCACAGAGTATTAGAACAATTGGAATGAGTGGAGAAGACAGACAGACATGATAGGAAAATTTAATAATCCAAGCATTGTTTGACGAGAACATTGTCTTTATAATAGTGGGCAGATAACAAGTGACAGTTGTGACATCGAGAGACTGAGAACTGGTTTTGGCTATCTGGTGGAGAGGCAGAGGAGAGGGGACAGTGAAAGAGCACTGGTACTTTGAGACTGGGCAACTAACAAAAAGGTTTTGTTTTTACCACAACTAAGGAGGGAGAGAGCAAAGGGATTAAAATGAAGACATTGTTAGGACATTCTCACAGCAATCTTAACAGATCTTATCCCCATGTTACATACTAGAAAAGCAAGGCTAAAAAGGAAGAATTTGTCTAAAATTACACTCTTCAGTAAGCAGGTGTGCAGGACCGGTTGGGGGATTTGAGTGTCTCCTGTCCAGAGGTATTGTGGCATCTTAGTATTGATGCTGCTTCCACTCCAACTGTCCTGAAAAGCTGTCCAATAAGAAGTCAATCCTGAGGCGTACTCTTTTCAAGTAAGCACTGCGCCCAAAATGGAGCTTGAACTCAGGACCCTCAAGAGTTGTATGCTATACCGTCTGAGCCAGCTAGGTGCCCCTGGGGTGTGCTTAATGTAAGGGGTCTGTAGTTCATTCATTTGTGCAAATTGTGTGGGAAAATGTTCTGCACACAGACTCTGGCCTGGAATGCAGCCCTGACACTTACTAGCACTTGGGCTGTGGGTAGGTTATTTAACTTCTGTACCTTATTTGTATGTAAAATGAGGATGATAATAACAGCACTTATTTCATAGGATGGTATAAAAATGAAGTGATGCAGTAAATTAGCGTAAGAATCCAGGTTAAAGATCTAAAGTATCTGGTTGAAGGCTCCACTGTCTATTCATTAGCCATTATCCACACGTGACTATTGAAATCTAATTCCAATTAAGTATAAATAAAAATTGAGTTCCTTAGTCACATTTCCAGTGCTCACTAGTCACATATGGCTATTAGCACAGACATAGAGAGCATGTCTATCATTACAGAAGGTTCTATTGCATGTGCTGATGTAGAAGATAATTGAGTCCATGACAGCACACATCATTAACAAGTTCTTAAATTAGAGCTGTCCGAGAAAAAAAAAAAATTAGAGCTGTCTCTGTATTTTTTGTGGAAATTCTCTAACATAAGGCCCTATACTTTTATCATAGGCATATGTAAAAATAATTATTACCCTTAATGGAGTTCTCACAAAGTTTTGTTTATTATATCATTCATGCTAGGCGGGCAGTAACATGACAATCACAGAATTTGTGCAAGGAATTAGTTACATCTAATTGGCCCCACTGCTGGTTTGTGATGCTATATTTATCTTCCCAAAGCACAACTCTAATTTTGTCATTTTTTGATTAGCACATAAAATACACAGCCCCAGCCTTAACAATTCAGGTCTCCCATGAATGGAGTCCTGCTGGCTTTTCCATCTAGATGGCTTATTCTCCACACACAGCCAGTTTTTTATTACCTCCACATCTTTGCTTTTTTAGTCTTAGAATGTCTGAATTAAAATCTGACCCAAATGCATCATTTGTCACAAGTGCCACTTTTGTAAAATGAAATTTTATCCAATTAGCTCAGCAAAAATGCTGTCTCCTCAACTCGAATAGATGTTTGATAAACCATGTCTTTGAAGCTTATCAATAACTCTCTTATAGCACAAATGTTTCTAAACATGGGATTTTCCCCCCTAAGTGGCAAAATCTCTGAGGGTAGGAAATATTTCCTTGTTAGGCCCATATTATAGAGACGTAAAGTTACTAAGATCTTTTAAAAACCATTTAGTGGTGGCTGATTTAAATCAGATCATAATAATAGCACTTACTGGCCACTATGTCACCTCACTGTGTGCCAGGCACTATGTTAAGTGGTACGTGTACATTATGTCTGTAATTCGTGTCACACCACCATTATGTAGGACCTTGTGGAAACTAATGTTTAGCGTGCTTTGTGCCTTGCTTCAGTTTATGTAGTTTCAATAAACTGTAGAGCTGACATTGAAACGGAAGTAGTCATTGACTCCAGGAACCCACAGACTTAGCCATTATATCTTACTGCAGCTTAGACCTCAAGAGATTATGACTTAATAAACATTCCTGATACACAAACCTTAGTGTTAGAAGTTTGTTTGAAATTGCTTCATTTATGTGAAGCCTCATCATAATAAAAGTTTGAATTGAAATTCAAGCGGAAATGCGTTTTTTCAGCAACTATATTTTCCCTATATGAAGACTTTTAAAAGGTCTATTGAAACTTAATGGTAAAAGGTAACTTTTTTTTTTGTAAACTAGTGCATAAGATGAGTTTTTACTTACTTACACCCCACAGGGCATCTGGAGGACCGGTTGATACTGGCCCCGAGTACCAGCAAGATCTGGAGAGGGAGCTCTTTAAGCTGAAGCAAATGTATGGAAAAGCGGACATGAATACTTTCCCTAACTTCACATTTGAAGGTAAGTGTCTTCAACCATGGATTCATTCTTGTGGGAGATCTGTTTTAAGTTGAGAATATTATTAGGACAGCAACATTTGCAGAAGCTCTGGTATAAACGTTTGCCATTGGTATAGGAAATTACAGAAGAGGTTAAATGGTGGAGATTTGATATCAAACTCCCTAATCTCAAATCCTGACCATGTCACCTGTGAGCTGTGTGGTCCTGGACAGTTACCTGGTGACTGTTTCCCACCTGACATTTGGGGACAATCTGATATCTTTCTTGTGATCGTTGTAATTAAATGACAGAGACATGAAGCCAGTTAATAGAGAGCCTGGCTTATAGTTAAGTGCTTATTAATAAATCATTACCGATTGTAATATTTCCATGTAGGTGTTTAAAAACATGTTAGATACCATCTAGGTGTTAAAAAACCATAGATACTCACTTTAAAAAAAAAAATCAAAATATTGACGGGTTAAAGATGGAAGCCTTCTAGGTAATGCATTTTATTGCAGTATAGCTAAGCTTGGACCTTTTTGTTCCTTTTCTCAGATCCCAAATTTGAAGTCATCGAAAAACCCCAGTCCTGAAGAAATCATGTAAAATGTATTTGGTAATTTGTCCTAGATTAGTTGTACAGCTGGTCGGAAGTATTGGGATAAACATACATTTCTCAGCTGTCAAATGTTCTTTTAATTCTGATTCCAAATAAATTATTTGATGATGTTGGGCGTACACTTCCTTGAGTGTTGAAGTCTGTGTTTCGGCATTGTTTTTAAGTCTGCCCAGGTGGCTGTAATGAAGCAAGTGGACATCTTGGATCAATTGGCTACAATTTGCCCATGACCTGCCAGGTCCTTCTCGGGGTGCAGGCCTCTCCTTTCACTAGTGGAGCCTTGCCCCCTGAGGGGAGCTGCCCTGACCTAAGGAATGTTTGCTGCAGAGAGATGTTACCATTCCCAGAGTATGAAGAAATGGCTTGTAAACCTTTTATCATAGTTTTTCCAGGAAATTTAAGTGAAGTTTGAAAACACACAGGAACATTCATTGTGTTTTAACTTCCATCTCCTCAAACGTTAAAATCTTCTCAAATGTTAAATGCTTTTATCCCAATAGCCAGGTCCCTCTTTCCTTGCAGTTTATGATCTTAGATCTATTACTGTGCTACACAGATTGAGGAAGGAAAGCTGGGAATGGGATGGAGGTTCTACAAAGGAGCCTCCTTTGAAAGATTAAGCTGTGTGGTTGTTGTTTTGCCCAAGCGATGGAAGACCCAGCAAATGAGCACCAGATAGGTGGCGTAACAGGGACATCAAAATTTCCATTACTGTCGCTGGCTCTTTAGAAAATTACTTTTTTTTTTTTTTTTAAGGAAACCAGCTATGCCTTTTCATATCAGACAATCAGACTTGCATCAAAATGGATTTTAATAAACCTTTAAAGGTTTTTTGGGGTTTTTTTTTGGGGGGTTGGTACCAATTTTAAATAGTTTTACTTAAGACATTGTATTTTCCACTTAAAAACACAGTGCTTATAAAGTGCAATTTTTTTTTCTTTCCTTGGGCACATAGTCCATATGACCGGTTTCTTTACTATGGCAACCTGACTTTAAAACAGCCGTGGAATTTGCTGCAAATTTGGGTCCCTCAGATGTTGTGTGTGGAACAAGGCTAGGCCCAGACAAGGTGGGCCACGGACTGTGAAATCATGACCTGAGCTGAAGTCGGACGCTTAACTGACTGAGCCACCCAGGCGCCCCTGTTTTTGTTTTTTAAATATGATATAAAACAGCCTTCTTTATGAGGTTAGCTCACTCAAAAAGAGGAATAGACTTTTACTGTGGGTGCCAGTCTAGTCGGAGTGAAACCTGCTTAGGACTACCTTTTCCAACAGACATGCAGACATTTCTGAGCGATACAGGTGTGAGTAAACTAGGAAGGTGTGTGGAATTGGCACTCGGGAAGGTAAAGTATTAGAAAAGCCCCAGTTTCTTCAAATACTGCTAAGCAGTGACCTACTTGTACGTAAATAACTGCAGCCGGGGAAGCAATTCGATGTTTGATTATGGCATTATTTAAGGGCAACTGAGGAAGCCGCACTGCTCAGGTCCTTCTCTAACCTCCCCTGAAACAGCTGCGCCCCCCTGTGGCAGGTGAGCTGCCTGGGCGCTGCGGGGCGACGGCCAGGCTGGAGAGCTGCCTGCTCCTTTTTAGCACCTGCTTCATCTCCCTTTCTTTTTTCCTCACTCCGCGGCTCAGCTTAGTTGTATTTTACCTTTTAGAATTTCACACCTACTTTCTCATACACTTTTTTAAAAAAAATGTTTGTTTCGAGAGAGGAGAGCATGAGCAGGAAATGGGCAGAAAGAGAAGGGAGAGAATCCCAAGCAAGCTCTGCACTGTCAGCACAGAGCCCGACGTGGGGCTCGATCTCATAAACTGTGGGATGGTCATGACCTGAGCCGAAATCAAGAGTTAGATGCTCAACCAACTGAGCCACCCAGACGCCCCTCATATTTTTAAAAATCTGTCATGCAAACTATCTGAAGTTCACGTGAACATCCCGATCTCTTCATTCATTATGTAAACGTAAGGATTCTGGCTGCAAAGGACACTGCATTAAGCACCCAACTCCCATGCCCAACATCATAGGGTATTTATTGCTAACTTTTGACCAGGGAAGTGCTTTTTCCCAGCGGAGTGCTACAGTGTGCTTTGAGTCATAGATGTTAAAGGCCTCATCTTCCTCAGGGCCCCTTCCTCTTCCTGGTGAGGCTGCCCCAACCCTGCAAACCCCAGCCTTTATCTGTCACTTCAGTCTGCCAGTGCACTCCCTATCCCGTACTTACCATCTTAGATGTTTGTTACACATGACTTCAGCCTTCTAGGTTTTAGTGTTGAAAATAGCTTTCTCCCATGCCTGGTGCTACAGGTTGCACTGTGTTCTCCCAAGATTCATTTGTGGAAATCCTAACCCCCAGAGCCTCACGATGTGATTGGATTTGGAGATAGGACTTTTAGAGGAGATTAAGTTAAAGTTAGGCCCTTAGGGTAGGCCTGAGTCCACTCTGACTAGTATCCTTATCAAAAGAGGGAATTTGAGTTGAAGAAAGGGATGTACTTCTTATCTAGTGTTACCTTTTTTTTTTTTTTAAGTTTATTTATTTTGAGAGAGAGTGAGTGTGAACAGGGGAGGGGCAGTGAGAGGGAGAGGGAATCCCAAGTAGTTCTCATGCTCTTCAGCATGGAGCCTGACATAGGGCTCAAACCCATGAACTGTGAGATCATGACCTGAGCAGAAACCAAGAGTCAGACACTTAAACAACTGAGCCACCCAGGTGCCTCTTTAGTGTTACCTTTAATAATAACCAAAGAAGACTTCTGTTCCAGGCAATTTTTACTTACTTGAATCTATTTAATGTAGGATTTTTTTGTTTTTGACTGTTAACTAGTTCTCTGCTGCTGCCCTTGGTGTAGCAGAGCCTATAAATCTAGCTCTCTCTGGTTAGGGGCTGCATGTATAAATTCTTGGGGGCCTCTGTTGGCTAGGAGGTCTTCCTGTTGTACAGATTACCTAAGTGGGAGGTCTGTTTCAACTCCACCCTTCCAAACTCCCCTCTGTTCCCCATCCCAGTGGGACAGTTTTTTTTTTTTTTAATGTTTTATTTATCTCAGAGAGAGAGAGAGAGACAACATAAGCAGGAGAGGGTCAGGGAGAGAAGGAGATACAGAATCGGAAGCAGGCTCCAGGCTCTGAGCTGGCTGTCAGCACAGAGCCCAATGCGGGGCTCGAACCCACAAACCGTGTGATCATGACCTGAGCCAAAGTCGGACGCTTAACCGACTGAGCCACCCAGGCACCCCACCCCCACCCCCCCAGTGGGACAGCCTTATTTCAGATGTTTGACCTCACTCAGACACTGGTAAGAAGGCTGAATCAATACTTTTGATGACCCTACTTGACTGGAAAATTTATACATCCTTGCCCTAAGAACATGGAGAAAGTCCTTCACCATTTCTCCTGCTGTCTTCCTTGATATCTTTTGCCACCTCTTTCACCCTGCTCAAATAGCTGTTTCCTTTTTGTCAGGCACTTACAATTTGAGGTTTGCAAAATTTGGGGATAGGCAAGACAGAAAAATGTTAGAAGCTGTGAGACTGGGGAGGGGTGAACTAGCCCCAGGTTACTAAGAGTGAAGGGAAGGTGTGGCGTGAGAGAAGTAAGAATTTAAAAGAAAGTATGTTGGGGGCAAGAGAAAAAAACATCTTGTGTGAAGCATCCTGGACCAGATGGACTTGGGTCGGTTAGACCCTGAGCCCTCACGTCCCTTTGTGAACTTGGTGGACTGACTCTGAGTCTGTTTCCTTGTCTGCAAAGGACCACATGACCCGCTTTATAATACTCTTGAGATGAATGAGATTGCATATACCCTCATGTCCATCCACCCCACCCGACATGTGTAAAATGTTTAATAGTTCTGACTTTTTATTTGCAGGGTATTTTTTTTCCCAGTATTTGGGAGGTTGGCAGGCACCCAAATGAAAGATGAGATTCTAATCTTAAGCAGCTAAAGAGCTAACCTTGTAGCTACAGATGGTAATAGGGCGTAGTTTCCCCGGGTTTTATTGAACAATAGGTGGATGGCTTTTCCCTTGCACCGGTTAAATGGGCCTAAAAAGTTGAACAAGTTCAGCTATTTTTATTAACATAGACTTTAATCAAACAAAACCACTCATGAGATGAAGGAAATTCTTTGCAAAGTTATACGAAAAAACAATCAATTGTTCCAGATTTAGTTAGGTTAAACCCCTAACTAAAAATAAATTAGATCTAGTTACAATAGCAACAACAATTAAAACAAAGCAAAACTTGCTATTAGAGATTTTAGAGCCCTCATCCCTACACAACACAATTTCACTGCAGGAACATAAAATGCTCTATGAATGTTAATGTCGAAGTCCCTCAAAAGCAAATGGAAACACACATCCAGATATAGGTGGGTATACTTTTAATAAATGGAAAATGAGTGCTCAACATTATGTCCTTTGTGTGGGAGCAAGCATTCTGTACACAATGACTTTTACTTAGCTACATACAATATATTAAGATAATGTATAATACATATTTGACTCAATGAGAGTGTTGTACGTTAACACTTTATAAGATGAATCTTCTAGCCAAACGGCTCAGCAACTTTCATCTGTTAGTAAAGCTAAGGCACTATATATTTTCCCTCACAATCTGAATCCGTGTCCTTTAAACTGAAGAACTTGATCTTGGGTGATGGTAGTTATGCCCGAGGAGCCGTCTCTGAGACTCACACACACTCTTGGGCCTGTGGCAATGCAACACGAAAGCATTCCTCATACCAAAGCAAATCAAAGCATGGGTAACATTTAGCTTAATTTTCTTTTGCAAAAGCTTACAGATAGGTGTTTTTCTCTGATTCACCACCAGGAGTTGGGAAACTATGCACGTGGGCCAAATCCTATCTGTGCCTGCTGTTTTTGTAAATAAAGTTTTGTTGGAACACAAACATGCCATTTCTTATTGTCTACGGCTGCTTTTGTGCTACAAAGGCAGAGTTGTGTGGTGTGGTTGTAACAGGCACCATAAAACCAGTGTGGCTTAAAATACTATCTGGCCCTTTATAGGAAATATTGGGAGGAGTCTGGTGAGAAGCATCCAATGCCACAGACAAGTGGGGGGCAAGGCACAGTCTGACAACGGGCATCGGAACAGTGACCTGCTGTGGTATCCAGGTACACGCTAGTGCTTAAGCCATTTGTTTGCCCAATGAACCCTGGGATTTGCTTTGTCTATTGAGGAAGAAAAATGGATTCCTTTAAAAGCAGCTTACCCATGTTCAAAGTTGTCAAAGTTTGTGAATCAGCTTTTCATCCAGATTTGCCTAGATATTTTATTTTCAATAGTAACCGAAAAATCACAATAAGTTACAGATGATTATTCCTTTTAACACAGCCTAATTACTCTTATGATTACATCGATCATTGGAATTTTCCCTTTGTAACACGAGCTTGGACACCTTTATGATTAATCTGTGGAGAAACCAGATGACTGGACCGATTTTTCACTCCATTTGCCAGACAACCCCTTCTCCTCTCTATATCCCTGGCTCTTCAGTAAGCAGGACTGGCCAGCAAGGGACTTAGTCCAGCCCAGAATTTCACTGCATGATTATCAGAGACAAGTCTGAAGTCCCCATCATGCAGAGAAAGGTACCCACAAGGTTGTGTGTGGGGTCCAGTGGCGAGGTCTGATGTCAAGATCACTGATCCTCTTCAAAGGGGTCTTAGGAGAAGGAAATAGCAACAAGCAACTCAAGCAAAGTAAGACATTTCGGCTTGTGTTTGACGCTCAGTTCTATTTAATGAAGAAATCAATGACACACACCAGGTGAGTGAGCTCTGATCATTAGGTATTTTTCTTCACGTTGTTTTTGGTTCTCAGAAATAAAACTAAATACCAAGTGCAAATCCCTGGGAATAAGACCCACTCCTGCTACCTCCCTTCTGTGAATAGATTAGTGATAAATGAGCAGTGGAATAAAAATTGTATTAGGGGAGAAAAGAGGATTCTGGTAGAAATAAGACCAGAGGTTCCTTCTGCATCTGTCGCGATTTCCTGAACCTTCTAAATCAGACTCTTGCACAGAGGGTGGACGCCATTTATATTTTCACGCTCTGTGGACTAATTTCACAATCAGTATCATGTATCTTAGTCACTTTTTCTAGAAGTTAGGGCATTTAACATTTCATATACCCCAGAATACTACACAGTATTGTGATTCTTTTAACTTTGTCCAGACACAAGAAACCAGACTGTACTTTATTTAGGTGCTGACAGAACTATTGGTTTAAAATGACAATTTCAAGTAATTTAACGATCATAAAAATTAGAATGAAATACCAATTGAATCTCCTCATGTACCTCCTTGCAAAAGTAAGACAAAGCTGAGTTTTAAATCTGAATAGCATATGTAACAACAACTGTGGTTTTGATGTATCTCAAAGGTGGAATTCATTTAAATTATAAAAGATTTTGTATGCTTGAAATCCTAGGAAAAGAAAGAAACAAGTTTAATGTATTCACTCATTTAAAGAAATAAATACTTTTTATGAGTATAAAGCTACATGCACTGTGAGAATCTTATAGGTACAAACCAGCAACTCTGTTTTACGGGGAATTAAGTAAATACTAGGAGACCAGGTCTTTCAAACTTTGCCTCAAGAGTAAGGAAGTAAAAGTGGGAGTTAGAGCAAGAAAAGTCCTATTTGCTTAGGGGTGTACCCCTGGCGTCTACAGGATGGAGGCTGGGGTGCTACTAACCATTCTACAATGCACAGTACGCCCCCTCCCAACAAAGAATTGTGCAAAATTGTAAGACTTCGTTATATAAGAATTTACATAAGAAATTACTAATATAATGGGACACCTGGGTGGCTCAGTCAGCTAGGCTTCCAACTCTTGATTTTGGCTCAGGTCATGATCTCACAGTCATGAGTTCAAGCCGGGCTTGAACTCACGTTGGGCTCTGTGCTGACAGAGCAGAACCTGCTTGGGATTCTCTTTCTCCCTCTCTTTGCCCCTCCCCTGCTCGCATTCTCTCTCTTATCTGTCACAAAATAAATAAAACTTTAAAAAAAGAAGAAATTACAATATAAGAATTATAAGAAATTGTCAGTAATGCCAACACTGAGAAATTCTGCTCTAGGGCAAAGCTCCAACTGGAGGCTCGACTCCTCCGTGCAGGAGGGCAACTGAGAGGAGGGTAATGAAAATTTAAAGGTTTTTGCTCTTCTGACTCTGCCATAAAGTATCTTTTTAAAAAAAAATTTTTTTTAATGTTTATTTTATTTTTGAGAGAGACAGAGCATGAGCAGGGCAGGGGCAGAAAAAGAGGGAGACCTAGAATCCCAAGCAGGCTCCAGGATCCGAGCTGTCAGCGGGGCTCTAACCCATGAACCATGAGATCTGAAGTCGGACGCTTAACCAAGTGAGGCACCCAGGTGCCCCACAAGGTATCTCTTACTGTTTGGTAGGATGAGATTATTTTACTCCACATTTAAGGAGTATTTTCTTTACACTGTAGGAGTTACATATTGCTTTCTATAAATATGGAGTTACATGTTGCTTATCTACTAATGAAAGAATAATATGATTTTGGTGTAGTAAACTACAAAGTAAAGTGACTTCTGTGATAGAGTTTGGAGTAGACAATTTTAGAGAATCAGATTTTGACAGGAAAAAAAAATCCATGGAGCCGTAAGTGGGTCATAAAGTTCATACCCATGAGAATCACTTATAGTTTAAAAGACCGGTGTCCACTGCCTACCCCAAGCTCTACAAACAGGGTATCTAAGAGGATCCCTGCCACAGAGTGCCACGGAGTTCAGAAAACCCGTGCTCCGTTTCTCAAGAAAGTGCTTAGACCACTAAAAACATTGGAAACCGCCCTTCCTTCCCACATGCCTGAAAAATAATCCAGAAGGTCGAATATCTATCCAAAGAGCTACAAAATCTGAGTAATGACGGTATTTACTGCTTCGCTGTAGTACTCGCAGATGCGAAAGTGTCCAAATTCTGTTGCCTACACCACCTGAGTTAGATAATTATTGCATGTCCTCAGGGTTTCTAAAATGTTCCTTTCAGCATTAGCAGAGGACATTCCACATCCCTAAGTTCCAAGTTCTCTGAAAAACCAAAGAGAGTCCTGGAATCACAGATCTGGAAGCCATCTGCTCAGGCTGACAAGAATCAGGGTACCTGAACCCAGCTCTACCACTGTAATCCTGTGAGAACTTGTGTCTAGATTTTCTCATCTAGGAAATGGAGCTGATAATGCCAGACTTAATGATGCTCAGGAGGTTGACTAATAATAGCAAACATCATGGAAGAAAATAATGATACAGCAAAGCCCCATTAGTCTCCAAATGCCGGGCAACTTTACCAGACCATCCTAGATGGAGGATGGAAGCTAACACGTACTCAGGTCCCTCTAAAGACCAGTAGTAGACACGAGCACAAAGTATATAGAAAGTCAGAATCCGTCACTCCTGTACAATGACTTCATTTCCCACCCCTATTTCCCAAACACATCTGATCTATAAATATGCTTTAAAAATACTCACATTTTCACTCATTGTGGTGGCTTTAGATGTAGAACTGCATCTCCTGTTTGTAGAATACAAAAGACAATGTTAAAAAAAAATGCCAGGAACCCTAACCGAATTTCTTCTATTTATAGACAAACTTCACAGAGAAAGCCATGCAGCAAGGTGTCGGCCCGTGAAACCCTAGGTATCATTGTAGCCCTAGGACTAAAGATTTCTGTAGAATATGCAAACAGAAACGTACTCCCTTTTAACTTACCATTTTTTTTTTAACATTTTAGCATTTTGAAAGCTTGATCATTATCATCAAAATTGACTTTCTCTTATGGAAAGAAAGCTTTACACAGTAACTAGGGCTCCAGTCATCTGTAATAGGCTGAACTGTATCCCTAAAAAATTCATGCTAAAGTCTCAACTACCAGTACCTCAAAATGTGACTGTATTTAGAGACAGTCTCTTTAAAATGACAAATTCAAATGAGGTCATTAGGGTGGGCCCTAACCCAGTATAGCTGCTGGCCTTATAGGAACAGTTAGCTTGGATACAAACACAAGCAGAAGGAAGACAATGTGAAGACAGAGAGAGGACTAGCTATAAGCCAAGGAGAGAGAGGTCTAAAACAGATCCTTTCCTCCTCGTCCCCAGGAGGAGCCAACCTTGCTGTCACCTTGATCTGGATCTCTAGCCTCTAGAAGTGTTAGAAAATAAATTTCTGCTTAAGCCACTCAGTCTGTGGCACTTCATTACGTCAGCCCTAGCAAATTAATATAACATCCAATTCATCATCACAAAATTTTGAGGGCGATGGATTTGACAAATTGCAAAGATGTATCTAGGAGTAAAGATATTGCCTCCCGGATTCCTACATGCGTTAACAAAGGCATTGCGACTGAAGAAAAGAATTACCTTCTCGCCATTGCAATCCCAACCTTTCCCCTTGTAGAAGATGATGCTTTCCTTTGCTCAAATATCTCCAATTACTTTCTACCTTCTTCAATAAAAGTAGAAGTCCTTACAATTGCCTAGGGTGGGATGTGGGGTGGCTATATCATCTGGCAACCCTGTTTTCTGAACACTCCTCCTTTGCTACTGCTATCCCTGATAACTTGGAGGTCATTTCGGACTTGTACTAGGATATTACTAGAGAGAGAGACCAGGGTTCAGTAGGAAGTCTGGGAACAGGAAATCAAAGGCAGCTAAGTCTTCAAAACGACTTAAAAGATGATCAAGAATCTGAAGCCACGCAGCTGAGAGTAGAGGGGAATGCCCATAGATCTGGGTTGGGTCTGCCATTTCCATGTACACAGAAAGGACAGTCACAAATCAAGTGCACATAAACTTGGGGATCTCTTCTAACCAATCAGTAAAGCGTTTAAAATATATGCAGAATCCTATCATTTCTCAACATCTCCAACAGCATCGGTTTGGAACCAGCCATCATTTTCTCTTGGCTAGATTACTGAGTAGTTTTCCTAACCTCTCTCCCTGCTTCCTCTGCTCTTTGTCACCTTACAGTTTCTTCCTAACAGAGCAACTAATGTGAGCCTCTAAGAATTAAGTAACGGGATACTGCTCCCCCATTCAAAACCTTCCAATGACTTCCCATCTTACTCAGAATCAAAGTCAAACTCCTCACAACTGCCTAGAGGGGCTCCATGTGATCTGGGCTCCATTACTTTGGTGCATCCCCTCTCTCCATTGTCCTCACTCTGTTTCAGCCACACCAGTCCCTTCGATATGCCTCAGATACTCCAGACAAACCTGGCCTCCAGACCTTTCCATTTGTTCTTTTGCCTCTGCTTGAATGTTCTTCTCATGGGTATCTGCATGATTTACTCTTTCTGCTCTTTTACTCAAACATCACTTTATCCATGAGGCCCTTCCCTAACCACCCTAAGGGACAATCTCCACTCCCACCCTGTGCATTCTCTTACTTACTTTAGTTTTCACCACAATACTGTGACAATCTGACATACTGCAAAGTTTACATTTGTGATTATTTTCCATCTGTTTCAATGTAAGCTCCATGAGGCAGAGAGTTATTTGGTCTGTTTTGTTCACTGCCATATTGCCATTCCCTAGGACAGTGTTGGGCACAATGTAAGTATTCAATTAAATGTGAAAATTGTGTTAAATAAAAATTTATTTGAAAATTTTTAATTTAGCAAAACACAGCAAATATATTTTCCAAAGCAGTACTATGGGAAACTACAGGGTTGAATTACTGACTACATTTCTTCTCTAGGTAATTGAACAACATTGACAGATAGGCATGAGGCATGAGGTGGGATGTATTTTCTGATAAACGAGTCACTTCCCAGAGGATAAAACCTACACAGATAGCCCAGCTTTTCGTGTTTGACTTTAAACAGATGGTTAACAGAAAATTAGTTAAGATGGGGGAAAGACATGCATTAAAGAAAGTATACTTACTGGAACGAGGTCTCTTCTACAAAAGAATAAGTGTATATCATTAATGCAAGAGTTAATATGATATGATGCAGACTAACATATTAATATATTAACATAATATACATTAATATATTAATATAAATTTTAGTCTTAATTTCTTTTTCTTATCGTGATCCTCTCTTGTTATATCTATATTTTCTAAATCCAGGTTGGCAAACATTTTTTGTAAAAGGTCACGAGGCAAATATTCAAGCTTTGTGGGCCAATAGGTAAAATTGAGGATATTAGGTAGGTACTTATATAATCAGAGAGAACAAGTTTCCAAAAATTTTTATTCATAAGATTCAACATATAATAATCAGTCTTAAGTATAGGTCTATTTATTGGAAGACTAGAATTCTTCTTTGGGGGGAATAACATTTCTCTTAATTGGGATTCAAAGCTAGTGTTCCTTACTATCAAACAGATTGCAAATATTCATTTGTAAAAACCATTTTTAGCTTGTGGGCCACAGAAAACCAGGTGGCAGGCCAGGTATGGTTCACAGGTCATAGTTTGCCAACTCTTAACTGAAATGCAAGCAAGTTTAAGAAATTGACCCTCTTGGATAGGTTGGAGTAATATTCTTCACTAATGAATTCCTAATACCCAAGTCGAATCTTTAATTAATTGTTTTAAGAAAAATGTATTTACCAAGTCTTCAATAAAAATACTCAGACAGATACTCATTACAAGCAGAGATCAAGATGACCAGAATTCTGGAGCAACCGTATCTGTCTGTACTTTTACTGGTGACCAGCAGGGGGACTCAGCTGGATCCCATTCAGGAAGTTAATTTACACTAGACTAAGATTAGAAGTGCTAAGGAAAAGAGCTATTAATTCACAGAGCAGCTATTCTTAATTATAGGGAGCATTCTTGAAACAATGCTCATGGAAACATCTTATGACACTTAGTATCTATTTATAGGTTAAGTTTTATGTTACTGTAAAATGTTTTTTAAACCTCAATTCTAAAATTAATGTTCACTGTAAAACAGTGGCTCTAAAACTTGCTTATGCTATAAATTTATTATTCTGTTAAAAAACTGCTTCGTACACTATTCCCAACGTACATGATGGACTTCTGCAGCTTTTGAGCTCTCAGATAATTTATTTTATTTTTTAATTTTTAAAATGTTTTTATTTATTTATGACAGAGAGAGAGAGACAGTGTGAGCAGGGGAGGGTCAGAGAGAGAGGGAGACACAGAATCTGAAGCAGGCTTCAGGCTCTGAGCTGTCAGCACAGAGCCTGACACGGGGCTCGAACCCACGAACCGTGAGATCGTGACCTGAGCCGAAGTTGGACGCTTAACTGAGCCACCCAGGCACTCCTCAGATAATTTTAAAGACTGGGAGTAGAGAAATATATTAAGAGAGTAAAACATTATTTTCTAATAACTTATATCATAATCATTTATCTCAAACCTATTTTATCATCAAATGGGAAGCTGGGGTTATAAAAAGTCTAAACTTGAAGAATTAAAAACTATGTGGGGCGCCTGGGAGGCTCAATAAATGGTTAAATATCCAACTCTTGATTTTGGCCCAGGTCATGACCTCACGGTTCCTGAGATCAAGCCCTATACCGGGCTCTGCGCTGACAGTGGGGAGCCTACCAGACTGTCTCTCTCCGTGCCCCTCCCCCACTCTGGCATACATTCTCCCTCTCAAAATTAATGAACATTTAAAAATAAATTAAAACTTTGATCAGAAGCAACTGTAAATACTATAGGTTTCTTGTTTTTATTGAACAGTTCTCTCGTATATACAGGGGTGCTAAACTTGACATTCAACATTCCACTGTTCTACACTGATAAAATATTTCACTGAAACTTCTTATGATAAAACTGGAAATCGGCTTACATCTTGAGCTATGTAATTCCTAACTCAAAGGGATCTTAAATACATATAAACATACTAGAAATATCCACGGACATTGACTATTTCCTAGTAAGTACTGCGGCATTATGCCCCTCCAGGGCGCCTCTCACATATTCTGTGGTATGTCCTGGATGTTTCAGTGAGGCAGCCCTGCGTTTTGTCTCTGTTTGCCAAAGTGCTTCATAACTCACCTACATGTCCTCTTGGATAGTTCCTTCTGCAGAAAAACCAATGAAAACTAGTCTCTAGAGTTCGTTAGAACTAATCGGGAGAAACAGTGTCTCATAAAAAAACTACATCACCGGAAGTTGTCTAGCAAAGAAGGGTGAAATCCACTTACTTGAAAAGTAGCCATTCCTCTGAGCATAGCACACACCAAGGCCACACACAGAAATCACTAAGACCACACCTACTACAGCTGCTATGATGCCACTTATGTTGAGGTTATCTGGAAAGCAAAACAAACCATGCATGAATTTGGGTCAAACAGACAAGACAGATGCAGCTATTAAATTGAAAAACATTCAAAAAAGCTCCCCTTGATATCTATGAAACCATAGATAGTTTCATGCTGTTGAAGCCTGTTCAATTGATTCACTTCCAGGACAAGGTTCAAAGTTGCTTGAAAATATTAACAGAATTAATTTTTGAGGGGCACCTGGGTGAGTCAGTCGGTTAAGCAGCTGATTCTTCATTTCAGCTCAGATCATGATTTCACTGTTTGTGGGATTGAGCCCCATGTCAGGCTCTGTGAAAGGCCTGCTTGGGATTCTCTCTCTTCCTCTCTCTCTGCCCCTCTTGCGCACACACTCCCTCTCTCAAGATAAACTTTTTTTAAATAAACTTTAAAAAAAAAGAATTAAGTTTTGCAAAAATCTTAAATTTAAAGAAATTCAGTGATTCAGAAATAACATGTATGGTATATTATCTTGCATTCATTTGGAGAGGTAATACTTCAAAAGATGAAATATCACATTGGAAATGACCTTCAAAGTTCAGCGAGTTCAAGTATTCTACCACCATATACCCCCAAATTCTACTTAAAATTCTACATCATCATCTGTGCCAATTTCACCAATCATGGAAAACTCATTCAGCTCCAAAGAAAACTGTGTGACTCTATGAAACGAAAAGTCAGTAGCACCTTTCTTGAATCTAATCAGGCTTGTGTGTGTGTCCATATACACACATACACACCCACATACATATATGCCATTAAGCTGTCATCCCATTAGGTTTAAAATGAACTAAACTCCCCAAGACTTTTTCTGTTGTTATTAAGTCATCTTCCCTCTAACCTAATACAACTGGATTGTTTGGACCTCACTTTGAAATTACTACCATGTTACCAACGCGAGGTTTTTTTCAGATACTGATTCTGTTGTCCAAGAATTAGATTATTAACCTTTCAAGATTCATATTTATGTAATTGGGGGCTACCTCAAAAATATCCTCATTCAAGCAATTAATAAAATGATGATTATGATTTTTTTAGGGAAAGAACTATGGAAGAGGCTATTACACACACCCCTTCATGTAAAGGGATCTATTACACCCTCTGGGTATGGGATCCAACTATGTGTGAATCCATCAAAATATTTAATTTGGATCATATTCCTCCAGCTTGTCCACAAGGATTTCATAAGCCACACTCTTCTGTCATTTGGATACTACCTGTGTATTGATTAATATGTAAATTCCCTATACTTTTTTTTTCTTTTATAGTTTATTATCAAGTTGGTTTCCATATAACACCCAGTTCTCATCGCAACAAGTGCCCTCCTTGTTCTCAGCATTCAAGAGTCTCTCATAGTTTGCCTCCCTCCCTCTCTCCCACTATTTTTTCCCCTTCTCCTGTCCCAGTTTGTTGTCTGTTTCTCTTGTTCCACTTATAAGTGAAAACACATTGTAAATTACCTATACTTTTTAAAGGAACAATTTCTCAAAGAGTTCTTGTTTTTAAAAGCAAGTATTGGGGCGCCTGGGTGGCTCAGTCAGTTAAGCGTCCGACTTCGGCTCAGGTCATGATCTCACAGTTCTTGGGTTCAAGCCCTGCGTCAGGCTCTGTGCTGACAGCTAGCTCAGAGCCTGGAGGCTACTTCGGATTCTGTGTCTCCCTCTCTCTCTGACCCTCCCCTGCTCACGCTGTCTCTCTCTCAGAAATAAAAAAAAAAACATTAAAAAAATTTAAAAGCAAGTATTAATTAGCATATGATTCAATAACTTGGAGAAAATTTTAGGTAGCATTTCCTCAACAGTAATTTTAGATATTTAAAAGCATCACAACTTTTGGGAAAGATTGTTTAAAAGAAATATTATTTAAGTGAATATGCTTATCATAAAACTTTCTGGTCTCAAAAATTTTTTTAATTTTTCTTTATTTTGGAGAGAGAGAGAGAGAGAGAGAGGGAGAGAGGGAGAGAGACAGAGGGTAAGCAGTGGAGGGGCAGAGAGAGAGGGAGGCACAGAATCCGAAGCAGGCTCCAGGCTCTGAGCTGTCGGCACAGAGCCCAATGTGGGGCTTGAACTCACTAACCATGAGATCAACTGAGCCAAAGTCAGACGCTTAACCAATTGAGCCACTCAAGCACCCTACAAATTTTTTTTTCTAATGCCAAGTGTTATTAATTTTCTCATATACCTTAAATGTTAACTGATTTTTTTTAATGTTTATTTATTTTTGAGAGAGAGACAGACAGACAGCCCATGAGCGAGGGAGGGGCAGAGAGAGCAGGAGACAAAATCCAAAGTAGGCTCCAGGCTCTGAGCTGTCAGCACAAAGCCTGATGTGGGGCTCAAATCCACGGACCATGAGATCATGACCTGAGCCAAAGCCAGGCACTTAACTGACTAAGCCACCCAGGTGCCCCTGTTAACTGATTTTTTTTTTTTTTGAGAAAGAAAACTGGATATGTCTTTCTTTTGAAAGGCTGAGTAATTTGACCAGAGTAGAAAACATTAATTATTGTTTGGTATAAAACTCCATTCATTTTTAGGGTCACCTAGCTGGCACAACTGGTAAAGCATGTGACTCGATCTCAGGGTTGTAAGTTCAAGCACCATGTTGGGTGTAGAGATTACTTAAAAGTAAAATCTTAACAACAACAACAACAACAACTCAGGAGCACTTGGGTGGCTCAGCTGGTTAAGCATCTGACTTCAACTCAGGTCGTGATCTCACGGTTCATGAGTTCGAGCTCCACGTTGGGCTTTGTGCTGACAGCTCAGAACCTGGAGCCTGCTTCAAATTTTGTGTCTCCCTCTCTTTCTCTGCCCTCCCCCACTAAAAAGATTTTAAAAAATAATAAACTCAGTTCATTTTTGCTGGAGTATTCAAAGGTCAATAAGATCCAATTATTTATTTACTTAAAAAAATAGTCGAGGGGTGCCTGGGTGGCTCAGTCAGTTAAGCATCTGACTCTTGATATTGGCTGAGGTCATGATCTCATGGTTCATGGGTTCGAGCCCAGGGTCAGGCTCTGTGTTAACAGTGCAGAGCCTGGTTGGAATTTTTTCTCTCCTGTCTCTCTCCCCATCCCTTTAAAAAAAAAAAAATTAAAACTCTTTGAAAGCAAAATAGTCTTTATAAAATTAGCAGAGAGGGAATATCCAAAATATTCATAATCTTTTTTTTTAAGTTTATTTAGAGAAAGTGCAAGTGGGGGAGGGGCAGAAAGAGAGGGAGAGAGAGTATCCTAAGCAGGCTCTACACTTTCAGCACAGAACCTGACACGGTGCTCAGACTCACAAACTGTGAGATCATGACCCGAGCTGAAGTTGGACACTTAACTGATTGAGCCACCCAGGTGCCCTACAATATTGATAACCTAAGACAAAATGAAATTAATAGGGGAAAAAATCCACAATAGTCATAATTTAAGGCAAATTGATAACTAAATGAAACTCCTTAGAACCAAACTATACCTACTATTTTCTTTGTAGTAGTCAAAGAAGGTGGTATCTCTGAAGGTTTCAACCTCAAGGTTATTATCTGACAAAAATCTGTCTTGCGGTTTGACAGTGAACTTGACATCTAACAACAACTAATGTCTTATCTTGTAAGACACGGTATAAATTTTATTTTACCTTTTTTAGTGAAATGGATGGACTCTTGTAAGTTAGAGGTACGTTGGTCTCATGCCATTTGCCACCTCCCAGGAGACAGTGAGCAAGTTCTAAAGGCGCCTTATCCCTCACTAACGAGAAAATGTCACACACACAAACCTATGGTGTTCTTTCTTTGGGGAAAAAAAAAAAAGTCCACTATGAAAGGAAGGTATCGTTATTCTAACTGAAAGGAAAGGAGTCAAGCTGTTAAAATCCTACGTGTGAGTGGAGGTCTTGAGTTTTACAGCCTGGGAACAGTCACCAGATCCATGATTTACCTTCTTTCTGAACTTCAAAAAGAGCTTCTTTAGAACAGTTAACAGTTTAGAAGAGCTTCTGTTTGGGGTTACAAGTTATTAGTGATGGCTTACAAAAAAACCCTTGACGTGTGATTTCATGAATTCTCATGTATTTCAAAAGATATAAATTCCAGGGGCTCCTGGGTGGCTCAGTCGGTTGAGCGTCCGACTTCGGCTCAGGTCATGATCTCACGGTTCGTGGGTTCAAGCCCCGCATCAGGCTCTGTGCTGAGAGCTAGCTCAGAGCCTGGAGCCTGTCTTCAGACTCTGTGTCTCCTCTCTCTGACCCTCCTCTGCTCACGCTGTCTCTCTCTCTCCCTCAGAAATAAATAAAAACATTAAAAAAAAAAGATGTTAATTCCAAACCAAAGGCATGTAACACCTAGGATCAATGAGCATTAAACAAACTAATTTTAACTTATAAGCTAAGTTATACCAGAAAGAGGAGATAGTGTGAAAATCCTAGTCAAATTAAAGTGGTGATACTAGCCAAACACAAACTACTAAATCTCATCTATTATGTATTTATTTACTCCAGGCCAAGAAAAAACATTAACTAGTATGTTAAAACCATGACTTCACAGATATTATTTAAGGTGAGACTATATTAGGCAGTGAAATTAAACAGGACCATGTAAAGAAAAACACTAAAATAGTAATAGTGCAGGGGGTATAAGGTTATGGTAAAAAAAAAAAAAAAACAAACCATGAGGATAGTATGTGAATGAATGAAGTTAGGGAAACGCTGTACTAATGCACTAATTTTAAACATGTTCTGATAAATTTTTCTAATGATAACTCCAAAGCGGGACTAAGAGGGAGACTTTCATCTTTTTTTAAAAAATTTTTTAATGTTTATTTTTATTTTTGAGAGAGAGACAGAGAGCATGAGTGGGGCAGGGGCAGAGAGAGAGAGGGAGACACAGAATCTGAAGCAGGCTTCAGGCTCCGAGCTGTCAGCACAGAGCCCTACGCAAGGCTTGAACTCACAAACCACCAGATCATGACCTGGGCTGAAGTGGGACGCTTAACGGACTGGGCCACCCAGCCACCCCAAGATGGATGCTTTCCGATATTTTAGGCAAACACTTATGTTTTGAATTTGGTGGATAATATGTATCTCTGAATTTCAAAAAGACACTTGTGGAAATTAGAATACACTATTGAGTATCTTATACTTCAGGGGATCCTGAAGTCTAACAAGATTGTATTTTCTTTAAAAGATAACACCAAGAGGTTAACTTTACATAAACAACACAAATTCGTGTGCATGTATCTGCATATCTCTGAGCACACTGCAAAAGCGACCTCACAAAGGTGAAGACAAATTCCTGAGCCAAGGGAGCTGTGGGTACTCAGCTTCAGGGTGCAGCCCTCCTGAGTGACCTTTCACCCCACAGGTGAGTGACCTTCACCCTGCAGGAGCCATCTCTAGCTACCCCTCTCCATTACACACCCATTTGCAAAACACAGGACCTTCACAAAGGTAGAACTGAACCAAATTATTCAAAACAAAATGAAAATAAATATCTCCTCTGGAACTCATATAATCTGAAAAGATTCCTGAGAACTAATTTTATTGATTCTAAGAAGCTCATGTTGTGAAATATATGGCAGGTATGTTTTATATCAAATAGGGATTCATAACTACATTCAAATGTCTTTTTTTCTTTTCTTTTTTTAAAATTTAAATCCAAATTAGTTAACGTACAGTGTAATAATGGTTTCAGGAGTAGAATGTAGTGATTCATCACTTACATATAACACCCCGTGTACATCCCAAGTGCCCTCCTTAATGCCCATCACCCATGTAGCCCATCCCCCCTCCTTCCACTCCAGGAACTCTCAGTTTGTTCTCTGTAAGAGTCTCTTATGGTTTGCCTTGAGATCCTACTCTGTGATCAGTAAAGCACTTTATTTTAGGGGATTGAAAAAAATTACCAATAATAACCTGATAATAACAACCAAAATAGCCAACAATATGCCAGTGCTATTCTAACCCTTTCAAACACTGAGTTTTGTTTTTTGTTTCTTTTTTAAGTAAGCTCTGTTCCCAGCACGGGACTTGAACTCATGAACCCGAGATCAAGAGTCACTCGCTCTACCGACTGAGCCAGCCAGGCACCCCCTCAAATACTGATTAGTTGACCCTTCATAATAACCCTATGAAGACAGCGTTTTCCTACGTCCATTCGGGGGAGGCTGAGGCTAAATAATTTGCGCAAGAATATGGAGCTAGGAAGCAACAGAGCTGGAAATCCAACCCCATACCGAATCTTTGACCCTGAGCAATTTTTAACACTCACAGCGTTCGTTTGAAAGAAGACTACCTAGACAAGCATATTTTTAAAGAAATTAGCTGAACAATTAAAGAACTTGAAAAGTATAATGCAAAAGATTCTTGGCTTGTTTGAGAGATGAACTAAGAACAGAATGTTTGCTTTTGGCAACACATTACATCCAAGTGAATTTTAAACACTCCCTCTGGTTTATCTTTCCAGTCGCTCAGCCTCATCTACCCCTTGCTGCTTCCTCTCCCTCAGCACTTGTGTGCACTGACTGCGAACCACTGTTCTTCCCAATATCTCATGCTTACCTACTTGCATTCGCTTCCCGCTACACCTGCGACGTCCGACAGAATTATAGGCTTCACAGGAATATTCCCCACTGTCTAGTTTTGAAACAGTGTTAAATTGCTATTTGTGGAAGGAAAATAAACATATATTTTAAGCAATAAATCTCTAAGTAGACTCCTAAAGTAACCACGTCCCTTGAATTGAATTTTCGCACTAAGTTGGTCTTTCCTTTTTTGTGACCTAGGACTTTATACCTTTACCATGAATTCAAAAATCTGCCATGACTTCAAGGGGCAAGTAGCTAGGCTTCCTGTTTATTTTGACAGAGAAGGACGTAAATATATATGGGGAAGTGTCTTTGTTTTGTGATAATTTGGAAGTGGTGTGGTAAGAAGGCAGTGGGCATTTTTTGAAGTTTATAGCACATGGTCATACAACGTTTTGTCGGTATTTCTAATTCCTAGGACACATCACTTGGAAAGGAAGGCCTCCTTGGTCTGAAAGGACTCATGCAGTTTTCTCAGCCACAAGTGAGTTCACAGCAGCAGCAAACAATCAACACTTCTGCTAAAGGGCCAGAACTACTACCAGGAAGTAGCTTAGGGCCTAGGAAGACTGTAATCAGTGTAGTTCAGAGGGTTACAAATTCTCTCAGTTGTGGGATTCTTGAAAATTCTGAAAAGATAAAGGTCTAACCTTTGCTCCTTCTACTCTCTGCCAAAATAATTGAAAGGTGAGACTTTGGTGTTATAGGCTTCATAACTGTTATTAGTAGATTTATTTCCTTAGTGAATTTCTGAAAGGAAGGAAGGAAGGGAGAGAGGGAGGGGGGGGAGGGAGGAAGGAAGGAAGGAGGGAGGGAGGGAGGGAGGGAGAGGAGGGGGGAGGGAGGGAGAGGAGGGGGGAGGGAGGGAGAGGAGGGGGGAGGGAGGGAACGCGGTGGGTCCTAGACACCTGAAAGGACCCTGCCAGCGCAGAGGGGGAGGGGTACTCAGAATCATTCTTTCACTGCCCTCCTGTCACAAGCTCAGTACTGCTGTGGTCACTGTTGCTGCATCTGTGACAGGCACGAGTCTCTAAGGAACACGTCCTCGTTGTCTTAGATCCTCATGCAATCCATGCTCCTAACAGCAGCCAGGCTTTTGATCCATGAACTCCCTTTTCTCTCTCACTTTTCTTCACCCGCTACCTGCATCGCCCTTTTTTATGTATCCCTCAACATGATGGGACAGAAAGCTTCTCCTCGTGTACTTCACTTTATGAAATCATTTCTCGCTGTCCCCTAAGCCAGACTGTAAAAATATTCACCAGGAATACAAGGCCAAGGGTAAGTATTAACAGTAAGTCAGAATAAAACCATAAATGATTTACTAGCGCATGACTAATAATTGAAAGGAAGTCATAATCATCCATCCAATGGAGTCTCTGCTGCTTATTTCTCACGAAATAACCCGTCCCTGTCCTGCCCTGGTGCATCCCTTTGACATCACAAGATATTTCAAGGGTTGAGGCTAAGTGGGGGAGGTGAGTCTATATCATTTCAAACTCACCTTGGGGCTTTTATCACCTGCTCTGAGAAAAAATAAATTTGAAAAGTAAATATAGCAAAGTGTGACGGCAGGTTTTCTGCCCAAGTTCTCAGTGTAAAATTCATCGGACCTGCTGACTGGGCCCGCTGACGCTGCAAGGGCTGGAGTCAAGGAGCCACATCCAACAATATGCTTTATTATTTACCAGAGGATCGAGTATTTAAATGTTACGGTGTGCTTGCAGATTGAAGGAACGAATCTTTTGACATTTGCTAAAAGTATTGTTTTTAGTTCTCTGTATTGACTTCCCATGTCCTTTTCCATCACTTCCCTGGGCATGGGCCATCCTTTCTGCTGCCCCCCCCCCCCCTTAAGCAATGGTTATCAGCCTTCTATCTTCCATCATTTCAGTTCTAATCATTTTTCTTCTCTAAATACAAGACAGCTACTAGGCCAATGCGTGACATGACCTTACCAGAGTCCCAGATTTTGAATCCACCGTATATGAGCTGTTGGTGCTTTGGAAGCCAAGTTTTGGATTCTCTAACAAAGGGACACCATCTTTAAACCACGTATACTCAGCAGCTGGATTCCCTTCTTTTTCTTGACATCGCAGCTCTACCACAGTTCCACTCAGAGCAGAGCTGGGCACGTTACATGATGGCACTGCTGGAGCCACTGAAGGATGAAATCAAAGGGCACTGGTTATTTATAAGCGAAGCAAGGATTTTTTTTTTAATATTTTTATTTATTTCTAGGAGAGAGAGAGAGAGAGACAGCATGAGCAGCAGAGGGCCAGAGAGAGAGGGAGTCACAGACTCCGAAACAGGCTCCAGGCTCCGAGCTGGCAGTCAGCACAGAGTCCGACGCGGGACTCGAACCCACGAACTGCGAGACCATGACCCAAGCAAAAAGTCGGATGCTCAACCGACTAAGCCACCCAGGTGCCCCACGAAGCAAGGATTTTAACAGCCAGGTAGAGATGGGTTTATTGGACACCTATGAGAGAGACTGGCTACTTGTTCAAGAGATCCATCTTCCTTTCTTCAGCCAGACCATGTTTGCCAGACCCCTTGCAGCCAGATGGAATCATATGCATGAATTCGGGCCAATGGCATGTGGGAAAAGTGGCATAGAAATATGCCATTTCTAGACCTGATTCTAGACCATAAATACTAATCTAGGTTACTACTTTGAAGAGATTGTGGAGATGTAACTAAGGTCCCAAACCTATTATCTTTTAAAATAGGGAGATTATATAGATGGGTCTGATCTAATCACATGACCCCTTGAGAAGTCATTTTCTCTGGTCGGTCACAGACGGGAAAGTCAGAGATTCAAAGCTCAGGAAGGATTCAATGTGCTTTTGGTAGACTGTTGGTGGAGAGGGCCACGTGGCAAGGAATGCGGTGCCTCCAGGAGCCGAGTGTGGCCCCCAGCTCCTAGCCAGCATGGGAGGGAGACTTCAGTTGCACAGGCACAGGAACTGAAATCTGCCAACAATAGTGAGCTTGACAATGGACATTACCCCAGAGCCTCCAGACAAGAACTCAGCCCAGCTGACTCCGTGATTTCATCCTTATGATACTCTAGGCAGAGAGCACAGCTTTGTCTCCTGGACTTCTGATCTACAGAACTGTGAGCTTATAAGTAGGTGGTGTTTTAAGCTGCTAGGTTTGTGACCATTTGTTATATAGCAATGGAAGACTAATGTACCAGCTGAATCTCCTGAAAGGTTTTCTGAATTAAATTTCTACTATACTAGTGCATCATTAGTATTTTAGAAAGACCCTGGGTTAAGTATGGAAAAAGGAAGAGGAGTTATTTGAGTCTGTGATCAACAGTTTATATTAACATCTATGGAGAAGAAAAGATCATGTTTCTACACCAACTGTCATTGTGAGCTATTAGTATCTATCAATGATTCTCATACTAACTAAATATATTGGCTTTGGAGTCAACTCCACCAGGATCCAAATCCTGGTCCAGACACTTAATGGCTCCGTAGACTTGGGAAAATCATTTAGCTTCTAATTTCTCATCTGTTATGAAGATTAAGTAAAATTACATATGTAAAAGAGGCTAGCACAACTAGCTGGACAGTAAATGGTCATTTCCCCTCTTTATCAAATAACTTCTAACTCTTTCTCTGGCCTACTCTTTTGTTTTATTGCTTTTCCATCATCCTATGTGATAGGATTTTGCATGGTAAGAGATATGCCACATATACTGAAAGGTTCTGAAAATTAAATTCTTAGGGGAAATGCTCTTATGTACAGGATAGAGCCGTTAAGATTTACCTTAATCTTAAACGAGAAGAGGTTTTGTCAGACAAATTAGTAAAAGTAAAATTTCAGCAGCAAACAAGGTGAAAGGAGATATAGTCAAGATTTTGAAGGAAAGGTGGTAATTTCTAGAACTTTCCTGACTGGAGACCCAGGTTGCCTCATTGCCCCAGGGCTGGGTGATGGGGATAAGGGTGAGGAACAGTAGTCCCAGAGATACAAGCACATCATACCTAGTACTTCCAGAATGATCGTATTTTCTTCCAGGTTTTGGCCTTTCTTTGATGGGGAACTAATTTCACAACGATATTTCCCAGCATCATGTCTTGTAACATTTTTGATCCGTATACTGAAATCTATCATCTCAGCTCGATGTTTAAAATCACCTTTTGGAAAGGAAGACAATGATGTTAAGAATAATGCAACTACCTTCCTCAAGTCACTTCATTTTTATTCTATTTTTACTTCTGAGCACTGAATTATTTTGAGGTAAAGTATTTTAGCATTTCATCTAATATAATCAATACTTTAAAAGCTCATTACATATTCAACAGGAAAAACAGGAAGTGGAAAGAAATGTATAACAAATTAAAAATAAAGCCCTAGTTAAAGGTAGTTGTATTTATCCTCTACCCGCCCTCCTCACCAGAAGTCTAAGTCTTGACTCGTTAGTCTTCTCAGTGATGGCTTTGCTTTCTAGATAGTGATATAGAAATAGGGTAACATGATTACAACTGAGCAGTGACCCTCCATCTCACTTCCATACCATCTCTTGTTCCTTTTTTCTCAAGAGTCTAATCTACTGCACCAGCAATAATAATTGCATTTTACATCCTTTACCAATGAGCTAAGACATTAAGGGTCCAGGGTCTCCATGGAGTTCACCTTCTTCTGTTCTCTGTCCTGTTTTTAGGGTGTTGTTTTCTAGGTCTCAGTCATTGTTGGCTTCATCTCATACTTACAAAACATATTCTCTTTCACTACACACAAAAATAAAATCAAAATGGATTAAAGACCTAAATGTGAGGCCTGAAACCATAAAAATCCTCAAAGAGAGCACAAGCCATAATCTTTATGACCGCGGCCATAGCAATATTTTTCTAGAGAGATCTCCTGAGGCAAGAGAAATAAAAGCAAAAATAAACTATTGCGACTACATCAAAATAAAAAGTTTCTTCAATGAAGGAGACAATTAACAAAATTAAAAGGCAACCTGTGAAATGGAAAAAGATGTTTATCTGCAAATGATATATTTGCTAAAGGGTTAGTATTCAAAATATATAAAGAACCAATATGACTCAATACCCCAAAACAAATAATCCAATTTAAAAATGGTCAGAAGGGGCGCCTGGGGTTTAGTCGGTTAAGCGTCCGACTTTTGCTTAGGTCATGATCTCGCAGCTCGTGGGTTCGAGCCCTGCGTCGGGCTCTGTGCTGACTGCCAGCTCAGAGCCTGGAGCCTGTTTCAGAGTCTGTGACTCCCTCTCTCTCTGACCCTCCCCTGCTCACGCTGTCTCTCTCTCTCTCTCCTAGAAATAAATAAAACATAAAAAATAAATAAATAAATAATAAAAAAATAAAAATGGTCAGAAGACATGAACAGACATTTCTCTAAAGAAGATATATACTGATGGCCAACAGACACATGAAAAGATGCTCAACAACATGTATCATCAGGGAAATGCAAATCCAAACTACAATGAGATACCACCTCACACCAGTAAGATGGCTAACATCAAAAACAGAAGAAACAACAAGTGTTGGTGAAGTTGTAGAGAAAAGGAACACTTGTGCACTGCTGGTAGGGATGCAAACTGGTGCAGTTATTGTGGAAAACTGTATGGAAGTTCCTCAAAAATTAAAAATAGAACTACCGTACGGTCCAGGAATCATACCACTGGGCATTTACACAAAAGATACAAAAATTCTAAGACAAAGAGATAACATTTACCCCTATGCTTATTGCAGCATTATTTACAACAGCCAAATTATGGAAGTGGCCTAAGTGTCCATTGATAGATGTACGGATAAAGAAGATGAGGTATATTTACAAAATGGAATATTATTTGGCCATAAAAAGAATGAAATCTTGCCATTCACAATAACATGGATAGAGCTAGAGGCTATTATGCTAAAAGAAATAAATCAGAGAAAGACTAATGCCATATGATTTCACTCATAAGTGGAATTTAAGAAACAAATGAGCACAGGAAAAAAAAAAAAAAAAAAACAGAGACAAACCAAGGGATAGACTCTTAATTATAGAGAACAAACTGATGGTTACCAGAGGGGAGATGGGTAGGGGAATGGGGGAAATATGGGATAAGGATTAAAGAGTATAGTTATCATGATGAAAAAATAAAATAAAATAATAAAACATAAAATGATAACCCCCCCACATTCTCCATTTCATAGGTTGCCTTTTAATTTTGTTAATTGTCTCCTTCATTGAAGAAACTTTTTATTTTGATGTAGTCCCAATAGTGTCCTGTTTTTATTTGTAAATTAAACAATCTAGGCTGCACTTGGTGTTCTCTTGCTCTCACCTCATCAAGTCTACAGCTTCTTACCTTTAAGAGACTGCTGATAGTAGATCAAGGAGATACTCCGTCCCAGTTTCTTCCACTCTAATCTGGAGGATATGGTCTTCTTTGTGTGTTTGCAGGCTAATATAACCTCTAGGAACAACAACAAAAATATTTGTTTTCTAATTGTCCCTATGAATTTATATTTTACTTAGTAAATTGTTAAATAGCCTTAAGTATCGCTTTTCTTTCTTTCCTTTCTTTCCTTCTTTCTTCCTTCCTTTCTTTTATTCATTCATTCATAAATCACTTCAACAGACTCCATGTTGGCTTGACTCAAAGATGAACCCTGAGAGCAGTATAGCTCTTCTCCATAATAATTGCATGACACTATGTTACTGACCCTACTTCTTGAGCCTCAGTTACCATCTGTAAAATAAGACAGTATTTCATAGAGTTCAAGTGAGTCTTCAAATAATATATGCAAAACACACATGCCTGGACATAGTAACTAATCTAAAGATGGCAGTCATGGTCAATGATTTATCTCACTATTCCCAGCCTCAGTCATCAGGGGGGTAACAGTTTGGTGGAAGAGGCAAACAAGATCATGTAATTTTGCTCCATTGTGATAAATGCCATGAGGGCCACGGAGGTTAACAGAGGGTGCTTCACACCTAGTGCCCCAGAAAGGCACCTAGTCCAGCCTGTGGAATCCGTAAACATTCCATCAACAAGCTACATTCTCATTCAGATTCCTTCTTCGACAACCCTCTCTATGGATGTATGAATACACACCTGGTATGGACTTCTGTTAAATCATGGATTCCTACTCTTTATCGCTATCCAGATAAATTATGAAAAGATTTAGTTTTGGCATCAAGTTTAACAGCCTCCTTGTAGTTCATTTAAGTTACTTTATTACAGGAAATTTACTGCAATCCTATCTTTAAAGAATTCCTGGAACCTTGAAGGAACCCCCACTTTAAACTGTCCAAACAAGATGACTGAGGTGGGGAGAAATCCTGTGTCTGCTCTGAGTTGCCAAAAGGAATCTCTCATTGTAAATATTGCAATTAGGCAATCTAGAGTGTCACTTTCATATTTCTGAGACTTTTCTCCCACAATACATACAGTTTGACCCCAAAAGCACTAATCTTTGACTAGAAGAGAAATTATGTTGAAATCCTTTCCATTCCTCTTTTTTTGATGTACGAGATTTAATGCCATTTGAACAAAAAAACTTATGTTTATTTTTGAGCAAGAGACAGAGTGTGAGCAGGGAAGGAGCTGAGAGAGAGGGAGACACAGAATCCAAAACAGGCTCCAGTCTCTGAGCTGTCAGCACAGAGCCCAACATGGGGCTTGAACTAACAAACCGTGAGATCGTGACCTGAGCTGAAGTCGGATGCTCAACTGACTGAGCCACCCAGGTGCCCCAGATTTAATGCCATTTTAAAAAAGAATTCAGGATAGTACATGATATGGTAGATTAGAGAGCAATACTTGTATTTTCCCAGGTTTTATTATTATATACACAGATATGGACAAAAAGCCTGTGGGAATATGTATGAAAATATTAAACCAGTGATGATTTTTGTGTGATAGGATTATGGTTTTTCTTTTTGTTACATGTAGCTTCTAATTTTTCTTTAGTTTCACATAAATTGTTAGAAATAGAATAAAAGGTAATGAAAAATAGAATGGAGAATAGAGAAAAGAAAGGCAAGGGGGAAAAAAAAACCACAAAACTTCAAGAATGCCTGAAGTTTTTAGAGAAGGTTTACATTACAAAGAGACATCATTTTACAGACGTGTTTACAATAATGCTACAAAGACAAATGTGTGCTGAGGGACTTGTCTGAGGAAACATGGTTCTGTTCTGTTGATTAAGGAGAATGGGTGGTGACTTTCCGGAGTCTTGAGTTTTAGATAGGTTTCCTTCCCGTATTTTGTTGAGTTTCCAACAATTAAACACACAGTCACACTCATTTTTAGCCCACATGCCTACATCTTAGGAATAAATTTGTACTCAGTCACACTGTTCATATATTTATCTAGAAACACATACAGACACACAGACACAGAAGACAGACAGACACACACATACACACACACAGCCCTTTTCACCAAGATTTGACTTTTCTCCTCGTTGCTCTATGGAAAACCTCTGTAGAAATTATATTAAAAAATGAACCACTATATAAATACAGGGACACCACTCCAGTTTCACTCACAATGACCATGTAAGTTGTGGAGGAATGGCCTCTCCAATTTGTCCAACCATTGAGTGCTTACTGTGTGCCCACCCTTATTCCTGAGCTCTATCAGTGAGCAAAACAAAGATACCTGTTCTTTTGGGTCTTGTAACTTGCAGGGGGAGTCAGGTACATAAGAAATATCATAAAGTGAAGTAAATGCCACATTAGGAGGGAATGAGCACTATGGAAATAAAGTAGAGTAAATCAGAATAGAGTATGAGTGCTATGGAAATAAAATAGAGTACATCAGGAATTTTGGGATGCAACTGCAAACAAAACAGAGTAGTCAGAGTTCAACTCAATTAGAGAGTGACATTTGACCAAAGACTTAATAAAAGAAATTAGAATTCCTTAAAATTTGAATACAAATTTCCTAGAATTCAAAATTGGACTTCACCATGGGAGTATTCTAAGCAAGGCAATGGCCAGCGCCTAGATCTGAAGGGGCCAGCATCATGACCTCCAGAACTGTGAGAAACAGTAAGCCAAATGGAATCATGGCTTCAACATGAGGATAAAGAACCAAATGAACGGAGAAGCTAACTACCACAGACTCTTCTCTCTCTTTTCAGCTAAAATGCAACACTTAGGATCAGTATAATTCTGTAGGTAGCCCTCAGGGTTATCAAACCATAATGTAATAGTTTAAGGCATAGACTTTGAAGTTGGAGCTCTGCTATATACAATGTGTGTGATGTTAGGCAATTTACTTAACTCTTTTTGAACATTATACTCACATCTGTACAAAGGAAACAAATGACAGTGTTAATCTTATAAAGTTATTGTGAAAATTACACTTATATACTCGAGGTAATACACTTACATAGTTGGTACACAGAATGTGCCCCATCAATGGTTGTAATTGCTTTCACTCACGAGAAACTTCTTGTTGTTGTAGTTGAAGTATGCCTTGACACGATAGAAATCCATGCTTTATACAACCCAAATTTACCTAAATATTACTCAAATTTGAACTAACATGTTATTTCAGTTTTAGACACCAAAGACTATGATACAGACATAAATCATATTTTCTCAAAGCAAGGCATACTGAAGCACAAAAACGCACCATGTTTTTTTAATAAGATGATTATTTCATTTCCAACAGTATGTTTCCTTTGTATCGAGGACAGAGATATCTTTTTTAGAAGAACCATTAGCAATAACTACTTTCATGTAGCGGAACAGTCACTTTTAGGAATCACATCTATAGAAGGCACTATGAACTTTTATTTTTTGTAGGATTCTGAACTGCTAATTATCTTTGGATTTCATTCTCTGTGCTCAAGTTAAAAATCATCAAAATTTCATATAAGGCAAAAACAGAATTGATACTACCAAAGCAGTTCTGAAGAATTACGAAGAAATTCCTTCCATGAAAAAAAAAAAGCATTCTATTAAACTGATTTATGATTCTCAGGGTTGGACACTCTGCATAAAGGGTGCTCATATAATTTATAAGCCTAGCAAAGCTGCTCTCACATCAGTCTTGCTCTGTTCTTGGCACCGCTAAGGGAAGTGACACAAAACAGCGGCACTGAAAAGATGGAATTAATTCATGATTTGTTGACATGAGAGAGACAAGAAACAAAAAATGAAATGAATGAGGTAGAACATACCTACACATAGACATAAATTATAAAGTATTTTAGACTTTAACTGAAATTAAGTTGCTGCATGAGATATCCTGCAACTAAAATGTGGACGATGATAGAAATTTATTTTTGCCTTTAAGGAGAGTTAGGTTGGAATGACCAGAGCACATATAAAATAGAATCAAAGTATAATTCTTGATTAAAAGGAGCAGAGGGGAGACAAAGCAACAGAAAATAGTTACTTGGGAGTAAGTAATACTAACATTTGATTGCAGTACATTATAGAAGGATTTTTTACATTAAAAGTAAAACACACATTAACAAGTAATGTAAACAGTACAAGATTTTAGTTTGGAGTGATGGAAATTTTTGTAACTAGACAGAGGTGGTAGTTACACAACATTGCGAATGTACTCACTGAGTCACTCACTTGAATGTGAATTTCATCTCAAGACATTTTAAGTTTATTTATTTTGAGAGAGAGAGAGAGAGAGAGAGAGCAGGGGAGGGACAGAGAGAAAGAGAGAGAGAGAATCCCAAGCAGGTTCTACACTGTCAGTGCACAGCCTAACTCAGGGCTTAAACTAACAAACTGTGAGATCATGACCTGAGCTGAGATTAAAAATTGGTTGCTTAACCGATTGAGCCACCCAGGCGCCCCTCATCTTAATACATTTTTTAAAAAGTAACTGAAGACTGAAGAGTCCTCACTTGCCCTAGGGCCTGGACAGAAGTCAGGGCAGGGATGTGTATTCATGATATCCAGCTGGCCCCAACAGTGAGACCCTCCAGGAAAGTACAAAGTAGGACAATTCACTTCCTTTGTCCCTCACAGAATCCTGGCCAATCTTTTCCTCTAGCCCAGTTTATCCTCCGTAGCCCTAAATTACTCCCAATCATTAATTTGCTCTTCCCACTTCTCTCCACAGAAAGCTAATTCATAATAAAAAGGAAGTGTTTTATTAGATTAATCATATAAAATATTAGGACTTGTAAAAGAACTCAGTTAACTGAAATACTTATTTAATTGATTTGTTATCAAGTGATGTGTTACTTTTGAACTGGCTGGCTGCTGTTTATTATAGCGTTATTCTTACTGAACAAGCACATACAACACCAAGAGCCAGGCACTATACTATTGCCAGTACTAGTTAAATACTAATCTACTTGGTTCCTCCCCACCCAGTTCTCTTCTTTAATCTAGGTCTCTTTCCTTCAAACCTATCTCTCTACACTCCAGGAACCTAGAACATGCCTGAAGAAGAGGGATCAGACACATTTGAAACTTGTTTCTCAAATGTTTACAATCTCTAGCCTAAACAAGCATCATACTTAGGAAACAGCAATTCTTCTGTTTGCCCAGTATTATTCTGTTCTGGGTAAAAGAGCCCTCAGGAAAGTAGTAGGGAGTCAGTATTTGAAGTGAGCTTATAAAGCCCTTAAAACATTTTCCTTGATTACTAGAGCCTTTACATTTTTTTTTTTAAATTGTGGTTAAATACACATAACATTTGCCATCTTAACCATTTTTAACTTATTCCCATCTTAATGATTTTTTAATTTTTCAGTAGTGTTAAGTACATTCACATTGTTAAACATCCCATCTCTAGAACTTTTTCATCTTGCAAAAAGGAAGCTTTATAGCCATTAAACACCAACCCCCTGTTATAAATATACTTAAGAAGCTAAAATAAATAACAAAATGGTACCCCAAAATAGGCTATGGTAATGTCATGTTAAATACATTAAGTTGAGTCGGGTGTGCAGTGTTACTTTCCATTTGCCATATCCAGCTGGCTGGAAACTTTGCAAGAAAGACCTCCATCTACCAGCTTCACAAATTAGATTTGCTTTGTTGCAGATAATTTACACAATAAGAGGCCTCCTTTGTACATCAGGTCTTTCATCATACATCCAAAATTTCCACTGAAGAGGTGGAAAAAGAATTCTCAAGTGGAAACAGCACAGAGTAGCATTTTGGAAGGAAAAATTAGGGTAAAGTAAGGCAGAGGGTCCCAACAAATAGAAAGATAACATCATATGCGTCATACTTTTGAGATAACACAGCCCGTGAAAAATCAGTCAAATTACTCTACCTTGATACTCTATTGCTGTGATTACTCGATGGTCTCTTGGGGCAGAGAATCCATAGGCCTTATGATCTGAAAGATTAAAACAGAAAAGATAATTTAAAATAGCACCAATGGCCACTTGCAAATATTTGAATGGAATGTAACCATAAGGAAAAAGGGCCTAGCATTGGATGACTCCTTCACACATTCATAACCCATAGGTTTTGAAGTATCAAAATAAGTAAAGCTAAGCCAGACTGTATGTCTCTTTCATTTTTTTGTACTGTGTTTTTCTGCTTTCCTTTCACAAAGCAAAACCCATGAATCTATTAGGGCTCCATGAAAGACAACACAATTTCACAAGCCTGGTTGTTAAATAGGCGTTTTTGTCCTTAATTTAGCTTAATATGCAATCCAGTGCCTAAGGTATTGCCCGTTTAAGATAAAAGCTAATTAATTTAAGAGTTTAAGTTGCTTTACAAACTTATCCCTTGATTATACTTATAAAGAAATGGGACATTTAACATATTTTTTACTATAAAACATATATACGATACATACTGTATATTTACGTTATATATACAATTTTTATGAAAAATATAAGCAGAACATCTTTATTTTTCTCCCTAACATTTCCAGAATTTCCAGGACGGGTCTACAGGATTGAAATGACTGACCAATTATGGTGGCTAATTTTTTTTCTAATTATTTTATTTTCATGTGTAGGAAAATCTCACTTTTTATGATAGGGTTTATTCTCCCCTCCCCCTTCCAGCCACCATGGCTTCTAAAAGCTCTGAGATGACTTAGGAAATAGAAATGGGTGAAGGACAGGGCAATGTGGAATGGAAACAAAGTCGACCTGCCCCGGGGGCCCAAATTGAATGGATTGTCAGCACCAGGGCACTGTTTGCCCTTTAGGATTTCCAGCAGTGGTGGCCAAAGGAGGCACATCCTAACTTACACGGCTTTTATCCTCTCAGCAATGGAAAGCAGCTGCATCTATTCAGAGATGCACTTTGTAGGACCCGAATCCAAGGAGGACTCTGTAGCCTGGGTCCTGGTACAAAGTGCATTGCCCAGAAGGATGAGCCCTGTCATCGCTGTGCTGTTGTTAGAGTCAGCATCGCTCTACGAGCAGATGATCTCTGGCTCCGTAGTTTCTGAAGGGTTAGCATGCAACACGGAACTGTGGCATGATGAAGGCACTTCTGTGTTCTGTGAGAGCTTTGCTTTTTGATTATGCAAATTACAATAGATAGAAGTAAAGCCAGAGAGGTGCTGGATGCAAATCACAGACTGGCTGAGCTTGGGATTGGAAAAGGCCCGGGAGACCTTCGGATGGATGTGTTCCTTTTCAGACTCAGCAGTTGACTTCCCCAGGGTCCCATGGTGAGGAAGGAACCAACTGAGAACCCAGCCCAGTCTTCGGTCCACACCCCCGCCCCCCCATCTGTTACTTCCCACGCCCTCCTGTTACAGCTGTGAATCTGGGTTGAAGACAGGCACTTCCCCTCTCAGGATAATGATGATGATATGATGATGATGATGGTGAGATCATCATTTTCATAAAACCACACAGAAATTTTCCTTTTAAAAAGAACTTTTACATTTTAAAAAGAGCTTTTACTTTTTTTATTTGATAAAATTCATTATTCACAACAACTCTGTGTGGTAGGCATGATTAAGACTTCAATAACAAAGTAGTAGAACCAAGAATTAAAACTTTATTTTAATACTTGTTTCTTTTTGATAGAGAAAGAGGGACAGAGCATGAGCAGGGGAGGGACAGAGAAAGAGAGAAAAGGAGACACAAAATCCAAAGCAGGCACCATGCTCTGAGCTGTCAGCACAGGCCCGATGCGGGGCTTGAACTCATGGACCATGAGATCATGGCCTGAGGCAAAGTCAGATGCTTAACTGAATGAGCCACCCAGGCCCCCCTAGAATTTCTTAACTATGAAATAATTTATTACATTTCAGGGAAGGAGGAAAACTGTTTCACAAAACACGCCAGTTTTGATTTATCCACCTATATGTACACTGACCTATAAGTTAATCTTCCCTATGCTGGCCTTCATCACTCCTAAGGAATACATGCTGTTTTGGATAACTTTCCTTCTTTTTCTTTCCCTTAGAAGTCTGGACAGCAAATATAACTGTGAAATTAAAATTCTTAGAAACCTAAAGGCCTCAACTGTCTAGCTCTCCTGTCTAACACTGCACAACTATTCAGGTTCTATACCTCTAAATTGCAAACATCTTCATTAGGCAAGTCAGCAAAGCTGGTGTCTATGCAAAGAATGTAGAATTGAGCTGGTCTTTTTTATTGACAGTTGAAAATATGTATTTTCAATATATAATATATTTTCTATATATATATATATTTTTTTTTTTTTTTAAGATTTTTATTTTCAAGTAAACTCTACACCCAACATGGGGCTTGAATTCACAACCCCAAGATCAAAAGTCGCACACTGCACTGACTAAGCCAGCCAGGCGACCCCACAGTTGTAAATATATTTATATACAGCAGACCTATGTGGCTCGTCTCAGAGAGGAGTCAGGTCACCAAAGAGTGATTTCACAGTGTCACTTTTGCTTGTATATTAAAAAAAAAAAAATGAAGGCATCCAAGCAATCTTAAGTATCTCCCTTTTCCCTTTTCCATTTACTTCTGTCACATACCAGAATAGGTCCCATAGTCCTCTGAACCCCACCGTCACCCCTATTTGCCTCTCTTTTCTGATTTCTCCTCTGCTTCCTCAACTTTGTTTTGTCGATCCCGAAGGTAGAGTCCAAATCTCCAGAGATCATCGAGAGGGAAGACACTAAGCTGGCCAACCCAAAAAGCCAGGACCTCGTACATTCTTGCTGCATTAGATCCACATGATCGCTGGGTGGTTTTCTAATGATTCTGATTCCAAACCATTTTTCTGTGAAACTTTCAAAGCTCACTTTAAAAAAGCCTCTTTTCTCCATTAGCAATGTGTAAATTAGTGCCCTCAGAGACGTTCTGATTGTGACAGGCATTTCTTGTGATTTTTGAACTATTTTAGTACCTTTTTTAGACAAAACAATGAAGACTTATATTCCCTAGAAACCAATGGAGGGAGAAAGCTGGGTAAAACAGAAAAAGAGCATCTTTGTTCCCTCCACATCATCACATCTTTGAACTTTTCAAACACTGCACTGCCTACTGAGAAAGTTTATTTTCTTCAGCAGGCTTGAGTCTTCTTTCATTTGAGGTAAACGTTAGTATAATCTGAGATTGGAAGATTTAGCACTGGGTTCAATTATTTTCCCCTCTTCTCAATTCCAGTTTCCTACTTACTAAAACATCCTTTGAGAAAGATTTCTTAAATTTTCAAATATCACTTTAAAAGTTTTATGGAAAAGTAACAGCTGTTAACTTCAGAAATTTTATCAATTTCTTCAGAACCTGTATATATACATATATGAATAGAAAAATGTATCCCAGATACAAAAAAAGAGAGGATTGGCAAAACTATGAAGGCCAAAAAATTATAAAGGGGATTAGTTTTAGTAAATTAATAAGGAAATACTACTTTTTGATACCTGAATATTTATCTCTGATTTTAAGTGTTGTCTTCCAGCTATGTTGCTTCCTCTGGTTCTGTTCACTGCTAGTCTTGCTTTTATTTAAGTAAAAATATTAAAAATGTGTGGGTCATCTATGATGAACTTATTTAAACAGAGAGCTGTGAATCTTAAAAGAAATAATTATTTATTATAAGATTTCTGTCTTGTTTCAAGCCTTTCTGGCCTTGGAATTCAGTTTTATATTGCGTGTTGTTTTTTTTCTTTTAACTTGTACCCAGTAATTTTATGAAAACAAAATGTTGGATTTTATATCAACATTTTACTAACAGATTTTAGGAAAAGTCTCTGTTGGCTGCTTTCTTGAACTGATTTTTATTTTTTCTTCACTTTTCCAGAACGAGTGTAAAAAGAAAACAAACAAAAAATTATTCTGCGGGTCTGCTGTCTGAGGTCAACAATTGTTTTAAAGTTAGCTACAAAACATCTTTAATAGTTTTGGATGTGTTCCAAAATCACTGGCAGAAGTTCATAAAATGAGGTTAAGAGAGAATTATTTCCATAACTGTTAACAACTCCAAGTCAAGTAATCCCTAACCAAATGAAACCTTTCCCCCAACTCTAAAAATAAAATTTCTTACATTGTCTGTCACTCATCCAAAATACTCTTAAGTGATTAAGAATAATCTAGTACAATTAAGAATTTTAATTTTAAAATTTACTAATAATTTACTAAAGTATTATTAAAGGACAACTACGTGGATGGAACTAGAGGGTATCATGCTAGGCAAAATTAGTCAGAGAAAGACAAATATCATAACTTCACTCCAGTGAGGACTTTAAGATACAAAACAGATGAACATAAGGGAAGGGAAGCAAAAATAATATAAAAACAGGGAGAGGAACAAAAACATAAGAGACTCTTAAATATGGAAAATAAACAGAGGGTTACTGGAGGGGTTGTAGGATGGGGGCTGGGATAAATGGGTGAAAGGCATTAAGGAATCTACTCTTGAAATCATTGTTGCACTGTATGTTAACCAACTTGGATGTAAATTTAAAAAAATTAATTAAATAAAAAAATTTTTTTTTAAAGTGTTATTAAAGGAACACTTTGGTCACACCTGGGTGGCTCAGTTGATTAAGCATCCAGCTCTTGATTTCAGCTTAGGTCATGATCTCACAGTTCAAGAAACTGAACCGAAGGCAGGCTCCAAGCACGGAGACTGCTTGGGATTCTCTCTCTCCCTCTCTTTGACCCACCCCTCTCATTCTCTCTCTTTCTCTCTGAATGAATGAATGAATGAATGAATTAATAAATAAATAAATAAAAGTAATGTTTTTAATTGGAAACACGATTAGGAAAAATTGATGTGTTACAGAGGTTTTTTTGTTCTAAGAGCACATTACACAGAGTACCAAGCAAGTTATACAAACTGTGGATATTAGTTATTTCCTAAGTTTTCAAAACTGAAAATTAATAGGCATGTGGTTTTAATAATTACTAATATACAATTACTATACTAACAAATATTGAAAAGATGCATGGGGCTAGTAGTAACAGATAAAATATTACCATCCAGTATTTATTACAGATTAATATTTATAAGGTAGAAATAACCCAACAAAGTAGGAATTAGGAGTTGGATAATATACTCATCTATCTCACTATCATAGGGGGCGGGAGGATGAGAGAGTGGGGAAGAAGGGGAGAGGGAAGGGGAGGGAAGGAGACACACCCAGACATGTCCTTCTAGTCTCTCAAACTGAACATTTTGGACCTTCCTTTAAATGAGACCTTGATATCCTATATTCGGAGAAAGGGAAACCATACCAAAGTATAAGAAAAAATAAAAGATGTGACTTTAGACCTACTTGTGGCTGATGTCCTGGTGAGTTAATGATGACCTAAAGAATTAAAGGGTGATTTTGACTATGAATAAATTTTCTCCTTAAGAACCTAGCATCTAAGTAAGATGCTATTCTACTGTGTTAATATCCTCATTTGACAGATATGATGATTGAAGAGAGGTCCTTGCTCAAGGTCACAACATTAGAAAGCAGAGAAACAAGGATGTGCAGTTTCATCTATTTTGTCTGGTTCCACAGACCCTTCCCCATCCTCTCATTTTCAAATCAGCACAAGGCTGTGTGAGAATGTCATACAAAACTGGATTCTGTGAGACACTGCAGATGGCTTCACATCCATTTTCTTTCTTTTTTTAAGTGTATTTATTTTGAGAGAGCGTGTGAGTAGGGGAGGGGCAGAGAGAGGGAGAGAGAGAGAGAATTTCAAGCAGGCTCAGTACTGTCAGCACACAGCCTGGCACAGGGTTCCATCTCACGAACCATGAGATCATGACCTGAGCCATAATCAAGAGTCAGAAGCTTAACTGACTAAGCCACCTAGGCACTCCCAATTTATTTTCAATCTTTAGGACTGTAAAGATATTGTTCAGAAAGTATATAACAAACTGTTATTTTAACAGAGAAGCGTTACTAGGCAAATATTTATGGTGAATGAATTAGTAATTTGAATAAATCTTGTACATTTATTACATACTGTACTAAAGTTTTATGCCCTCTCTTTTCTGGTTTTTTAATCACTTGAGTATAAAAAGAGTGATTGTTGTTTCAGACTTGAGTACATAGTTGTTTTCATATAAGTTATATGCTTTAGTAAATTTAGGGAGATGTTCAGGGTATTCTGATACCAAAACAACTGAATGATTAAATTTTGGGGGTGATATTAGATAGAGATGAAGTAAATTAACTTCTTACTGAAAATAAATTCTCAAAAAATGTTTAAAATGTTCTTTAAGCACATCTTTCAATGTTTAACGGTGGCCTCTGATATTGGAAAGCCATCAATTGGCTGAATTTCTCACTAGGTACTTCCCATTAGGACACAAAAAAAGCCATTTTTGGATTCTGAGATCTTTCTTTAATATTCCCCAAGTGACAGTTGCAACCAATTTGTCCACCAGTGGCATTAACTATAGATTTTAGATAGATGATAAGTGTCATCTCAACTCCAGTAGACTCTCAAGATAAAATGAAGAAATCTCAGGGTGTCTCGGTGGCTCAGTTGGTTAAGTGCCCAACTCTTGATTTCAGCTCAGGTCATGATCTCATGGTTCATGGGATTGAGTCCCGCATTGGGCTCTACACTGACATCACTGAGCCTCCTTGGGATTCTCTCTCTGCATCTCTTTCTCTCTGTCTCTCTCTCTCTCTCAAAATAAATAAACATTTAAAAAAAAGATGAAGATGCTAATAAGAATCACATACTCAATGGAAGGCATGGATGTTGACCATTCTATGTTCTGACTGGTTCTCCCTAAGATTAAGGTGCCAGGAAGTCTAAATCTTTATTAGTGTAAAATAAATTGTTACTAAAGACGCCAGATATCAAAATAGACACATGGTGTAAAGGCAAAGAACACTAAAGTGGGAGAGGTAAAGAAAAACCTGAGTGTCTTTCCTCACTAATTGATTCATTTGGTCTGGATTGTGTCTCAGGCACATCTTTTTATTAGAGATGGTTGCATGAAGCTTTGAGAGCTTGATGACATTTTAACTTAATATTATTCATTGCCCTTTGGTCTGAAATTGTAGTTACTAACTCCTACCCTGCAATATGATTTTTCAAGATTAAAAGTCCAGAACCACCACCAGTATTTGATAGTTATATTTCTAAGCAGAAACAGACATACTAGTATAATTGTCAGATGAATAATTCTTAAGAGTAGGTATTTCTCCAGAGTTCTGATCAGCTCTGGGCAAAGAGAGATAAAATCATGTTTCTGAATCTGGGTTCTGAACTCTGGTTCTGAATCACCAAAGTGTGTGAATCTGGGAATCCCTGCCCAAAATGTCCTCACAGCTGATACACAGTGATTACGCAGTGGCTGTTTGGGTCAGGGGATAGTGAAATGGTTATTCTGCAGTCATTTCATACATATAAATCCACTTAAGCAACATATGTGAGTAGAACTCTACCAGCAACTAAATTCTTTCCACCCTGACCCCCTACACAGATGCTTGTTTTAAACTCATTGTACCTCCCGAGTCTTATTTCTCTGCATTACCAAATGAATTTGGGGAATCACTTTAATGCATCCAATGTTTTCATTTTTCAAAAGCAAAACATGCAGTAGTGATTAAAATTAAGTTTTACAGGGATTAGCACTGAATGTCAAAAATATTCTCTAATATTTCTAATCTGTCCAATTTATAGTCTGCAAATGAAGTTATCTTTGCATTTCTCAAATGAATATAGAGCACTGCTAACATTTAAAATCTTTTTCTGAATTAGGAGATTTATAAAATATAATGAACAAACACAGAAAGGGAGGACACACTGTGAATTGAATAAGGCTTCAACTTTGGGGCCCTCCCTTGCAATAGCCCCTCCGGAGGCCCTGGGGGGTGAGGTGGGAAGGCCTAGCAATGGGTGCACATTACGTAAAACTTGCAAGAACAAGATTTTTTTTTCTTGGTACAATTTTTCTTATCAAGGGCTCTAATAATCCACCTTTGCACACAATTATGGACTTCTCCTTATTGAGTTTACTTAGCTTTCTAGACTTGACTACTTATAATAAAGAAAGTGATTTTCAGAATTCATTGTCTGATCGTTCAACCTTTAAAACCCTAAGGATTTTCTATGACCAACAACTGAGTGCACCTCTGCCTTCTCCTTCTCTCTCAAAGTTCATTCCTGAAAATATGGGGGTTGTATGAATTTTATTTTCTATCTCTCCTGCTAGTTGATGATCCATAAATGCTTTAGCCCTTACAAGGCATACATATGTCATTAACTAAATCCTATTACCATAAATGCTTCCAGAAGAGAATTGAAAACTAAGGGCAGCCCTCCCAACTTTTATTGTTGCTTCATGTTTTCTTTCATTAGTCTTCAGGAAGTCAAAGGAACAAGAACCATTTATTCTGAAATGCAGAACATGGAAACAATGGTTTGGCATTGCTTAACTGTCATATTTTACAACTGTTAGGCAAGACTGCTCAGAATTAATTACCCCGATTTCTCAGGTGCTTTACATCCAAGGACTATGATTTCCCCCCTTTTTTAGGTAAATACAGTTCTCTGGCTCGTTCTTTTCATTTCGAAACTGGTTCTACACATCCAACAGTGAGCTAACACCTAAATGTACCATTTAAGGTCAGTCAACTAGACCCATAAAGGAAATGGTTCAATGAAAGTTTGTGTTATGGATTGAATGTCTGTGTTCCCCCCACCCCACCAAAATTCATGCGGTGAAACCCTACACCCAATATGATGGGATTAGGAAGTGGGGCTTTGGGGGGTGAGGGACGATCAGGTCATGGTGATGGAGCCTTCATGAATGGGAAGAGCGCCCTTATGAAAGAGACCCCAGAGATCCCCATCTCAGCCACGTGAGGATGCAACAGGAAGGTGGCAGCGTGTAACCAGGAAGCAGGCTCTCGCTAGACACTAGATCTGGTCATGGAACTTCTAGCCTCCAGAACCATGAAAAATAGAGGTTTGTTTCTGAGCTACCCTGTCTATGGTGTCTTCGCTCTCGCAGACTGAACTAAGACAATCTGCACACATTCAAATCAGAGCTGCATCCTGAGCTGGTCGGGACACGAGTGGGTACCATTAGAGATCCAATTTTTGAAACTTATTCAGATGAAGTAGTTAAAAAATGGACAAAGGTATTTGTGCACAAATATGGTGTATAAAAGTCCAAGTGTCACAAAAAAATTAAGGTGAATCTATCAGATAGTTTGAAATAATGTAGAGGCAATCTTAGCACTTCATTTTTTGATGAGATGCTATCAGAAATGACTTCTCATCCAATGGGATAAAGAGTGAAATACACTCAGTGCCAGTTTCAACAGCTTGGCTTTTTGACTAAACATTATCTGAAATCAAACAAAATGCAACACTAAAACCCAGATGGGTGAGGAAAGGGTAGTCTGTTTAAATGTGGCAGTCCACAGCTTTATTACAGATCAGGGACAGAAGTATTCCTTGTCTTCAGGAAATCACAACTAATAGAGATGAAATGAGACTAACTGGCTTTGAAACCCAGTGCTGTGAATTACTGGTCACACCGCCTTGGGCAAGCCACAGCCTTAACCTTGTAAACCTGTTTCCATTTATGTAAAATGAAGCTAGTAGTGCCTTCCCTCATTGGTTATAAGATTAAATTAAATAAAGCATGTAATTGCTTAGCCTACCTGCTGGCACACAGTAGATGCTCTACAAATGTTTGCTTCTTAGCTCTCCCCTCTCACTCGATGTTTTATCCAATGTGACGATGCAAGTTCAGTGCATTACAAACAATTCCATGTATTAGGATGGATTGCAAAAATAGGGAATGAATTGGTAGGGTTATACTTTTTCTTCCCTTTTAAATGATTAGCATGTCTTCATTGCAGTGGCTGCTCAGAGTGAGAAGTCCTGTGTTTAAATTCTACTTCCTCTTTATGTTTGCTGTGACATATTTGGGACAACTTCAGCCTCTTTGGTCTGTGAAACATGATTTATGATTTATGATGACGAAGCCTTCCCTAACCACTTTCATTGACACAATTCACCACATCCTTCACCTTGGTAACGCCCTCTACACTTAGCGTCCAGAACAACACACTTCCCTAATTTTCCTTCTCACACGTCTTATTCTTGGTCCTCTCCTCTTCTCTATGTTTCCTTCATTAATACTGTGACCCAGACTTATGGCATCAAAACACCCCCAGACACTAACAATTCCCAGCTATATATGTCCAGTCTGGATGTCTCTGCTGAACTCTAGACTTGGATTCAAATGCCTGTATATCACTGAGAGGTTTAAGACACATTTCAAACACGATGTCCAAACCTCATCTTTCTTTCTAGACCTGCCCTACTTACCTCACCTCAGATGATGGCAACTCTATTATTCCAGTTGTTCTGGCCAAAAAGTTTGTACTTGTCCTTAATGAATCCAGTTACTACAGCCTGTCTCAAATTCACCAGCAAATCCTATTAGCTCTCTCTTCAAAATGCATCCAGAACTACTTCTTATTCCTTCTACTGCTACCACTTGCTCTGAGCACCATCATCTCTGCCTGTATCACTCCAATAGTCTCCTGACTGGTCTTCTACTCTTTCCTGGCCTTCTCAAATCTAATTTCAGCACATCCACTAGAGCGATCTGTTAAAATGCTAAGTCAGATCATGGCAGTCTTGCTCAGAATCTTGGACCAGTTCTCCATTTTCCCCAGACTAAAGGCAGAAGCCCTTACATTGGCCTGGAAACCCTACATGGTCTGGCCTCACTTCCTTTCAACCTCCTCTTTTCAATTCTTACCTCCCTCTGGCCTCCTGGTTCAGCCTTGAAGCTGCTCCCTCTGCCTGAAAGACTCTTCCTTGAAATGTCGATTTTGTTCAAAAGACGCCTCCTTAATGAAGTCTACCCTGGCCATCTTATTCAATACTACAACCCCTTCATCTGACCTTTTTCCTTACGAAATCCCTGATTTCCTTTATCCTGCTTTGATGTTTCTTTTTTCCATCACCTTCTAACATACTATATAGTGTACAGATGCACTGAAGGCAAGGACCTTTATTTTCCTACCTGTATCCCATGGGTCAAGAATTGCTTGATATACAGTAAATACTAAATAAATATTTGTCAAATGAATGGAAACAAAGTTAATTTATAGAGAAAATGAAAATGGAATATAAAGAGCTATGCTTAATTTTTTGAATTAAGGGATGAGCTGCACAGGATTAATCTGTGAAAGATTTTGAAGCAGCTAATTTTGAAATTAAAAACACTTTATCACAACATCACTGTGCCTAAATAATTTTCATATTATGCTGCAGCAAAAAATTATGTAGTGGTAATAGTATATAGTAAGTAGTATGTAGGAATAGTTACCTAAAATGTGATTTTTAAAGCCACATATCACTATCTTTTAAAAATATCTTTAAAATATATATATATAATTTAGGGGTGCCTGGGTGCCTCAGTTAAATGTCCAGCTTCGGCTCAGGTCATGATCTCACGGTTCGTGGGTTCGAGCCCCGTGTCAGGCTCTGTGCTGACAGCTAGCTCAGAGCCTGATTCAGATTCTGTGTCTCCCTCTCTCTCTGACCCTCCCCTGCTCACACTGTCTCTCTCTCTCAGAAATAAATAAATAAATACAACATTAAAATATATATATAATTTAGTAAAAAGATCTAATTTTAATAACACAAGGTGAGAAGTTTTTTAATTTAAAAAAAAATGTTTATTTTTGAGAAAGCAAGAGACAGTATGAGCAGGGGAGGAGCAGAGAGAGAGGGAGACACAGAATCCGGAGCAGGCTCCAGGTTCTGAGCTGTCAGCACAAAGCTTAATGTGGGACTTGAACTCATGAACTACAAGATCATGAGCTGAGCTGAAGTCAGACACCTAACTGACCGGGGTGCCCTGAGAAATTTTATTTTTTAAAGTAAAAGTATTTGCTTTAAAATGCTTGGTATATAATTTAAAGTAACATTGTGATGGTTAATTTTGTGTTAATTTGGATGTGCCAGAATGTCTGGATACGCAGTCAAAGATTATTCTAGATGTTTCTATGAAGATGTTTTTGGATGAAATTAACACTTAAATGGACAGACTTTGAGTAAAGCAGCTTGCCCTTCATAATGTGGGTGGGCTTCATCCAATAAGTTGGACTGACCTCCCCTGAGCAAGAGGGAATGCTGCCAGCAGATAGCCATTGGACTTGAACTACAGCATTGGCCCTTCCTAGGTCTCCAGCTTGCTGGCCCCCTTTGCAGATTTTGGACTTGTCTGCCTCCTTAATCCCATAAGCCAAGTACTCAAAATAAATCTTTTTACTTATATACACATCTTCTTTGTTCTGTTTCTCTGAAGAACTCTGTATTAGAGAATTATAATGAATTACAGTAATATATTAATTGCGGTGTCTACTTTAATACAAGTGGGCTTTATATCTTAGGAGTTCTTTTTGGAAGATCAGCAACACACTGTAATATTTTAAAATGTTCCATAGTCATTTATGTTCCAAGAAGAGTGACCTAGAACAGCCTTACGTAGTCAATCACTCTCCTTTAATCCTTAACAAACACCCTCCTCTGGGCCATGCCTATATCTTCAAGGACGATGAGTAATCTTTTCACACAGCCTTCACTTGGAGGGGAAGTGTGCACAGGAATGGGGGCTCAGTCTCTCCTCCATTAAAATTCTCTCCAATCTTCAAGGCCTCTCCTAAGTCTCTCCACTTTGAGAAAGTTCTCCTGTTGGAGCCGTAAAAAACATTTTGACTACCTACCCATGGAACTATGAGAAAGTTAAATAGCATTTTATGATTTGTCATATTTGATGGCTTTTGTGACACCATTCTCTCCTGGTTGTCTTCTCTAATGTCCTTTTCCTCTGTCCTCTCCCTCAGACTGGCCATTGACTTTTAGCATTTTATAGAAGGATGAAGTTTCCATGGTCATAAAGGTTTGAGAAACATTCTGTTAATAAGATAAACAGGGGGTACTTTGCCAGCTCAGTCAGTAGAAAATGTGATTTTTTAAAAATTTTTAATGTTTTTTTATATTTGAGAGAAATAAAGAACCAGTAGGGGAGGGGCAGAGAGAGACAGAGATACAATCTGAAGTAGGCTCCAGGCTCCAAGCTGTCAATATAGAGCCCGATGCGGGGCTCGAACTCACAAGGCATGAGATCATGACCTGAGCCGAAGTAGGATGCTTAACCAACTGAGCCACCCAGGTGCCTCAAAAAATGCGATTCTTGATCTTGGGGTGGCAAGTTTGAGCCCCATGATGGGTGCAGAGGTTACTTTAAAATAAAATCTTTTATTAGATGTTTTTTTCTTAAAGAAGGCTCCACACCACATGTGGAACCCAACACGGGGCTTGATATCACAACCCTGGGATCAATACCTGAGCTAAGATCAAGAGTCAGATATTTAACCAACTGAGCCACCAGGCACCCCAAAAATAAAATCTTAAAAAAATTAAAATTTTCTATCGTAGGAGTTATTAGAGCCTTTACGCTAAGGAGCACTGTGACTCTCTAGGAGGATGTTTGACTTAGAGCATGAACACTGGAGTAGAATAAGAGAGAAACAAGCCCAAGTAAAACTCCTGTAAAAGAGAAGAGACAATCAGAGAAACAAGAAAAACTAGGGCAGAATGATGTCATGGAAGTCAAGGATGGGCAGACTTTCAAGGACAGAGAGCCAACAATGTTGGATGTTCCAGAGGGTCAAGTAAGGTTTTGACTGAAAATAAGCTGTGAATTTAGACACTAGTAAATCAAGGGTGATACAATGATAGCATGCTCAGTGGCATGGGAAAGGGACGGTCTGCAGTGGGCTGAACGGTCAGTACCAAAAGGGAGACCAATAAATACAGATTGCCAACTGAAGAACTTTATTACAGAATCATGATGAGTTTTTTTTTTTTCCCACTGAAATTGTTGAGACTTGAACATGTGTGTAGCCCATGATGAGAGAGCTGGCAATGAAAATAAGCTGAAGATATATAAGGGATCCAAGGAGACTGTCAAGAGCACAGGTAAGAAACTAGCTTTCAACAGGAGAGAGGGCTCTTTGGTTTCAGGATGGAAATTACTAAGGATGAGTATGAATGTGCACAAGTTTGCAATTCATCTGCCTCACTCCTACATGAGGTAGCTTTTTTTTTTTTATAAATAAAGAATTTTTAAATTTTATTTATTTTTGAGAGAGTGCAAATGGGGGAGGGGCAGAGAGAGAGGGAGACACAGAATCCAAAGCTGCCTCAGGCTCTGAGCTGTCAGCACAGAGCCCAAAGCGGGGCTCAAACTCATGAACTTCATGAACCATAAGATCATAACCTTAGCCAAAGTGAGACATATAATGTACTGAGCCCCATGAGGCAGCTTCTAAAAGTACAATCTGATCCTATTTAGCTTCCTTCAGCAGCTTCCCCTTGCCTTCAGGACGAATGCCAAATTCCTTCAAATAGCCTTTCAGAACTGGCTTGTCTTTCCAGCCTCCCCTTCGGTCACTAACGCCACAAACCCCATGTTCAAGACCCCCCAGCTCCTACAGGGCTGCCACCACTCCTTGAACACACCACGGGCATTTACAATGTCCATCCTCTCTCCCTGGAGTTCCCTCCTCCAACACTCCCCTGACATATGATGAACTTCTATAGATAACTCAATGCTCCACTCAAACATCATGAAGGCAAAACGTTCCCCAGCCCCTCCTATCCTTCAGTGCATAGTCAGCCCTCCCTCTATCTGACACGGCACTTTTTATAAGCCTTTATTACTTTTTTATTACAAACTCTCTTTTACATATCAGTTTCTTCCATTGAATAGTGTTAGGAACTTGACGATGTTAGCAACTGTTTGACATGCTTGTACCTACCTCATACTTAACACAATAAGAGATATTCAGATGTCTGTTGTAAACAAAACTGAACGTGTCTTGTCTTAAAATGAGATGTACAAACTTTTTTTTAAACCGTATTTTATATATAGCATAAACTATATTTATATAAAGCATGAAGTAGATTTTAAATATAGTATAGGGGCACTTGGCTGGCTCAGTCGGTACAGCGTGTGACTCTTGATCTTGGGGTTATAGGTTTGAGCTCCACCCTAGATATGGAGATTACTAAAAAATAAAATCTTTAACAACAACGACAAAAATATGTATCTTTGTAATTTAGCATACCACTTGGCATACTAGACCCACAAATACTAGTTAAAGTTTAGTATTAGGCTTTAGTTATATTTTAACAATTCTTTGATAATAATTTTCCACAAAAATCTACAAGCAATTTTCACATTGCAGAAATCTAAACTACCCTCAACATAACTACATATAAAAGGAAAACATGACAAACATTTTAGTGACATGTGTGTGCACATGCTTAAATGCATTCTGTAGAGTCATTTTAGCTTTATTCTCCCATTTAATTTTTTTCTCTCACCTCAGCTAAAAATGAACCTTACAAAGGGAAAAGCTAAAAATAGAATACATAATAAATTTCCTGTCTTCAACTGCCATAAACTGAAGAATCTAACACAGTAATGAAATACGTGTAATTTCCATCCACTTATTTTAATTCGTTGGTTTTCAGCACTACCAGAAGCCCTTTTCCTAATAAATTGTTGATGCCCCTTCACTATCCTGAAATAGAATTTATGGGCAATACATTTTATATGTTCATATATATATAATATATATACACATATGTACGCATATGTCAAATTTGGAAAACTAAATACAATGTTCCTTTAATGTCAAAGAGAAAAAGAAAATAACTTATAGTAAAAGCATACACGTTTCCATTTATAAATGTTTGTACATGAATACACTAGAACGGCACAATGGTGAAGAATTCAGACATCAGCCTGTACTTATAACGTTACATTGGATTTAGGAGGAAAAAACCAGAAGCCATTCCAAACGGTACAGGAAAATGAAGAACAGGCTTACTGTGGACATTGGAATAGAAACTGGTCTCTTTAGCTATGTCAGGTTGTGCAAAACAAGATTTCCGTCTACAGCTACATTACTGTTACTATAGGCTCAGGTGGTCATAAAGTCTTCACTTCTAGGGACATTCAGTGAGACTTGGGGAGGCCCTGCAGGGTGAGGGGCCCAGGGAAATTCTTTATTTTACAACACTGTCTGGCAGATGTTATCAGCTCTGGGCCCTGCCCAGCAGCTGCATAGCACCCAGCCATCACTGTGACAGACAGGTCCCCAGAACCCCCACCACACTCCCTGGGGCGGCGAGGCCCCTCCGGCCGGCAGCTCCGCACTGAACTTGAACACACTCTCAGCTAACAGACACGTGGAACCTGGCATTACAAACTGAGTGCTCTCCACTGAGCTGAGGTAACACGCCCTATAAAGGTAATTTTTTAAGAGCCTGCGATCCTCCGTGTCCCACTGGCGGTACTTGTTCTCACAGGAAAACTACGAAGAAGGTTTTGGAGAGGACACGGGATTTATTGAGGCCTTTCGGGCACAATTCTCTTATTTTCTACCTCACCTCTTGGTTTTTAATTACTCACTGCCAAATCTAAGCCCAATATAATTCGTCCTACTCACAATATGATGGTTTCAAACAGTAACATTTTTAGCTAAGGCACATTTAACCAATTTTGATGATATAACTGAGATAATTGAGGTCTCTTAAGTCTTCTTATCTGTCAAGAATAGTATGCCTAAAGATATTTCTTTCCCTTTTTTTTTAGGCATGCACTCCCATACTCTTAAGTGATTTTTGGAGCTCTCTGACCCAAATTTTGAATAAAAATCTTTCAAAAAGCAAACATATCATGCAATCATAACCCACTTTTCTTTACCTTCAAAGATGCAACACAGAGACTCATATTAATTAAGCTGCAAGTGCCTGAAGCCTAATTAGGAATCCTGGACTCAACATTCTGAAAGAGTCCCACATATTTTCTGACTGATCCTGTTCCCATGGAAACTAAAGTTGGGAAGTAGTAAAAGACAGAAGAAATCACAAAATGGTACCACAGGAATTAGCTAACACAGTTATTCTTTATTTCAAAATAAAGGGGAAAAAACTCGTTTCCTATCATCAGATAGCACACAGTAATTTAAAAGGTAATACATATAAAAAATTTAGGAAGGGTGTGATATATGAAAATATTTATTTTTGCTTATGACAGCATTAATGTTTTTCTTTTCATATTAACTTTTAGAAAGCAAGCCAGAAAATTATGGGGACTTTTTCTATTTCCCTTGTAAATGATCTGTGTTGCTATAGTGTGACTAAATTTGATAATAAATCCCTCAACGATATTGGATGAGCTCATGTTTGAGTATTTTTTCCCATTTAGGTAAACAATATTTTTCAGATCATGAAATATGTATGACTTACCCTTCAGGTTAATATTGCTTTGAATTCAATTTGAGTGGTGAATGCAGAAGGCATTTGTATATGTGAAGAGACAACAAGGCTACAAATACACTAAATGTCAGAAAGCATTTTAGTAACATATTAAGATATTTAAGCCATTAACCACAGTCTACATGGAACACTCAAATTATTTTCTTATTATGACAGAAAACATTAGTCATTTTTGCAGTGCCCCTGCGGGTTACCGCATGCTGAGTCTAAATCTACCCATGACAAGATAGAGGCTCCCCTCTCTTGTCCTTGGGGGTTTATAGTGTCAAAGTGAACACCAGGAAAGAGCGCCTTCAATTTCCCCTAAAATCTCCTCAATCTTTTATCTTTCCTCAGACTTTCCAGTACCCTCATCCTCCACACAGAACAAGGGACCTGGAGTCAGCAGTTCTAATTTCTTCAAGCCCTGTATCTCTGTGTCCCTAAAAATATTCTGAGCCTCTGCTTCTCATTTATGAAGACTTGATAAAAAATAGCTCTAGGTAGCTCACAGGAACCTTAGCAGGAAAATCAAGTAATGAAATTCCGGTGAAGTGTTTCGTCAATAGTAATTCCATTCAAATGCTAATTTTTTTCTTTTTTAATCCTTCAGGTTAGCCATTACTTCACTCTGATCTCCCTTCATTCTTTCTGGCCTCCAGCTAAGAACCAACTTGGCAAAATTCCTCCCGGCTTCCAAGACGGCTTCCAAGACAGCTTCCATGACTTCCTTGGCCCTGGTGCAGTCAGCCGTCTGTTACTTCCCTGGGCACTTTTTCTTCCATTGTCTCTGGTCTTTTACATTCCTTAATGGAGCACCTTCTCTGGAGTTCAGTCCTTTGTCCCTACTAATCAACCTCCATGATTATCTTTCCAAAGAATGTCTTCTCCCTGAGTGAATCACCCTTTCTGTTTTTGTTTACCACTGAAGTACAGGCGATAAGTACAGTAAGTACGGATGATTAACACTTTCATCCTCTTTCCAGTGCTCTATAGAGACAGTTAGCTGCATATTTTGCTGCCTCCTGATATATATAAAATAATCATCTGTTCTCAGTTTAAATACTATGGTTTTTCTGGTTCTTCAAATTTACAAATTGAAATTACTGTGTCTTTTTTTAATTTTTTAAAATGTTTTATTTTTGAGAGAGAAAGAGACAGCATGAGCAGGGGAGGGCCAGAGAGAGAGGGAGACACAGAATCTGAAGACAGGCTCCAGGCTCTGAGCCAGCTGTCAGCACCGAGCCCGACGCGGGGCTTGAACCCACGAACCGTGAGATCATGACCTCAGCCAAAGTCAGGAGCCCCTGAAATTACTGTTCTGATTTCTTTTGATGTCCCCCTCTATTTAATCAACCACTAAATCTTACCAATTTCTATGGTTCTTGTCTTCTGGACTTAACTCTCCCTAATCAGTTTTGGCAGTTGCTACCTTAATCCTGTACCCTATTACCTAATACTTGGGCTCCTGTCACCTCTTTCCTTCTTAAGTCTATCCTATATATAAGGCTCAAAATTGTTCGCCTTAAATACCTTTTTGGGGATGGGGGGGGTGGGTGTTTCAGTCTTCAAAACTTCCAGCAATTTCCTGATAACCACTGCATTGGAGACTTTAGGCATAATATACAATCAACTTCACAAGTACCAAGTCATTTCTTGCTCCTTTTCAAAACAAGCTCTGTATTCTAACCACTAAGAACTCTGAAAGAGGCAGTTTGGGTGAAAACATGTTCTCAATGCCATACAAAATAATGTTACCATCTAAGTATGGTCCATTTTTTTTCCCATTTGAAAACAAAACATTAAATTATAAAGAACTCTAATCATTCCATCAAACCTCCTCATTTCACAAATAAGTAAAACCAAGATCCAAATAAAGTAGTTTTCTAAAGCCTTATCATAACCAAGAGCAGAAATGACACCATCTTAGTTCTTTGTACCCCCAAGCTCCATTTTATTTAGACCATACTTTTTGCTTCCTTGTAAACATGCGACATTTATGGTTTAAAGTATAAGAAGGTCCTCTGACCCTCCGGTAGAGGCATTTCACCTGGACATTTAACTGATGAGTCCAACAATGTACCAATGTCATGTACAACAATGTACCAATGTCAAATATACTTAGAACTTTAATTTATAAAATTAAGCAATTTAAAAAGTGAAGGCGACTCTGCCCACCATCCTAGTCAGGGGAAATGTGACTGACATTCTTTCAGGTAAAAGATGAGAATCTGTCATCCTCTGAAAAGCCAATTTATATTCAACACACTCACTGGCAAGAGAACTTGGCTAAAAGCAGTGTGTCTGTATCCCATTTCCAAAATTATTTGTCCTTTTATTTTTTAATAATAAGAAATAAATTGCCTTAAACATTCTACCCCACGTAATAAAAAGTCCTTCTTTTTTTTTAAAATGTTTGAGAGAGAAAAAATACCTGCATGCAGAGGAGGGGCAGAGAGGGAAGGAAAGGGAGAATTCCAAGCAGGCTCCTCACTGTCAGCACAGAGGCTGATGTAGGGCTCGAACTCACCAACTGTGAGATCATGACATGAGGTAAAATCAAGAATCTGATGCTTAACCGACTGAGCCACTCTGGCACCCCAGAAAGGCTGGTCTTGACTGATCTCATCACTACTGAGCACATTTCAGTATCTTATCATCAAAGATCGTAGGTGAATGTATGGAAAGGCACAAGCAAAGAAGACATGACTTGTTTGTTCACATAATTAGTCCTCTAAATAAATATAAATTCTATTAGAGAACTATGATGCAGGCTTTCTTCCACTAAAATGAAGAGGTTTAGATGGGATGGGAGGTGAAGTGAAACTCCCACCTCTGATAACATCTACATTCTCTGGGTCACGAATTCATGGTGTATTTGGAGTAAGTGTTATCCTGCATAGAAATAGCTTCTGACATAAATGGCTACAAGGAGAGTGTGCCTAAGCTGCTGACACAGACTCAGGCTGCCAAGAATGCCTCTACTTCTTTCATTCTTCCCCCATGGCCAGTCTTCTAGAGAGAATCCTTACAGCGTTGGAATCTTCAAGGTTAAAGGAACTATGGGAAAGTAAGTCCTATTTGGAACTCATTTGGAACTTGATATTAAGTTATTAATGACATGGATTTGAACATTAAACGAATATTTTAGAAAGTGTGAGCAATTTTGAAATGTGCTTGAGTTGGTACATTAAATGCTGGGTATGCCCTTACCTTATAAAAGGAAAAAAAAGGCCGTTGTTGGGAAGAGCCAGAGGGTTCACATAAGAGGCTTGACTGGACTGCCCTCCATTAAATAAATGCAAGAGAAAAGTTTTTAATTTTAGGAATTTAATCAACTCTTTTTCACATTCACCTTTTCTTGCCATCAGTCTACGACTGTCACTGCGTTCATCTAATGGGTACTTTTACATTTAGGGAATAAAATATTAAAGTCCCTTTCAAAGGAAATGAACTCAAAGGTTCACGCTACATTATGAAGAAAAATGTAGCTGTTATGCAGATTTACTAATGGACTTTGCTATATAACCCAGGATCTTGGAGTTCAGTTAATGACAGGGTGTTTTGTTTGTGTTAAGGCATTTTTTTTTCCGTTAGTGTGAAATAGACTAAAAAGGGGGCAATTTAGACAGAATTTGGGTTTCTTGTACTGACCACCCTGGTTAGGGTGTAGAGCTTAAGAGAGCATTTATGTCAGAAATTTCAAGTAGACTCACTCTGGTCTATTTATTCTTTCGTTGAACCAGTAGACTCTAATGCGAATTGTCCAACAAAACCCAGGTGAAGAAAATAAATATTGGATTTTCAATATATTTATCATATTTCCTCTTTTTCTGTTTTATGGGCTTAGTTTTTTTATTATGACAATTTTCTCTCTTTTTTTTTTAAAGCTTATTTATTTACTTTCCGAGAGGGAGCACACATGTGAGGGTGTAAATAGAGAGAGCACATGTGAGGGGCAGTGAACAAGGGAGAGAGAGAATCCCAAGACAGCTCTGCACTGTCAGTACAGAGCTCAATGCAGGGCTTGAACTTATGAACCGTTGAGATCATGACCTGAGCTGAAATCAAGAGTCAGACACTTAACCACCTGAGCCACCCAGGTGCCCCTAAAGATTTATTTATTTAAGTAATCTGTATGCCCAACATGGGGCTCGATCTCACAACCCTGAAATCAAGAATCTCATGCTCTACCAACTGAATCAGGCAGGCTCCCCTATGACAAATTTTCAAATATACACAAAAGTAGAAAGAACAGAATGATAAACTCTATATATTCATTATTTGGATTCGACACTTGTAAAGACTGCCCCATTTACTTCATCTATCCTTTTTGTTGTTGAGGGATTTTAAAGCAAATCACATACTTCAATCACTTTTCTTTATTATTTCAGTAGGTATCAATGCAAATTAAAGACATATAGCTACAATAACATTAAAATAACAAATTATTAGTCATTCCTTAGTATAATCTAATACCCCACCCTAGTCAAATTCCCCTAGTATGTTATTTGAATTGGGATCCACATTTCAGTATTACACTTGCTTCCTAGGCTCTTTGTCTTGTTTTGTTTTTAATCCAGAGCTAACCTGCCCTTTTCTCCCTTCGGCCTTTATTTGTTCCTTCCATGACATTGAATTGTTGCGGAAAACTGGTCAGTTATTCTGTAGAGCAACCCACTTTGTAAGTTTGTCCATATCTTTAATTTGTGTATCTATCTTCCTATAAAGAGATGATATCTTGGTTGGAGGCTTGATCCAAATAAAGGTCAATTATTCTTTTTTCTTTTTTTTTTTTTTTTGAGGGATGAGCATAAACATTACATAGGGAATGCTGTGTGCTTCTTCTTTATCAGACAATGTTTGATTGTCCTACTTTTAATGATGCTAAGATTAATCAGTAGTTTCAGGTGATAACAGACTCGGTCCTTCCATAGACTCCCAGTAGTGGGGATAATGAGTCAGAGTTAACATGTAATTTTTGTACATATTGCTGAATTCCTCTCCATAGCAGATATTTTTCCCTACACAGCCCATCAGCAGTGAGATTGCCTGTTTGCCCACAGCTTCAATAGTAGAGCATGCAGATGAGATCTGTGTTTTTGCTAATCTGGCAGGGAAGAGATGTTAACTCTGTGACAGTTTAATTTGCATTTAAGGAATGTTGAGTGCAGTGTCATATTTGAAGAACTATTACAATTTTTCTTCTGGGAACTCTCTGGGGTTTGTGTTATATGTGCACAATATTTTTCTATTTTGTTCTTTATGTTTTTATTTTCTTTCCATTTTTAGGGCTTGTTGTACATCAGTGACAATACTGTTCGGTTGAGATTTAAATTGCAGACATCTTTTTTTAATTAGTCATTTGTCTTTTGACTTGTGTATGGTTTTTTTTTTTCATGCAGATGCTCTTCTGATATATACTCTATAGAAGAATGTATCCATGTTTTTGGTTTTTTTTGGGGGGGGCAGTGAGTTTATTACTCACTTACATTTAGGTCTTTGATCCATTTGGAGTTTATTCTCATGTACATTGTCAGCATCAGGTCCATTTTCTCTCCAATGGCTACCCAATCATAACGATATTTGTTAAACATTCTCTATGGTTTGAGAGGCTAGTATTTTATAGATTAATAGAAATATAGATCTCACATCTAAACTGAATTTGCAAATGAACTTGGGCCAATTTATATTCTGTTCTATTGGTCTGTCAGTCTATTCATGTGCCAGTCTCACAGAGTTTTAATGATAGAGGTTTTACCAAGGGCTATAATATGAGGCCACCACCTCCTCCTTTCTGCCCCAGAGTAATATTACTCATTTTTCATTATCTCATTTGTTTGATATTTATTTTATATATGTTTTATAATTAACATAATATATTGATACAGAAATACGTGTATATAATCCATTACAAAAAATTATGTTGGGGCATATGCTCCTTTTAATAGAAGTAGGCCATGGAATAAAAAGAAAGTCTGAAGGACCAGTGTTGCAGGTAGTGCTTCTCAAACATTTCAACCTGCTCATTAGATTTTCTGGGGGGAGTAGTGCAATACCGCTGAATTTCTTAGGATGCATCGAATCCTGCCATTTGCAATGAGACGATACCCTTGGACCTTCTTGATGAGACATCTGGATCCAGAAAAAAAATTTTCCCTGCTAATAAGCAGGTGTCAAGATCCAACAAGAAGATATGGTTACTAGACAAGAATGCCTAGGAAAGTCATCTTTGGTTTGGAAAAAAAGACCACTTTATAAGGCCCCCACCAGGGGTGCCTGGGTGACTCAGTTGGGTAAGCATCTGACTTCAATTCAGGTCATGATCACACGGTTCGTGGGTTTGAGTCCCGTGCCGGGCTCTGTGCTGACGGTTAGCTCAGAGCCTGGAGCCTGCTTCAGATTCTGTATCTCCCTCTCTCTCTGACCCTCCCCCACTCATGCTGTTTCTCTCTCTCTCTCAGAAATAAATAAAACATTAAAAAAAATTTTTTAAGCCCCCCCCCTTCTCTTTTATTAAACTTTTACCTACTGTGGGACATGGGTTGCTATGATATCAATTGAGTGGCAAAGAGACTGGACAGTGAGGGGACGATCTGGAATCCCTTGGTCTGGAGAGTACTTTACTACTCTCTAATATCCTGTATTGTGTTTTATCTCAGGCAACTTGTGAGGAGGTATTGTTTGACTCATCTGAATTTTTAACCAATGCTTACTAATTCAAGAGGAGCTTATATGTTGTTGTTTTTTTCTTCTTACAATACAAAGAGGCATCAGGCAATCAGTAAAATTTCTTAAAACTCTGGAAGGCAGACTATTTTGTCTATTACCTTATAACCCTAAACTCTAGAGAAACCATAGTTAATAGGGGAGGAGAGAGTTCTAAGAGCACTAAAATTATGCGTTCATTAGGAAATATTCATTTTATGTGTCCTGGGACTTTTGTTATTAAAATGTTACTTTAGGGGCACCTTGGTGGCTCAGTTCGTTAAGCATCAAACACCTGATTTCAGTTCAGGTCATGATCTCATGGTCGTGAGATTGAGCCCTGTGTCAGGTTCCAAGCTGTGTGTGGAGCCTGCTTAAGATTCTCTCTCTCTCTCTCTCTCTCTATCTCCTCTCTCCTCTCTCCCTCTGTCCCTCTCTCCTGCTTGCACTCGCTCTGTTTCTCAAAAGAATAAAAAACAAAAATTTTTAAATGTAATTTTAAGAAGCTAAGAAACAAACGTTAAACTCCAGATTACTTACTTACATTCAATGAATTACTAGAGAACAATTAGGTGTCAGGCACGATTCTAGAGGCTATAGACACAAAGATGTGTTGTCTCTGCCCTTAAGAAACTCACGATCCAGAGAGAAGCACATGTAAACATGGGAAGGGCACAGCCTTTAAGTACCATAAGATAACCCAGAACACACTAATGTCACTGGGAATGTAATAATATGTAGTAGACTTCAGCTTTGGGGAATGGATGAGTTGGGAGGGTTAAGAGAAGGAAGGGGCTTCAGGGAGGAGTTGCATTTGGCAACTGGAGAAAATTTCAACAAGGACAACGGAACAGCAGAGAAGATGGCTAAGAAGGAGAAACACTGTATCCAAAATGGCATAGTTGTTCACTCCCTAACACACACAAGGCACCAAAGCACTTGACTTGTTCTGCAACCCTAAGCGTCGCATGGGGCCAAAGCCCAATGATCCAGGGCTCCAATCAGCTTATGTAGGATTTTTATCCTATTTTCTATGACATAGCCAACTGCATGTTTAGATTATTGGACAGATAGACACTTGAGTTACTGTTCGTGCTACTGTGGGAGTTCTTACCTCTGATTAGAATCCGTTCCTATTTGAAAGTCCTCTCGAGTATTTTCTAAAACACGAGCACAATTCTCCCTTTTCAAATTTAGCACTTTTCCAGTAGCTCAACATGTTCTCTTTTTATTTGCGGTCATTACTTCTTCTTTGGTCTCCTTTAAAAATAGCATGAGTTTGCACTTGTCTGTAAGTCAGCTAGTGCTGGTGTCGGTTTTCTCTGGGCGTTGGCCTTTACACTTTTTTTGGACTTTTTCATTGCATCGGAGTTGGAATTTTTCCCTTCCTAGATTTGGTCACTGGTCTGGGAATGGATCTCCTTCTGTTTTATTATATCCACTTTGTTTCACTACTTTTTCTTGGTTTTCTGTATTTTACCTTAAGGGATTTTTTTTTTTAACCTTATGGATATTTAAGGCCTCTGTGAGATGCTATCAAGAGTCCTGTTTGTAACAAGTAGCTTTGGGTTGTGGCTTCATTACTAGGAAAAATAAAGCTTTGCAGGAAGTCACAGAATATCATACATAATATGATTTGGTTTGTTGGAAGGGCAGAACAAGAAGCACAGTAAATTTTTTTTTTTTTATTTAAATTTTTTTAACATTTATTTATTTTCGAGGGACAGAAAGAGACAGAGCATGAGTGAAGGAGGGGCAGAGAGAGAGGAAGACAGAATCTGTAGCAGGCTCCGGGCTCTGAGCTGTCAGCACAGAGCCCGATGTGGGGCGCGAACCCACGAACTGTGAGACCAGGACCTGAGCCAAAGTCGGAGGCTTAACTGACTGAGCCACCCATGTGCTCCTAAATTTTTATTTCTTTTTAAATTTTGATATTTTATTTTTAAAGATATGTTCTTATATGCTGGAACTATATTTTTCCCCAAGTTTTCTGGAACTATATGCAAAAAACTTACGAGTGGGTTATCTGTGAGGAGTAGAATAGAAGTCTGGGGGGCTGGAGAGTTATTTTTCATCTTATAACCTTCCTGTACTGTTTGAACTTATCACATACATACACTGTTTTTAGTTAAAAGTGTAAGTAAATGCATTCAACAATGATCTATTTTTGTCTTTGATTATGGCCATAATGTATTTGGCAAGTTTTTACAGTGTGGGCAAAGCTAAAACTAAAAACAGCAGGTGACTATTTTGACAAAATGAGAGTGAGTGAACTAGAAACACCCAGAATAATGGAGTAAGACCAAGTCAGGCTTTTTCACTCTTCACCAATATAAAAACAGCTCAGTCCCAAACTGTCCCTGTAAACAATTTTGAAAACTGAAACAGAAGAGAAAAATCTAATGAAACGAATAAAAACTTGAGGCCACGGACTTAAGAAAGAGAGAAGGAAAGGCAAAATTTGTCAGTTGAGCCCTAAAACTCCTTTCTGTTAAGATCACAAGGATTCTTGCTCAGGGCTTTTTGAGCCAAGACCATGGAAAGCTAAGAGTGTAGCTCTTGAAACACCTTCATGTGACCAGGTCCTGGAGTTCTTTGCTTCTCTGCTCATAAAATGTAGGAACGATTCAAACTACAGAACATTTCCAATCCACTCACTGGCCTAAAGGTCCCGAGTAGGATTTTGTTGTCCTGTTAGCAGGCATTCATTTGAGCACACACATTCTCTCCCTCTCTCTCTTTCCGAATATCTCTTTCTGTGTCTCTGCCTCATACATGCACACACCCTCACGTACTTAGTAACACAAAAGGCTACTTTTCTCCACGATCAAATGCAATCCAATCACCCTTCCAAGGATGGTAACATAAGAAATCTGTAAAACAATACTGAAAGAAGACAAACCCAGGGGTGGGAAAGAGAATAACATTGAAAAATGATAAATAGTAGTCCCCAAAGCTACGGTTTCATGCCTAGATGTTGGGAGCTGAACAGAAACTTGGAAACATTTGCAGCATACACAATTTTTAAAAGTCCCTTAAAAACCTGTGAACAATTTTTTTTCCTCAAATCCCTGATTAAATTCAATTGACTAACTACATTTCAGATCTAAAACAATTTTCCGTGAGTGTGTGGGTTCGGCTCTCAGCTTTGTCCAGCAACGCTGAGGGCGGCAGAAAGAATTACTCAAGACTCCATGCAAGTGAAGAGAGGTGAGAGGAAGGCTACGGAAAGTGTCCCCGAGCTCCTCTCAAGCTCCCATATTTATTAGGTGTACATCAAAGGGAAGATATTGCATCATATGTCAGTGGCCACATGCACGTGCTTCCCAAGACTACAAAAGAGCAGTACCGAAAGCAGAGTAGAGAACAAGATAAGATATTCCATAGATAACGTGGTCTAAGGAATTCATGAGCACAGGTAAGACCTGACTCCTATAGACCATTAACTAGATATTGGTCAGCTGTTTTCAGCTGGGCCAGAAAGCAGTGTAATGCGTTCATTATAATCTCCTTAACCAGGACACAGTTCTTTGATTTCCCACATGGGTGAATAGAAGTGTCTAATTATATATGTGCATGCATAGATTTCAATAAACCATATCAAGGAAATGCTGATGAAGTAATAGCCTGGACCGATCCAGTAACATCTAATTGGGTTCCTCACTTCAACTTCCCGTCCACTCATCCTCCGTATTCTCATTACTCCATCCAACATGTTCTCTTTGAAAATCATATCTAACTGATATTCAGTGATGAAAAGCCTTCAATGGCTTACCCTAGTCTTTAGGATAAATTCGGAATCCTAAATATGCCCCACAAGGCCCTCTGCCACCTGGGTACCGCCTTTTGCACACCCACCCCCACCATCCTTTGCGTTGTGGCCATAAGGAATTTCTTCCATTTCCTGTTTGCCCTTGCCCAAGCACCTCTGGGCAACATTATTCCCTCCGTATCTGAAATGATGTCCACTCTCACTTTGACTTGCCTAGAATATTCTTTTCATGTAGATACACAGATAGGTATACATGTGTATTGTGTAATAAAGGTTAAATTTTTTTTAAAATTCTTCAAATAATGAAAGTATATAAAACAAACTGCTTAAACTAATTTAATACTTAGGTAACATCCTATTGTTGGTGTTTAGATAGGATTCTCATAAGTGTAAGAAATCCATTATAAATGATAACATGAATGTTGAACTCCACTGTTTGCTAATGTTGTCAGTAATAACGGTCCCAGTTGTCTAAAGTATGCTATACATGCGTACGCATTTCATTCCCCCTACGCCTCTGGGAAGTAAGTCTATTGTTGGGATTATCGCTGGTACAGATGGGTGAATGGACACACAAAGAAATCAAATAACTTGTACACGGTTAGACAGTTAGTGAGTGAACACAGAGCTAAGCATCAGAGTGTGTGTTCATTACTGCTACAGTATGTGATCTGAAATATAACTCAAAAGATACAGTTCCGTATCACTACGCATTATAATTTAAAGATAAAAGTTATAGGAGCTCCTGGGTGGCTCAGTGGGTTAAGCATCTGACTTCAGCTCAGGTCATGATCTCACAGTCCGTGAGTTCAAGACCCGTGTGTGCTCTGTGCTGACAGCTCAGAGCCTGGAGTCTGCTTCGGATTCTGTGTCTCCCTCTCTCTCTGCCCCTCCGCTGCTTGCACTCTGTCTGTCTCTTTCTCAAAAATAAATAAACATTTAAAAAAATTAAAAGTAAAGGTAAAAGTTACAGTTGATCCATGGGATCTAGAATATTCTTGGCTACAACAATGATTACACTGTTCCTGTGCACATCCTAATTTGGGTTGGTGGGAATGTCTCCCAGAGAGGTCTACATCCTCATCCCAGGAACCTGTAAACATGTTATCTTACATGGTAAATAGGAATTAAGATTGTAGATGGAATTAAAGTTGCTAACCAGCTAACTTTGGGATGGATAGCTTATCCTGGATTACCTGGTGGAACCAATGTAATTATAAGGGAACTTTTAAGTGGAAGAGGGAGGCAGAAGAGGGTGACCAGGTTTATGAGAGCCTGGCACTGCTGGCTTTGAGGTGGAAGAATGCGGCCAGGAGGCGGTAGCCCCTAGAGCTAGGAAAAACAGCTTGGAGGCTGACTCTCCCCTAGAACTTCCAGAAGACAAGCTGTCCTTTGCGTGCTTTGATTTTACTTATTTTTTTTTTTAATGTTTATTTATTTTTGAGAGAGAGAGAAAAACAGTGAGGGTGGGCGGTGGCAAGGGAGGAAGACACAGAATCCCAAGCAGGCTCCAGGCTCTGATAGAGCCTATCAGCACAGAGCCCGATGTGGGACTCAAACTCGGGAACCCACGCGAGCATAACCTGAGCTGAAGTCGGAGTGATCCTCAGGTGATTAATCCACCCAGATGGCTCAAGCGAACTGGGATTTTAGCCCAGTGAGACCTCTTTCAGACCTCTGGCCTCTAGAACTTTATGATAATAAATCTGCGTTGTACTATTTGTGGTCATTTGTTTCTGCAGCAATAGGAAACTAGTACAGTTGGGTTGTTTTTCTGAGTCCTAGTCATGATAGGAGTAACACCTCCCAAGAAAACGGTACCCAGTTTTAAGTTTTCTTTCTCTGCTTCTGTCATAGAAAGCACTTGACCTACATTCTGATTCCCTTTTTCTATCCTCGCCTTCATCTTCCTCAAAGCATCAATCTGGCAATAGTACTCCACAGTGCTATGGGACGAAAAGGTTATTTTAAATAATGGCCTTTACAGAGATCTTCTGGTCCAACTTCAACAAACACAGCAGCCAACAAGGCCGGCAGGAGGAAACCATTGTGATAGAAAACGGGTAGAGCAAACATACGTACATTCACATAGGCTCCTCTCATTAAACTGCTCTGGGGGAAAGATAAAGGAGGGTTCTCAGCCACGGGGAACTTATTGTTCTCTTTATGCTGACTTTTTGTTTTAGATGTCTTTTTGAATGTCATTTCTGTCTTAGTCTTAAAACGGTTATCAGGTCTACCAGCAAGCCCAATGTGACCTTTACGTTCATCAAATAATTAAGATCATGCCAGAATGGAGGCAGTTCTCCTCCGCAAATTGATTATAATGCTTTGTTCTTAACAATGTTTACAGAGGGCAGGATTTTCCTGGCACTGGTTCCCTGGCGTGCTGTTTTGGGTCAGTTCCACCACTGGGGCAGACAGAACCTTGTGATTTTGCAGAAGATCCAGATTTCTCCCCACTCCACAGTGCTTATCAGTTGATGAGAGATTACAGACTCAGGCCAAGTTGCCTGGCTTCAGTTCCACTCCAGATTTGAGGACCAGCAGCTATCAGCCATGCAGTATTAAGAACAGCACACTGCTCTCATTCACACTTAACTCCTTGGCTTAAATGCCACCTAAGAGAAATCTGGCACCTCTCCTACCTACAATTAGATTGTATACCACAATCATGAATTCCATCCATCCATTTCTTTCATTTATTCCACCTCATTGTCTTCATATCTGATGAACAGGTATCTATTTACACTTACTATTAGCCAGGCACTGTGCTTAGCACTGTATGTACGCAGTGGTGAGCAAACATGAAGAAATTCCTCCCTTCGTGGAGTTCCGATATTAATGGTAAAGAAAAATACAGTTCCACTAAACATGCAAATAAATGTCCATATATCAACAGGTACACCGAAATCATAGTTTAAATAACAACAGCAACCTCAAAAATCTTCCAGACTACTAAGAAAAAGATGAGAATTGAGACAAATAGAAATGAAAGAATGGAATAAGCATGTCACATACAAAACATATAATAGGATTACGGGTACAATTATATTTGAGGTGGATATTAAGAAGATGAGTATATAATTAGAGCCTAAGAAATCCACAAAGTCTTTTCCTGAATGAAGACAGTGGAAAGGGTTCAGTGCTTGGATACAAAAAGAGAGAAGTCCAATGATCTATGGAACAAATTCTCAGATCCTCAAATCCCAGTTTTATTTATTTCCAGCCTCCATAAGTGAGCTTTCCTGAGCCCGGGGGTCATTATCTGTAAGCTGAAGATATGTTCTGTCATGTGTGTTTTTGAGAACTTACAAAGAGAATATTTTAAAAAGTCCTTGGAACAGTGGCTGATATATACGTAGCCTGTAATACCCAGGTTTTGGATCTGGAGTGGATTGTGGAGTGAAACTTAGCCCTGAAGTTCTTGTTTTTGAACAGCACTCTGATAGCATATTGGTTTCTAATACCATTCTCCAATAAAAGGAAGCAGGGCTCCTGAGAGAAATGGCTGATCCTAGGACTAGAGTAGGAAATATACAAGATCAGCCTGAAGCATTTTGTGTTGCCAGAAAGTAAGGAAGCCCTAACAACAAACAAAAATGCACATATATATTTATACAATGATGGGGTTACGTCAAAGGATACAGAAATCACTGAAGAACTCCCAATGGCCAAAGCTGGAAGAATTTTAGCACTAAAATAAATAAAATCATAGTAGACTATAATCCAAAGTATAAAATAAATATTCACAAGCCCATCCCGATACAGAAATCATGAGAAAACATCAGAAAAATACCCATTCAGGGGCATTCTACAGTGTACTTCACCAGTACTCCTCAAACTTGACAAGGTAATAAAAAACAAGGGAAGTCTGAGGAACTATCAAAGCCAAGAGCCTAAGGAGACATGACTACTAAATGTTATACGGTATCTTTGAATGAGATCCTGAAATAAAAAAGGACATTCGGTAAGAATGAACGAAATCTAAATAAAGTGTGGACTTCAGTTAATAATAACATATCAAAACTGTTTTATTAATTATGACAAACATATCATACTAATGTAAAATATTAATAAAAGGAGAAAGTGGATGTGGTATGTATAGGAACTCTCCATAGTATCTACACAATATTTCTTTAAATCTACTGGTATAAAATAACAAAGTTAACTTTAAAAAAAAAACAAAGAAAAGAAAACATTCTTGCAATGCCAGACTTTTAGTCATCCTGGGATCCCCACACACACCAAATCATTGCTCCCTTAGAGTCAGCGTTAGAGGAGCCAATAGTTAGATTTAATCAAAGCCTGAAGAAGAGGTTATTCTGCCCCTTTGATCCCTGAATAAGAATAGCAGAGTGCAACCATTTTCTCTGTTTTTAATTAGTGACAATTCTAAAGTCAGTCTTTTTTAATTTGAAATTTAGGATCGTCAACAAAATACATAACTTTCTCAGCAGTTTTGTTACAATTGCTCCAGTCTGTCTCTTTGTTGCCCTTCTTCATTACTTCATTGCTTTTGTGTGTTCAACACCTGATACCAATTGATATTCAAAATTGCATAATGGTTCTATTGTGAAGCCTTGCATGATTTTCTATCCTATGAATCAGCAGCGTAAGCCCCTTCCCTGAGACGACTTGTGTTCCTCCCCCAGGAACAAAGCTCACATCACCTTGAGTTCAGCAATACTCACTCTGGCAGTAAGAGCGTGAGAAAAAAGTCATTGTATTATGGTATTAGACACTTATCCGGCGGGTCATTTTAAATAGTATATTACCAGAACTTGAATAGCAACAATAACCCATTCTGTTAAAATAATTTTTAAAAAATAAGACGAAAAAAAAATAAGGCAAAGTAAAAGGAGGATTGCTTAAGTGCTTAAGGTCTATTGCAATTTCCTCCGTTTTCCTAAAAAGTTAACGCAAAGAAAACAAAATAATAGGAAATGTTCCCAGGATTTTAAATCTCATGAGCCCAGAATCCGTTACAATCCTGTTTAGAACCATCCCGTGAAATTGGCTTTGGGACGCCCTCCCGCTACCGGTTCATTCAGCTTCTGATTCTTTCTAGCAATCATTCCGCGGGAAGTCCCCTGAGGACACAGCAGCCGGCTGGAGTCCCCAGACCTGACTTCGTAACCGACTGTAGACGTGCAGGTGGCGAGGATAAAAGTGATTCTGGCTCAGCGGCCACGAATTCTGCTCATCCGCTGCCCCACAAGCGCACTGCATTGCACCCGTACAGCTGGGAGCCTCCGAAACCGAGGAAACTCTAACCCTACCTGCCCCCTTCTCTGGTACTTAAGAGGGTGGCCAGCCCTGCCTCCCCGTGATGCCATCTTGAGATCTTAGCATCTTAGACGTAGTTACTGAGTTTTGCATTCCGTTCGCGTCCCCGGGTCTCTGAAAACTTACCCCAACTTTGCAATAAGAGGACTGCCTGCTGGTACGGACTCTTAATTTTCTCGAACCAGAACTGACAAAATCGGATGCTATTTACAAATAAACCGAAGATGCCCGCGCCTGCCCGCACCCGGACTCCCGCTCGCGGGGGCGGGGGGGGGGGCGCAGACGCCCCCGCCGCACACGTGCCGCACCCCAGGGCGCCTGAGACCGCCGTCCGCGCGCGCGGTGGTCCGGGGCTGGAGGTCCGGGTGGGGGAGACCGGCCCCGGCGCGCGCGGCCGGAAGGGTGGAGGGACCCCAGCAACTTACAGCCCAGGGCGACCACCAGGTAGCGCAGCAGCAGCAGCAGGAGGCGGTGGCGGCTCCTCCTCGCCATCTTCCCGGGGTCCGAGCGGGCAGCGCCTCGGAAGCGGAGGGTCGCGGCGGCCCGAGCGCGGGAGGCCTGGGCTGGGGGGGGGGGTGCTGGAGGGAGGAGGGGGGTGCTGAACTTCTGGGGCAGGCGAGGAGAAGAGGCTCGCTCCGGGGAGACCCGGGGAGCGGTGGGCGGACCCCAGGGGATGTCAGCTTCCCCCAGCCGGGGGCGCCTTCTCAGCCCGCGGCCCAGGGGCAGGTCTGGCTTGGCCGGGGACCTGGGGGGTGGGGAGGGGGGGTCTGGGCTGTTCCCTGCGGGGTGGAGGGTGGGCGCGGGAGGGCCGTGGATGCCGGACGAGGTGTGGGCTGGGTCCTAATGAGGGGGCCGGAGGAGGCGCGGAGCGGAAGGGGAGCCCCGGCGGGCGTCCCCCCGCCCCCGCGCCGCCGGGATTGATCGGCTTTGTGTCTGGCCCCGCGCGGGGGCTGCCAGCTGTCCCCGGGGCGAGGAGCCCGCGGGGCGGGAGGCGCGGGCGGGGCGGGGTCGGCGGCGGCGGAGGGCAGCTCCGCCCGCCTCGCGCCAACTCCTTTCTTCCCTCTCCTTGGCACGAAACTTTTTGGGTTTTCAGCATAGGGGTGGAGATTTTTGGAAGGTTTCTGTCCAACGGGCGAAGCTGCGGGGAGATGGGATTCTCCGGCTCCGCCTTGGACGTGGGGGGGGGGGGGGGGGGTAGGGGAAGAGCGATCGGGTCTCCCGCTAGAAGGCAGGGCTCCGATTTTAGCAAGAGCCTTGGCTCCTTCTCAGTGTGAGCTTTGTGCTCTTTGGCGAGTTAAGGTGTGTTTTGTGTTCTTTGCTTTTCACGTGTCAGAGTTGGAAGTTCATCTAACGGGGTGAAATATTTATTATGTTTCTTTCCAGTTACATAACTGCTGCCTGTGGAGTTTTCCACATGTTAAAACTCTACAGCTGCCCTTTGTCAGGTTTATTTTTGGTCTACTGTGCTTTTAAAAGGGAAACCCATTATGAATGCTCTGTTGCCTGCTTTAAAATTGACCTGCACTTATATTGCACACACTCCAAGGGCTAAGCAGACAATTTTTATATTTGCTGCCAGGGACCAAAAATATCTGGTGCATTCAAGAATAGTGACAGGTCTGGAAAAAAACGCCCATTCCCAAGAGAAGAAATTGTGATACATCAGTTGTTTCAAAGGTAGAATAATGGATAAAGTTCTGAATAGAAAACAGTTGATTTAGTGGTGAGGAATTTAGCTCACTGGACAAAGGCGACCAGAGTTTAGATATGCAGAGCTGTGAGGAATGAGACATCCTTGCTGTTTCCTTGGTGACAGGGATGGAAGCTCAATACTCAAGGCAGGGGAGGGGCAGAGGACCCAGAAAGTCAAAATGGCAAAAACGTAAGAGCTACACTCCAGTCAAGCAAGGAGAGGGGACACGGATTTAACAACACACTTTTATGCCAGTTTTTCTGGGCAGTAATCAGAAAAATAGAATGTTTTCCAAGAGAAGCTGTTGGCATTCTCTCTTCTCATTCATGCCACTATATATCTCTTTTGCTCCTCCCTAAAGATGCCCACAAAAAGGCATACATTTTTAAAGTTCTGTGACATCCTATGTGAATAATTGATTCACTCAATTACTGTCATCAGTTAAAGCATTTGTCAAATAGCTACAGCGTGCTGGATGCTGGTGTAAATGATGAAAAGACTGAGTCTTTGCAACTAATGAACTCACAGTCTTGAGAGAGAAAGTCCCATCTGGAAAGATTTCTTTAATTTTTAAAAATTCTTTTATAGTTTATTTTTGAGACAGAGAGTGACAGAGCACGAGTGGGGGAGGGGCAGAGAGCAAGGGAGACACGGAATATGAAACAGGCTCCAGGCTCTGAGCTGGCAGCACAGAACCTGATGAAGGGCTCGAACCCACGAACACGAGATCATGACCTGAGCCGAAATCAGACGCTTAACCAACTGAGCACCCAGGCGCCCCTGTAAGGATTTCTAATATCCTATGATAAGTGTTGTGGGAGAACAGAAAATAGTAACAGCACTTTTTACTGAGCTCTTTCTCAGTGGGGAAGTCTGGTTAGTGCTATGTTGAATCCCCCAGCAATGCTGTAAGGGAGAAAATGTTATCATTCCCACTTTGCAGATGAGAAAACTGGACTGAGAGATGCCAATGGCTTGTTCAAGGTTAAGAATATGGAGATGTTCCTCTCCGGAAGGGTGGGTGCAGGGCTTTACTAGGCATGCAAAGTCGTAGATGTTGAAAGAAAGAAAATAAGCAAAGGGCATTCTAGGTAGAGGAAAGAGCAAGATCTAAAGCTGGGAGATCAAAAATTATGGCTTGTTTAGGTAAAGCAATGTTCTACAGTGCCAGCTATACTGGGGCAGAGGAAGTGACAAGAATGAAAAAAGGAGCTGGATTATGAGAGTCCCTCAGTGCTGTACTACAGACTCTGGACCTTATTCTACAGTTAAAGAGTTTTTGAAAGCACTAGGGTAGGATATGAAAAAAAAATCATATTTTAGAACTGTGCTATCCAATATGGCAGCCTCTAGATCCATGTGACTAGATTTGAATTCAGCCAAATTTAAAATTCAAGTCTCCAATCACACTAGCCATATTTGATGTTCTCAATAGCAACATAGGGGGTAATCACTAACCTCTTGGCCAGTGCAGTTATAGAACATTTCCATCATTGCAGGAAGTTCTACAAGACATTGTTGCCTTCGAATGATGACTCATATGGAAATGTAGAGTGAAGTAGTGACAAGAGAATCAGAATGTTAGATAAGACTGAAAACTATTGCAATATTCTGAGAAGGAGGTGAGGCATGAGGTAAATGGTCACCATGGGAGAAGTAAAGAAGCAAGTAGAGTCAAACGATATTTCGGAAACCTGGTTAGCAAGATTGTCATCAATTAGGTATAGAGGTGAGAAGGGGGAGGGGGTAACTGAGATTTTTAGCCTGGGTTGGTGTATGTGGTGGTTATAAATGGCACCTTAATTGAATAAGAAACATAGGGAGTATACATAGTTCTAGCAGATTTGGAATGAGTTGGCAGTTTGCCAGAATTGCTCACAGAATTCAAGGAAACTTACTGACTTACTGTTCACTGTTTATTAAAAGGATGCAACTAAACAGCCAGAGGAAGCGATACCTAGGGTGAGGTGTGGAAGGGTCCCAAGCACAGGAGCTTTGGCCTCGTGGAGTTGGGGTACACCTTCCTCTTGGTATATGGATACATTCACCAACCTGGAAGATCTCTGATCCCTATAGTTTAGGGGGTTTTATGGAGGTTTTGTCAGCTAGGTATGATTGATGAATTCATTGGCCATTGAAGATTATCTCTGTCTTCAGCCCCTCTGCCCTCTGGAAGTGTGGGCTGGGGCTGAACATCCTAACCCTCTAATCATGCCTTGGTCCTTCTGGTAACCAGCCCCCAATCTGATGCTATCCAGGAGCCACCAGCCACTAGACACATCTCATTAGCATTCAAAAACCCTCCTCATTCTGGAGATCCCAATGGTCTTAGAAGCTTTTGTATTAGGAAACAGGGATTCAAATCAAATATTATAACAAAAGATGTTCCTATCAGCCCATCACTCGAGAAATTACTAGGATTTTAGGAGCTCTGTACAGGAACCAGGGATGGAGACCAAATATATATATCTTATTATATCACAGTATCACACTATACAGTCTGCTGATTATGCTTCTTGGCATTTATTTATCCAAAGGAGCCGAAAACTTATATCCACCCAAAAACCTGCTCATGGAAGGTTGGAACAGCTTTATCCATAATTGTCAAAACTTGGAACCAATCAAGATGTTCTTCAGTAGGCAAATGGGTAAATAACCTATAGTACATGCAGGCAGTGGAATACTATTCAGAGCTAAAAAGAAAGGAATCTGAAAAGACCTGGAGGAACCTTAAGTGCATATCACTAAGTGAAAGAAGCCAGTATCCCAAATGGCTACATCTGGTATGGTTCCGACTATATGACATTCTGGAAAAAGTCAAAACTACGGTGGGGTTTGAAATATTGGTGGTTTTCAGGGATTAGGGGAGACAGATGAATAAGTGGAATACAGAAGACTTTTTTAGGGTAGCGAAGCTACCTACACTACAGTAGTGAATACATGTCAATATATATTTGTCCAAACCCACCCATAGAATATACATCACCAAGACAACCGTAATGTAAACTGTGGACTCTGGATGATTATGGTGTATTGGTGTCACTTTATGAATTTAACCAGTGTATCATTCTGGTGGGGGCTGTTAATAATGCGGGAGGGGAAACTCTCTGTGACCTTCTGCTTAATTTTGCTGTGAATTTAAAATTGCTCTAACCACCCCCCCCCCACAGATCTAGTAACAAAATTAAACCAAAAGAAGACTGAGAGAAAGATCACAGAAAAGAGCAGTCAAGAAAGCGTGAGAGGAAATGGGAAAGAATTAGGAGCAAAGGTGTTTACTGCGTCACTTGTCAAAAAAAAGAGGGCTGAGAATGTCTCCTGCGGTTAGCAATTATGAGGATATTGACCACTTGGACAATAGAGAAAAACAAGCCCCCGTAGAAATTTTAGAAAAAATGCAGAGATATGTGTTCCATACCTAAAAGGTATAAAACTAGTGCATGGGATAAAAACAAATATTGAAATGATTACGAACATCAGCCAGTGGATGCGGGAAAGGATAGCAGTGGTTAATTCTGCGTCAGCGAGCGGTTGGGAGTTGGTTTCATTTATCTCTGATTCCAAGAATGCCTGCCCTGAGGCAGCATGGAGAAATTTGTCAGGAGGCTTGGAGAGGAAGTGTGGGAGTCCCTCAATTTCCCTTCTATTCTCTGAGCTAAGTTTGGGCTCCCCCTGTCCCCACATGTCATAATTACTTTTACCCTGACACTATAAACAGTTTTGTCAGGTCAGCATACATGGGGACCCTGGGGACTTGGGGCTTTGGGACATCTTACCATTTTTTTTTTAATTTTTTTATGTTTTATTTATTTCTAGGAGAGAGAGAGAGAGAGTGCGTTAGCTGGGGAGGGTCAGAGAGAGAGGGAGTCACAGACTCTGAAACAGGCTCCAGGCTCTTAGCTGGCAGTCAGCACAGAGCCTGACGCGGGGCTCGAACCCACGAACCGTGAGATCATGACCTTAGCTTAAGTTGGACGCTTAACCGTCTAAGCCACCCATGCTCCCCGGACATCTTACCATTTTTTGTGGTTTCCACCCACCCTCATTATGAATTCAAGGTAATGTTGATGAAGTGTTGAGGCACATTTCCTAAAATGAGCAATGGAGAGAAGGCTGGGTTTAAATTGAGTGACTTCTCACAACATCTCAGATTTGGTATTTCTGTGTTGGATGGGTTATTTTTCTTCATGGGTGTGGAGACGATGCTGGAAAGTGTGCCCACACTCTGCAATTTACAGAAAAGAAGGGGGGAAAAAAGTCTTTCATTTCCTGAACCACATAAATTCCCAAGTGTCTCTCCTATAAATTTTAAACTGCGGGTAGAATATAAGGTCTTTAACTAATGGGATTCTTATTACTGGTCCCTCAAGTATTATCTCCTCAGATCGCTTTCTGGAAGAAGCCTCATTTCCATTCTGATATGCATACAAGCACACTCAGGGCTGTATTCAAACCACATCCCTTTACAGCCAGATAAACCTACTCAGAGAACCCATGTTGTTTCTCCAGCATGTAGCCTTCCATACTGTCCCAAAGTGACATCTTTCTTCAGATACATTATAACCAAACTTTCTTCCAAGAAAAACAAACAAACAAAAACCCTCAATAGCTTTACCTGGTTCTAATTACTACAAGCAGGAATATCTTTCACATTCTTTGCTCTCAAATTATTTAACATCGCTAAGGTGATTCTACATGCCAATTAAATGAAATTCGTCTGCAATCAGCCAATTATTAATACTTTCATTTATGAGAACACATTTATCATCAACTCAATGGTTGGCTTCTTTATTGAATGACAATTAGCAGTTTCATAAAGAATTAGATAATATAAAAATGATTTTTTTTGTACATGAAATTTCCTTGGGGGAGGAACTAGCATCTAATTAACATTTGCTAGGATCAGTGAAGAAGGGGGGACAGGCATCTATTAGTCTATAAGCATGGGATCCTAACACCTACAACTTGGAGCGAACTTAGAGATAATTCACAGTTCCATTCCTTCCTCCATTCTCTCCTTTTTCATGTCACAGTTAAAGATGATAGATAATGAGACCCAAGGATGAAATGACTTAATCAAGATCACATGGCTAGATAAAAGAGCCAGGCCTGGAATGGATACTAGTGATATTTTGGGGTGTAGTCCCCAAAAGAGTATGGATCCCTCTGCCTTGGCTGGGAACAGGTTTGCCTTTCTGTATACAACTCAGCCCAGTTATTACTTGATTTTCCCCCAGGTTCCCTTGCCTGGGATGACTACACTTAACATATGTGTATGCCCTTAATGAAAGAGTGAGTGGGGAAGGTAAGAACTCTCCACTGAGTTTCAGGGAGCACTAGCGTCTCACTCAACATCTTGGATCTGGGGCAATACAGCCCAGAAGAGAGGATACTGAGAGAATTTGGGCAAGATTCAGTGATCCCTCAATTTGGTCACTGCTCTCCAGAACACTTCTAACGATAATGATACTGATTAATTGTTAACATTTATTAAGCACTACTTACACCTGACACTGTGCAAACCCCTTCCTAGGTGTCATCTAATAAACAACTTTGGGAAGAGGTGCTATTATTATCTTACAGATGAGAAGAAAGATGTAAGAAAACTAAGTCCCTGATTCAGGACTAGGCTAACTAGGAAATAATGGAGCCAGGTTTAAACCCAAGTTTGTTGGACTTCAAGACCCATGTTCTTAACTGCTAAGGTATCTGAAAAGATGGACTACAGTGGAATGTGTTTCTCTCTTTCCCTAGGATGGAAAAAAAAGAAGATATCATCATGGGTATTATCACTTGATCGCTGTCATAATAATGACATCTTCATTTGTTTGACTTCTGTTTGAGATTTTGCATGTTCCCTTTGGATCTCCACAACACCCCAGTGATGGAGCAGGTGAGAGGTAAAATTATGCATATTTTAACAGCCCTATCTCTAACTGACAGATATCAGTCTGAACTTAAGAAACTCCAGGGGCGCCTGGGTGGCTCAGTCGGTTAAGCGTCTGACTTTGGCTCAGGTCATGATCTCATGGTTCATGGGTTCGAGCCCCACATCAGGCTCTGTGCTGACAGCTAGCTCTGAGCCTGGAGACTGCTTCGGATTCTGTGTCTCCCTCTGTCTCTGACCCTCCCCTGCTTGTGCTGTCTCTCTCTCTCTCTCTCTCTCTCTCAGAAATTAAAAAAAAATAATAATAAAGTTAAGTTAAATTTAAAAAAAGAAACTCCAGATGCCAAGCCAATGGAAGTATCTCATTTCTGTATGGTTAACATTCAGGGTACCCTGGGTGACCTGCTGGGTAGGCATAGGCAGCCTGGGCACAGGGGAAGCACGTGTTGGAAGCATGGTTGGCTATGATAGGGTCCTACTCTGTCTTGTTTTTAAAGGAGACCTAGGGACTTAGGTCCCACCATTGGTAGTGAGCCCAAACCATCTGTCTCCAAAGGCCCTGCTATTCCCCATTCCCTTGCTTCAGCTTTTTGTGTATTCTAATGTTTTTATTTGTTTATTTTTGGGAGAGAGTGAGAGTGAGAATGAGAGTGAAAGAGAAAGAGAGAGAGAGAAAGAGAGGAAAGGACAGAGAGTGAAAATCCCAAGCAGGCTCCACACAGGGTGAGTGCAGAGCCCAGCACAGGGTTGTAACCCACAAACGGTGAGATCATGACATGAGCCGAAACCAAGACTCAGAAGCTTACCTGGCTGAGCCACCCAGGGGCCCCACTATTGTTCATGTTCTAATGACTCCTTAATCAACATGTCCCCAGCTTAGACCTCTCAAAGTCCAGATCAGTTTTCTCTGTTTTTAGAATATCTGTACATAGATGGGCCACTCAAAATCAATTTAAGTTTATATAAACATTTTTAAATTAAAATCAAGTCTAAAATTGAGATGATTTCATTAATTCTTCACCCCATCTCATTTGTCTCCGCCTTTTTTTTTTTTAAACCTTTCTCCGTCTCTTCCAACCTTTCTGTCTTCCATTACCTAATATGAAACCAGCATCTGCTAGAGGCCAACCACTGTGCTAAGGGTAGGGGACACAATGAGGCAGATTAAATGACAGTGTCTCATCTCTGGAGATGTAGGTGAGGGAGACAGACCTCAATCAGGCAAAGCAAGCTTGCACTCTCGGGGAGCTATTAACAAGGGTTTGCTTGGTTGGGAGGTCAGGCTTCTCTGAGGAAGTGACACTTTGCCTGGAATCTGAAGCAAGTAGGAGAAGACAGGTGGAAAGAACAGTCTATGACAAGGAAACATCACGTGCAAAGGTTGGCAGGTGGGGCTGTAGCACCAAGGTTGCAAAGGAGACTGATGGAGACCAGGGAGTGCCTGCTACATAAATCCTTCAATGGCTTCTAGCAGCTTTTAGAATAAATGGAGAATTTCCAACGGGAATAAAGCCCTGTTTTTGTCATCATGCTTCCCCAGGGACTTTGCACACACTATTCCCTCATGCACTTGGATCTTCATTCTTTGTCACCCTGCCCCCGATTTTGGTATTACCCAGCATTTATTAAGTATTTATTAAGCATTACCCTAAACTCTTTTCATTTTGTCTATTTTGACTCTCATAACAATCATATCAAGTAAGGAAAGCTATTATGTCCATTTTACAGGTGAGGTCATTGCTACAGAGAAATTGAGCAGCAGGCCCAGAATCATGAGTCTGTGAGTGGTAAGGTGAGCTTTGGAGCAGCACCTGGCTCACTCCAGACTCAATTTGCTTAACCATTATGTGCACTGCTTCACATATACTTCCCTCTTATGAGGTCAAGGTCTACTCATTTTTCTGTCTCTGCTAAAATGCAATTTCCTTAGGAAACTTCCCCTGCCCTTCCTGATTGGATCAAATCCTATACTGCAAGCTCCCATTACCCCCTTCCTCTTTGGCATCCTAGCTGGGATTTTAAAGTCAATTAGACATAAAAAAAATATATATATATGTATATGTATATGTATATATATGAAGTCAATTAGTCATAACCAATCACCAGTAGTAGACTGTGGATCCCATGAAGGCAGGGTTTGTCTGACTTTTAGTTCATTATTATAGTCTCTTTTACCAAAAAAGGGCTTGTTAGTTATTTATTAAATGCTCAATAAATATTTGGCTACTAGATGAACATACTATAGATCCACAAGTCTTGGACAAGAATGTGTTTGTACTGTTGGGTTTTTTTAACCTAATGACTTAGTCTCTTTCTTTTAAATTTTTGTTTACATTTATTTGTTTTTGAGAGAGACAGATCACAAGTAGGGGATGGGTAGAGAGCAAATGAGACATAGAATCCGAAGCAGGCTCCAGGCTCTGAGTTGTCAGCACAGAGCCCGACATGGGGCTTGAACTCACAAACTGTGAGATCATGACCTGAGCCAAAGTCAGACGCTTAACCAGCTGAGCCACCCAGGTACCCCTAACTTAGTCTCTTTAGGATGCTATAACAAAGTACCAGATACCAGGTGGCTTACAAACAACAGAAATCTATTTCTCACAGTCTTGGGGCCAGAAGTCTAAGATCGGGGTGTCAGCATGATCAGCTTTAATAAGGATCCTCCTCCGGTTGCAAAGAGCCAACTTTTCATTGTATCCTTACATGGCAGAATGAGAGCTGGCTGCTTCTCTGGCCTCTTTTTTTATAACAGCACTAATCCCATTCATGAGGGTTCCACCCTTATGACTTAATTCCCTTCCAAAGGCTCCAAAACGCCACCACATTGGGATTAGGGTTTCAACTTATAAATTTTGAGGGGACACAAACATTCAGTCCATAGCACCTAACATGATCTTTTTAAAGTCACTAGTACCTCTAAGCTTCGATATCCCTATATTTGTCTATATCTGTCTATATGCCAATATCTCTACATGCCAGTCTCATTGCTGAATGCTCTATTTTCATTCTCTCCTTTGACTGCACACTGGAGGAAGTGAGGGTACGAATGAGGTCCAATAACTTGACTTAGGCCACCCAGTTGGTCCATGGCAGAACAAAAGATGACTCCATGTCTGCCTGTATCTAAAGCCGTGACTCCACAACACCGCCATGGCACCTCCACTCCTGTAACCATCTTTCCAAGTCATCAGTCTACTCCAGCATCTTGCCCTATGGCGTCCTTGCAATTACTGTAGGGATATCATAATTATTTAATAGATTCATATTTTGTTTACATTGAGGTGGTTTTTATTTTTTAACATCACAAAGTATGATACACATTCTTATATAAATGTCTCCTAAGTCCCCACTATTATTATTGTCTGATTGTTACCTCAAGGTAGTTGTGCATAAAAAATTCAAAAGTTTTTGATTCATGGCCAAACTGAGTCATGACAATAGCAATATTTGAGTTTTTAGTAGTGGAGTCTCTTATCTGCTTATTTGCCAAGAGAGTAATTCTACCACTATACCAACAAAGAAAAACACGACTTAAAAAGTATTTTTTGGGGGCACCTGGGTGGCTCAGTTGGTTGAGTGTCTGGTTCTTGATTTTGGCTCAGGTCATGATCCCAGGGTCACGGGACCGAGCCCTATATTGGGCTCCACACTGAGATTTGCTTGAGATTTGTGCTCTCTGTCTCTGTCTCTCTTTCTCTCTCTCTCTCTCCCTGTGCTCTTCTCTGCTCATGTGCATGCTCTCTCTCTCTTTCTCTCTCTAAAATTAAAAAAAATTAAAGGAAGTATTCTTTGCATTTTGGTTACTTTTTCTGGAATTACAGATAGAAAAAGATAGAAGCCACTGTAGCCCTTTGGCTTTAGGCCTAGTCCTTAAGACCCTCTTTTGAAGTACGGAATTTAGCATGTCCTCCAATATAAGGTGGATAAACCAAAGTGCATGCAGCAAACAGGCTGTTTATTATGTATTTGGTGTTTATATCCCAGACATATTTTAATGTTTTGCATAGTCAAATTCTTAATGCTGATGGAATTCTATACTTAAGAGAACTTTTCCCACCAGCATCTCAACTGTGTTCTTTCATCTTTAAGATCTCTGGGAAAGGGTTGGAGAACACGAATAAACTTGATCTACCTTGGTCTGGCAAAAACTGGGTGAGATGGACAAGGAACAGAATGATGCCTTTTCACTCCCAAAGATTTTTTTTTTAAGTTTTTTATTTATTTCTGAGAGAGAGAGAGAGAGAGAGAGAGAGCGAGTGCCAGCCAGCGTGAGCAAGGGAGGGCAGAGAGAGAGGGAGACACAGTATCCAAAACAGGCTCCAGGCTCTGAGCGAGCTGTCAGCACAGAGCCCAATGCGGGGCTCGAACCCACGAACAGTGAGATCATGACCTGAGCCGAAGTCAGTCACTTAACCTACTGAGCCACCCAGGCGCCCCTTCACTCCCAAAGATTTAAGAATTCCACTGGGTTCCTGGATCCATCCCCTTTAACCAGGTGGATAGTGTTAGTCTTTCCAGAATGCTTTTTTTGGCCCTCATGAAAAGTAGCTCAAATTAACATTTAGTTTTGCCACTAATAACACTTTAAGTGACAACATTCAGTCCATCACATAAGCCAAGATTTATGTTTCTTTGGAAAAGTCAAGAGAGGGCATATTTTCTCATATGATAGCCTTTAAAACTCTGTCATCTCACCGAATTTTTAAGGCTTGCCTTGTGCCTTATAGATGGAAATATGCCTGGGAATTAGAACACTTTGCAAAAATATTTTTTTTCCTGGAAGTGTAATACTATAAAGAAAGCCAGGCTGTTGGTTCCCTGAAGTGCTAGGGATCATCTGAAGCACAGAAGTTCAAATGCTTGTCTGCTGGCTTGGAGCCAGTGAACACGATGGCTGGGAACAGAGGAGACTTTGAAGATGCCCCATGGGGAGGGATTCTGTTTAACAAGTATCATGTGGCTTAGAGCCCTGGTGGAAGCGGCCATCCTTGTTAGTCCTTCCTAGGATAGGGACTAAACATCCTGGAGAACTGAAAATCAAAAGTGACAGTACACTGGCCATTCCAGAAGTAACATTTCTGTTTCCTACAGATGCTCTTAGATAAGCCACGTAATGCCTCTGGAACTTCAGTTCCTAAAATATATAGAAAATGGGTCTGAGGTAGGTGACTTTCCTGGCACCTGGGTGGCTCAGTCAGATGAGCAATCAACTTCGGGTCTGGTCATGATCTCATGATTCCTGAGTTCAAGCCTTGCATCAGGCTCTCTGCTGTCATCCCAGGGCCTGCTTTGGATTCTCTGACCTCCTCTCTCTCCTCTCCCCTGCTCTCTCCCTCTCTCTAAAATAAATAAACATTAAAAAAAAAAAAAAGACACTTTCAGTTATCAAACTAGACAACTCTTGTGTGGTCTTAAATTTAGAAGTGAATAAGACACTCTCCTAAAAACGATAACCATATATTGCTGCTGGAAAGATGTCAATATGATGAGCAATGTCTACTCAACTACTACAGATTTTTTCTTTCTCTTTTTGCCCCTAGCCATGAAACACACAAACACACACACACAGACCACACACCTCTTGTGAACTGTCTAAAATATACTTAGTTTTATCCTGGTAAGTCAAGATGTAGAAAGGGATATTGGGAGATAGAAGAAAGACATGCCTTTTGAGTGGCTTTTGAGTTGGGGTTTATAAGACGCTGTGTTTCTTCTCTCTTCTGATCTTCCTCGTATCTCATTTCTATACACTCTTCTCCTCTTTCTGCATTTAAAAGGTCCAGAATGTTAGGTGAGTATCTTAATTAAGAAAAATGGCTTGTATTTTGCCTCATCTTCCACAGCATTTTTCAATGAGGAGAACTTTGGCTTTTGGCCTAACTTGACCAGAGTCTTTGTCAATAGTGTAGAATTAAAGAGAACTTTGCTTTCTACTGTCAAGACTCTTCTGGAAACATCAAAAAATAAAGCCTCAGCTGGTACTTGGACCAAGTCTGACAAGTCCAGGGTTTTTGTCTCATCTCCTGCTAGTTGGAGAAAAAGTGATGGAAATAACAATGGAAGCTTTGTGGTAGTGGAGATCTCTCTAGTTTTCACCTCAAAAGACTTAGTTAAGTAAAACTCATGCTTTATGTAAGAAAATATCCTTATCTTTAAAAAGACACACACTGAAAAATTAGAGTGAAATGTCATATATCTATAATTTATATTAAAATGATTCAGAAAAATAAAGAAGCAGCTAAACATGGCAGATTGCTAACCTAGGTAGTAGGTATATGGCATTTGCTAGACTATGTCTTCTTTTCTGTGTGGCTGAGACATTTCACATTTATTTCATGCACATTTCAAAATTTCATTCCTATACCCCCCAAAGTTAATTAAAAAATTAACCCTATCTTTATAAATAAGGAACCAAAGTGTATTAAATTAATTCAGTATCCTCTCACCCTCATCCTAACTTGCTGGCTCTTGAAAACAGTCAAGTAGATAAAAATCTCTTTGCTTTATTACTGGCTCCATCTAGTCTCTTGATCCAAGTGAAATTATCACTATCAAAACAGGCTCAATGTTATGGAGGCCTTGACTGGAAATTGGAAGGCTAATTCTTTGGAGAGAAGAATAAAAACTTCTCTGTATTTTTATTTCTCGTGCTCTCTCCAACTAATTGTACACACCTGCTTTTTGGGAGAGAAAGAGAAAAAAGAAGAAGAAGAAGAACGGAGAGGACACAGAGCAGTGAGATGAGGCTTCTTAGGGATTTTTCACTTGCTTAAAAGTACATAAAGTTAACAATTGTCAAAAAAAAAATCCCACCCAGTTCTGTTTAAAAAATAATATCCATGGGGTGCCTGGATGGCTCAGTTGTTAAGCATCTGACTTTGGTTCAGGTCATGATCTCTTGGTATGTGAGTTCAAGTCCCATATCAGGTGAATTCGAACCCTGCTTTGGGTGAACCATGCTTCTCTCTCTCTCTCTCTCTGCCCCTCCTGGGATTCTCTCTCTTTCTCTGCCCCTTACTCACTTGCACACCACTGTCTCTGAAAAAGAAAAAATAATAATGATGATGACCAAAAAAACTTGGTGTATTAGTCAGGAAGGGTGGGTTACTTAAAAACTGGTTTCAGGGCCTGAGCATAGTTTTTCCATTCACACATTAACTTCATGTTTCCTAACTGAGTAGGTATTGTACTCTAAACCAGTGCTTCTCAGACTAATGGGCATCTGAATTAACAGAATTTAAAAAAAATTTTTTTTTTTTTTATTTCTGAGAGAGAGAGAGAGACAGCGTGAGCAGGGGAGGGTCAGAGAGAGAGACACACAGAATCTGAAACAGGCTCCAGGCTCTGAGCTGTCAGCACAGAGCCCGATGCAGGGCTTGAACCCACGAACCATGAGATCATGACCTGAGCTAAAGTCAGACGTTTAACTGACCGGCCACCCAGGGCACCCCCCTTTTTTTCTAATTTGATTATGTATTTATTATTTATTTTTAACATTTATTTATTTTGAGAAAGAAAAAGAGAGAGAGAATGGTGGAGGGACAGAGATAGAAGGAGAAGAGAGAATCCCAAGCAGGCTCCTTGAAGTCAGCACAGAGCCCCACGCTGGGCTTGATCCCATGCAGATTCTGATGGAGTAGATCTGAGGTGGGTGACAGTCTGCATTTCTAACAAGCTACCAGGTGACGGGGATGCTGCCCATCTGGGACCACACTGAATTAGCATGGCAATATTCAAATGTTGTTGAATGTGTTTCTTTTTTTAATTAATTAAAAATGTTTGTTTATTTTGCGAGAGAGAGAGAGAACAAACAGGGGAGGAGCAGAGAGAGAGAGAGAGAGAGGATCCCAAGCAGGCTCTGCACTATCAGCATGGAGCCGAATGTGGGGCTTGATCTCACAATTTTGAGATCTGAGTTGAAACCAAGAGTTGGACGCTTAACTGAATGAGCCACCCAGGCACCCCTCAAATGTATTTTTGCTATTGAAATAACAAATGGCAGGAGGAGGAAGTTTACCATGTAAACTTTGAATAATAGAATTTGGCCATGAATTCTCAATGGGTGCATTATTACCCCCAAGGAGGAGAAAATTATTTTGTTGGTGGTAAAAAAAAAAAGCTTAAACAGACATAAAGTACAGCTGACCTGGAACAGCAGAGCTTTGAACTGCACAAGTGGATTTTTTTTCCCAATAAATGCACTACTATAAATGTATTTTCTCTTCCTTATGGTTTTCTCAATAACATTTTCTTTGCTCTAGCTTACTACTTTGTAAGAATATAGTATACAATATACACGGCATATAAAATATGTTAATATACTGTTTGTGTTATCATTAGGCTTCTGGTCAAAAGCAGGCTACTAGGAGTTGAGTTTTGGGGGGGATTAAAAGTTATGTGTGGATTTTCAAGTATGTGAGAGGTTGGTGCCCTTAACCCCCTTGTTGGTCAAGGATCAACTCTATATCAGTGCCATTAAAATGTCATGAAGTGGGGGGCGCCTGGGTGGCTTAGTCGGTTAATTGTCCGACTTTCGCTTAGGTCATGATCTCGTGGTTCGTGGGTCTGAGCCCCGCGTCGGGCTCTGTGCTGACTGCCAGCTCAGAGCCTGGAGCCTGTTTCAGAGTCTGTGTCTCCCTCTCTCTCGGACCCTCCCCTGCTCATGCTGTCTCTCTCTCTCCTAGAAATTAAAAAAAAAAAAAAATATCATGAAGGGGCACCTGACTGGCTCAGTTGGTAAAGCATGTGACTCTTGATCTCAAATTTAGGGTTGTGAGTTTGAGCCCCATATTGGGTCTGGAAATTACTTAAAAATAAAATGTCATGGGGATGGGTACTGGGAAAAAGTCTAAAAAACTACTCAGGGAAGATATAGGACCATTGCTCAAAACTATTATAAAAGCTCATGAAACTGGCATAAGTAAAAAAAAAAAAAATCATCCACCCTGCTTGTTCATAATTACTCAGTTACCACCATTTGAGATATCTATTATATATTACTACCTGGATTCTGAAATTCTCATTGACAAAGATGATGGAAACTTTTTATTGAAAAGGACACTGAATTGAATTTTCCAACTTTCCAAGCATCTAAATATTGTAGATTGCAAAGGAAAGAGATGAGAATAAATATACCATGGTTATCAAAGATGACTTATACCAAAAGGAAAATTAACCTAAGTTGAATTAAAAAACACAATCAGATTACAAATAAGTGAAAGATTTAAAACTGGAATTGCAAATACACCCTCTTCTTTCAATGTTTTAAATGTGCACTGCCTTCTTTTTTTTTTTTAATGTTTATTTTATTTTTGAAAGAGAGAGAGAGAGAGCATGTGCACATGTGAGCAAGCAGGGGAGGGGCAGAGAGACTGGGAGACAGAGGATCCAAAACAGGCCCCAAGCCTGATGCTGGGCTTGAACCCATGGACCACAAGATCATGACCTGAGCTAAAGTCAGTCGCTTAACTGACTGAGCCACTCAGGCACCCATTAAATGTTCACTACCTTCTAAATGCATTTTTTATACTCCTAATCTATTTTATGTGTAATTATTTTTCTAAGAATGAGATAATATGAGTCCCTTTAGTTGTTACACACTTGATGCAGAAAATGTTTTAATTAAAAACACATAATTCCATCTAACTATGGATATTCGCTAAACTACCTTCCATGCCCAAATGGCTGTGCTGCCCACCCATGGCATAGCAAAGAGGCCTGGTGCCTTCTGCTAGGTTAAGGAGCCCAGCAAAGGCAAATGATGTTATCTTCATGTGAAGTAAAGTGAGAAATCATCCAAATCTGGGCCAGAACTAGACCCACGAGGGTCAGAGTATAAAGAGGCAACTCCCAATAACAAAAGCTGACCTCATTGTGTGTACTCATTAGTGTGCTATATGCCTACATATTAACTGCTTTAATTGTCCCCAAAGGCTACAAGGTATTAAAATTACTCCAATTTTTCATGATTAATTAGAAGCATGAGGTACAAATAAACTAATAAAAGTCAAGAGGTAAGAAGTGGAGAGTAGGGATTTTAACAAAGGAAGCTTATCTCTGTAGCTGTGCTATCTCATCAGCAGTTCATGCTGGTCGTATCCAACTAATCTGGGGTAGTTTTAGGTGGTCACGACCCAGCTTGCCTTCTCTCCGGGGCATGTCAAGTTTGCTGGGAAGAGTCATGCAAGTGTCATGACCAAGGGATTAGGAATAAGGTATTCTTTCAAATGGACAGCCAGACTGGTTAGAAATTTTTTTATTAAGGTATAATTCCCATGCTATACAATCTACCTATTTAAAGTGTAAATTCAGTGTTGTTCAGTATATTTACAGGGATGTGAAACTATCACCATATAAAATTTTAGAACATTTAAGTCTTCTCTAAAAGAAACCTAGTACCCATTGCATTCACCCCACTCTCAGCTCCCTTCTCCCAGTCCTAATCAACCACTAACCTACTTTCTGTCTATATAGAGTTTCCTGTTCTGAACACTTAATATAAATTGAACCATACACTATGTCATCTTTTTCTGATGGGCTTCTTTCACTTAGCATGTTTTCTAGATTCCTCCATATTGTAGCATGTATCAGTACTTTATCCCTTTTCACTGATGATAATTGTCATATGGATTTATTATATTTTGTTTTTCATCCATTAGTTAATGGAAATTTGGGTTATTTCCACTTTTTGGCTATTATGACTAATGCTGTGATGAATATTCAGCTACAGCTTTTTGTTTGGATGTATGTTTTCATTTCTCTTGGTATATGCCTACAAGGTGAATTGCTAGGTTACTTGATAACTGTACATTCAACATTTTGAGGAACTGCCAGGCTGTTTTTCAAAACAACTCTATCAGTTTCCATTCCTACCAACAGAGTGTGAAGGTTCCAGTATCTCCATATCCACATCAGCACTTATTAACAACTGTCCTTTTAATTATAGCCAACCTAATGGGTGTGAAGTAATAACTCACTTGGTTTAGATGTCCTTTCCCTGATGGTTAGTGATGTTGAGCATCTTCTCATTGCTTTCATGCCTGCTGGCTATTTGCATATCTTCTTTGATAAATGTCTATTCAAATGTTTTGCCCATTTTTAATTTAGATTGGTTGTCCCTTTTTTGTTATTGAGTTGTGTTTTTTAGATATTCTGGATACAAGTTTCTTGTCAGATATATGATTTGCAAATTTTTTCCCATTTTGCGGAAATCTGTTCACTTTCTTGATGATTTATGCAGAAAGTTTGATGTTGTGCAATTTATTTTTTTCTATTTTTACTTATGCCTTTTTTTTAAATCTAAGAAACCACTGCCTAACTCAAGGTCAAAACGGTTTACTCATATTTTTTTCTAAGAGTTTTGTAGTTTTAGCACTTTCATTTAAGTTTATAATCCATTTTGAATTAACCTTGTGTATATGTTGTGAAATAGTCATATAACTTTTGTGTATGTTGTCTAGTATGGGAAATATATCCCAGTAAATAAACTCTATTCTTTGCATGTGGATATCTGGTTGTTCCAGCACCATAGGTAGAAAATATTGTTAGGGGCACCTGGGTGGCTCAGTCGGTTAAACGTCCGACTTCAGCTCAGGTCATGATTTCACAGTTCATGGGTTCAAGCCCTGCAGCAGGCTCTGTGCTGACAGCTAGCTCAGAGCTGGAGCCTGCTTCAGATTCTGTGTCTCCCTCTCTCTCTGACCCTCCCCTGCTCACGCTGTCTCTCTCTCTCTCAGAAATAAAGAAAAGATTAAAAAAAATTTTTTAAAGAAAAAAGAAAAGAAAATATTGTTCTCCCCTATTATGTCTTGGTATATTTGTCAAAAATCAACTGGCTATAGGCGGGGAGCTGCAGTGAGTGGAGGGGAAAAGAAAGAGCGGGTGAAACTGCTTGTAGAACTGTCCCTGGAGAAGAGAAAACCTTTGGCTCGGAAGGAGAGTGTTCTTAGTTCTAGCTGGGATGCTGACCTTGAACTGGGTGCCTCCCGGTCCCAGACAGTACCAGGAGAAACTGCCCCGCTGCTCTCCGGGCACCATCCCTGGCAGCACGGAGGTGGCAGACCCCAGGCTGTGCCACCGCTTCCCCAGCTTGATTCCCAGTGGCAGGGAAGTGGTGACATGTGGGACTGTGTTTTGGGCTTTTTCAATAAAGCTTGCAGACTGGGACCTGGAAACGAGGCGGGGCGTGGGACATAGAACACAGTCCACCTTGGCTACGCCTGCAGCACAGGGAGATCGGACCCAAAAGAGAGATTTGCAACGCTTGGTTTGAGAAGGGACTGGGGCGCCGCCATTTTTCTCCCCACAACCACCAAAGCAGGGCCTCACTGAGAGACCCCCAGGATGCAGTGGAGGCTAAGACCCCCCTACACCAAACCACGCCCATCCCCGCTAGAAAGCTGCTTCCTCCCCCCCTACCCCCTCCCCTGGAGCTGGGGCAGGACCAACATGGATGCACTGCCTTGACTAATTCTAGGTCAATTCCTTCTATTCAGATATATTTTCCCTTGTCTCATTCGTATCCCTCCCCTCTGCCAGATGGGGCACTCTGGTTACTGGTTTGCTTAAACAGTCACATTGTATCCATTCTTTAGATGTACATTCTACACCTCCACCACTACCTTTCTATCTCTCGCTCTCTGGAGTAATCAGACTATATATAGTTTCTCTGAGTAACATTATTTTCGTTTCTTTCTTCTCGCCTCTTACCATATTCTCCTCTTTCTCTCTCTGAATTAAGCCTCTTAGTCTCTCTGCCTGGTCATTGTCCAGTTTCGCTTCCTCCCTGCGCTGTCATTTCTCTCTTCGTGTATGCTCTTCCGTCAGCCCTGCATACACCCTGCTCTTTATTTGTAACTGGGAATTCTGGTTTTATGCTTTTAGATTGTCCTTTGTCTTTTGGGTTTTTTCTTTTTTCTTTTTCTTTTTATTATTTGTTTTTCCTCCTTCCTCTTTTTTTCTTATCCTTCCTTCTTTTTCTTTCTTTCTTTTTCTTTTTCCCTTTTGGTTTTCGTGTTTGTTGGATTTGTCATTGCTTTGTGTGCCTTCATTCCCTGTGGGTTTGTCTGTCTGTTTTCTTTTCCAGGGATACCTCAAGAAACAAATCAAAGTACACATGGTGGAGACTCCCAAATACCACTATGAGTAGGGAAATAAAATAACCAAAGTCTCAACAAGAGAGACCAAGAGGCACCATTCAAAGAACACTTCCTGAATGGACAGGCCCTGGACAGTCAAAGAGCCTTCTTTAATACAGCAGCACTTGCAGGTGCAGAATGCATAACAAGCTTTTAAAACTAAAAAGAGATATAGAAAGCTAGCCAAAATGACAAAACAGAAGAACCTCCTCTAAAGAAATTCCAGGAAGAAATGACAGCTAAAGAACTGCTCAAAACAGATATAAGCAACAGAACTGAACAAGAATTTAGAACAATAGTCATAAAATTAATCATTGGGCTTGAAAAAGGCATGGAAGACAGAGAAACTATTGCTACAAAGGCTATGGAGCTTGAAAATAGTTGTGATGAATTAAAAAATGCTATAAATGAGATACAAAATAAAATGGAGGCATCCAATGCATGGATTGAAGAGGCAGAGAGGAGACTAGGTGAATTAGAAGACACAATTATAGAAAAAGAGGAAGCCGAGAAAAAGAGAGATAAACTGATCCAGGAACACCAGGAACACTAAACGAGAGTTTGAGAGCTGAGTGATGCAATCAAACAGAACAATATCCATATCAAAGGAATTCCAGAAGAGGAATAAAGAGGGAAAGGCGCTGAAGGAGTCCTTGAACAAATTATAGCAGAGAACTTCCCCAATCTGGGGAAGGAAACAGACATTGATATCCAAGAAGCACAGAGAACTCTGCACAGACATAACCTGAATCAATCATCTGCACGACATATCATAGTGAAATTGGCAAAATATAAGGACAATGAGAGAATTCTGAAAGCAGCTAGGGAGAAAAGGGCCCTAACATACAAAGGGAAACCTATCAGAGTGGTGACAGACCTATCTACTGAAATCTGGCAGGCCAGAAAGGAATGGCAGGAAATCTTCAATGTGATGAACAGAAAAAATATGCAGCCAAGAATCCTCTATCCAGCAAGCCTGTCATTCAGAATAGAAGGAGAGATAAATATCTTCCCAAATAAACAAAAATTGAAATAATTCGTCACCACTAAACCAGCCCTACAAGAAATCCTGAGGGGGACTCTCTGAGGGAAATGTTGCAAGGAATGCAAGGTTCCAGAGACACCACCACAAGCATGAATCCTACAAAGAACACGATGACTCTAAACCCATATTTTTCAATAATAACACTGAATGTAAATGCACTAAATACTCCAATCAAAAGACATAGGATAGCAGAATGGATTTAAAAAAATCCATCTATTTGCTGTCTACAAGAGACTCATTTTAGACCTGAGGACATTTTCAAATTGAAAGTAAGCGGATGGAGAAATATCTATGATGCTACTGGAAGTCAAAAGAAAGCTGGAGTAGCTATACTTATATCAGACAAACTGGACTTTAAAGTAAAGGCAGTAACAAGGGATAATGAAGAAGGGCTTTATATAATAATTACAGGGTCTATCCATCAGGAAGAACTAACAATTATAAATGTCTACGCACCAAATACGGGAGCACCCAAATACATAAAACAATCACAAACAGAAACAATCTTATGGATAAGAATGTGCTAACAGCAGGGGACTTTAATACTCCACTTACAGAAATGGATAGATCAACTAGACAGAAAATCACTAAAGAAACAATGGACTTGAATGACACATTGGACCAGATGGATCTGAGAAATATATTTAGAACTCTACATCCTGAGGCCATGGAATTCACTTTCCTCCCAAGTGCGCATGGCACATTCTCCAAGAGAGATCACATACTAGGACATAAAGCAGCCCTCAATAAATATAAAAGAATTGAGATCATACCATGCACACTTTCAGACCA
>NW_024080754.1:33900-313570 GCF_003009895.1 Hyaena hyaena | reverse complement strand
GGAATGGGAAAAGATAGTTGCAAATGACATATCAGATAAAGGGTTAATATCCAAAATCTATAAGGAACTCACCAAACTCCACACCCGAAAAACAAACAACCCAGTGAAGAAATGGGCAGAAGATATGAACAGACACTTCTCCAAAGAGGACATCCAGATGGCCAACAGACACATGAAATGATGCTCAGCGTCCCTCATCATCAGGTAAATACAAATCAAAACCACACTGAGATACCACCTCATGCCGGTCAGAGTGGCTAAAATGAACAAATCAGGAGACTCTAGATGCTGGCAAGGATGTGGAGAAATGGGCACCCTCCTACACTGTTAGTGGGAATGCAAACTGGTACAGCCCCTCTGTAAAACAGTGTGGAGGTTCCTCAAAAAATTAACAAGAGAACTCCCCTATGACCCAGCAATAGCATTGCTAAGAATTTACTCAAGGGATACAGGAGTGCTGATACATAGGGGCCACACGTACCCCAATGTTTATAACAGCACTGTCAACAATAGCCAAAATACAGAAAGAGCTAAGTGTCCATTAACTGATGAATGGATCAAGAAGATGTGGTTTATCTATACAATGGAATATTACATGGCAATGAGAAAGAATGAAATCTGGCCATGTGTAGCAACATGGATGGAACTTGAGGGTGTTATACTAAGTGAAATAAGTCAGGCAGAGAAGGACAGAAACCATATGTTTCCACATATAGGTGGATTAGGAAGAACTTAATGGAGGACCATGGGGGAGAAGAAGGGGAAAAATAGTGGAGAGGGAGGGAGGGAAACCATGAGAGACTCTTGAATGCTGAGAACAAACTGAGGGCTGATGGAGATGGGGGAGAGAGGAAGGGTGGTGACGGGCATGGAGGAGGGCACTTGTTGGGATGAGAACTGGGTGTTATATGGAAATCAGCTTGACAATAAACTATTTAAGGAAAAAATAGTGTATGAAGTACCTAAAACAAACAAACAAACAAACAAACAAATCAACTGACCGTAAATGTAAGGGTTTATTTTTGGATTCTCAATTTTTCCATCATTCTGTATCTATCTGTAAGCCAGTGCCACATCAACTTAAGTCCTGTAGCTTTGTAGTTATGTTTTGAAAGCAGGAAGCATGACTCTTCTAACTTTATTATTCATTTTTCAAGATTTTTTTTGTTTTTCTGGGTTCTTTGCAATTTTGTATGAATTATACAATCAGCTTGTCCATTTCTTCAAAAGCCAGTTGGGATTTTGATAGGAATTATATTGCATCTTTTAATCAATTTGGGGAGTATTACCATCTTGATAATATTAAGTCTTCTGAACCATGAACATAGCAAATTTTTCCATTTTTTTCAGTCTTTAATTATTTTCGGTGATGCTTTGTAGTTTTCAGTGTACAAGTCTTGCACTTCCTTTTCTAAATTTATACCTAAGTAATTTACTTTTTTATGCTATTGTAAATGGAATTGTTTTCTTAATTTTATTTTCAGAATTTTCAATGCCAGTCTATAGAAATACCATTGATTTTTATATATTGATCTTGTATCCTGCAACCTTCTTGTACTCTCTTCTTAGTTCTAATAACTTTTTAATGGATTCCTTACGATTTTTATGTACCAAATCATGTCATCTCCAAATAGAGATAGTTTTCCTTCTTTTTTTTCAATCCAGATGCCTTTTTTCTTTAATGCAACACTTCATGAATTTGCGTGTAATCCTTGGGCAGACACCATGCTAATCTTCATCGTATTGTTCCAATTTTAGTATATATGCTGCTGAAGGGAGCACTTTTATTTCCTTTTTGTGGCCAATTGTCCTGGATATGACCTTCAGTACAATGTTAAACAGGAGAGAGTGAACATTCTTTTTCTTTCTTCTTCCTGATTTAAGGGCAAGTATTCAGTCTTTCACCATCATGTATGATGTTATTTGTGGAGGTTGAGCAAGTTCCCTTCCATTCTTGGTTTGTTGAATGTTTTGATGAGGAAAGGATGTTGGATTTTATCATATGCCTTTTCTGCATCTGTTGAGATTATCTTTTTTTTAAAAAAAGTATATATATATGTTTATTCTATATATAGTGAATTACATTGAATCATATTCATATAGTACATCACCCTTGAATTTCTGGGATAAATTTGGTCCTGGTATGTAATCTTTTTATATTGCTGGATACAGTTTGCTAGTATTTTGTTTAAGTTTTTTTATGTACATATTTATAAGGGATTTTGGTCTACAGTTTGTTTTTTTTTCCTGTGATATATTTTTCTGGTTTTGGTATCAGATTATTCTGGCCTCATAACATGAATTAAAAGTTCCTACCTCTCCAATATTTTGGAAGGGTTTGTAAAGAAAATTAATGAGTATTAATTTTCCTTCAAACATTTGGTAGGCTTCACCAGTAAAGACATCTGAAGTTAGTCTTTTATTAGTAGGAAAATTTTAAATTACTAATCTTATCTCTTTACTTATTATTGGCCTTTTCAGATTTTTAATTTTTTTTCTTGAGTTAGTTTGGGCAGTTTGTGTTTTTTTAGGAATTTGTACATTTCATCTAAGTTATCTGATTTGTTGGCATACAGTTGTTCATAGCTTTCCTTAAAATCTATTTTATTACTATCACTTCTCTGTCTTTCAGCTAAGATCAAGTGTAAAATTTTTTTATTACTATAAGGTTAGTAATAATGTGCTCTCTTATTCTTAATTTTAGTAATTTGTGTTTTCTCTCTTTTTTTTGGTCAGCTTAGCAACAAAAGTTTGTTGATTTTGTTTATCTTTTCAAATAACTGACTTTTGGATTCATTTCCTCTATTGTTCTTCTGTTCACTATTTCATTTATCTCTGTTCAAATCTTCATCATTTCCCTCCTTTTGCTGCCTTTGGGTTTTGTTTGCTCTTTCTTATTCTAGTTCCTTAAGGCATAATGTTAGCTATTGCTTTGAAATATTTTTTAATGTAGGCATTTACAGATATATATTTAGGACTGTGGACTTTGATATGAAGAAGATCTACTGGTTTATTCAAAACCTACCAGTGAGATTGAATTATAATTTTACTTGGGTGTTTTTGCTTAGCTTCTGATTCTATGGCAGAGGAGCAACTAAAATATGCAACTTTAAACACATAAACTCCAGTAAGCTTGTGTTCCGGTAGCGGCAATTATTCCGAGTTCACATAATTTTTAAATTTTGAAGGAGAATTTATTTGATGACAATTGTGAAACATTCCCAAACCTGTCACATGTAGTAAGTCTGCAGTCTGAGAAATTGTTACTGGCATTTGCAAGCATTGCAGAAATTTAATAAACTGTCGCCAAACCATTTGCTTGTTTGAATGCCAAAGTTTCCTTCCCCACATCACATGCAGTGTCCTGCTGCCAACACTTATCAAAATACTCCCACAGTTGTCACAGAGAGAACTGTTCAGGGAGTTTCTATTTCTTTTTTAGTTGTCCCTATATTTCACTGCTTTTGCCACTTCAACTTGAACAATCTGAATACTGTCAGTACATGGAGAAATTGAGTATTAAATATGGATTGAAAAGCTAAGAATATATAAGATATAGTTATAGATATTGAGATATAGAGTACAGCAAGATTGGGAAGGATGACTCATGCTTTGCTATGTTTTTGAATTTTTATAGAGACACCATGTTGTTGTGTAATGTAAAACAGCAATAAAAATACAAAAGATATTTGAGAAGAAACCTAGAGGAAAACACTAAGAAAAGTCTGGATAGCTCAACTCATTCTAATTGAAGATATGCAATTAGGTAATACAAGCCTTTATAATAGGATTGAGAGATGTACTCCAGCTCTTTGAAATAAAGATTGACAAGAAATTACTGGCTTTGAGTTTGCATCTTCTTTGAGGACTCCAACAGATACATGCCACACTCAAACAGGTAAATGCCAGGCCAAGTTTAAAAAACTCTTGCATGTGAAATGGAAAAGGGGGAAGGTTAGAGAGTGTGACCTTGGACCTCATTCACCAATTCAAAGATGCATGAAAGTGTGACCTTTTACCACTATGAAAATATTTCTGTCATCTGGAATAAACATATCTCTTCTTTGTCTTGTTTGTTTATGGCTTTGGTGGACATTTTGGCAGCACCTATCAAAATTTCAAACACATATGCCCTTGACCAAACAATTCCACTGCTAGGAACCTCTTCTGAAGAAATATATCAGGGCACAGATTTTAGACGGCAGATGCTCACTGCAGCAAAATAGTTCAAATATCCTGAGTGTACTTCAAAGAGAGTATGTTAAGTAAATTATGGTCCAACTGTCCCAAGGTCATATGGCTAACAAGTAGAGATCTGGGATCTAATGCATGCTTTTAGCTCCTCATGTAACTACATTTCATGAGTTGGTCAGTTGGTGTGGGTGGTTTTTGGGCGTTCAGGTCTCAGCATGTGTGTTCTCCCCAGGACAGGTCAAGATTGGATAGTGGGGGGAGGAGGAAGGACAGGCAAGTGTCATAGCTAAGGAATAAGAGAGGGAAAGTCAAGTTTAAACCAGCAATAAAAAGTGGGAAAAAATAAGTTATGCATAATTAGGGAGAGGAATTCTGGAGGAAAGTATTTCGTTTCACCAAAAAGCATCACCTTAGCCAATTTTCACCCTACTCCCCAGGATTCATCCTGAAAGACGCTAAGTGAGCTGGAGGGTACTCTTATAGGCTTTCTCACTCTGAAACCGGATGGAGGAAGGAAGGAGGAGCTCCTTTCTGGAGAATATTTCGGTCCCTTTTCATCAAAGAAAATCCATGTTAACATGTGTTTGAGGGATTAGTACATCTTTGAAATGCTAAGCAAACGGGAAGAGAATTCCTGCAGTGTTCCCATAACTGCAAAATGAAAGGCTTGGTGTGGCCACTACAGGGTGGGATGATTCCGAGCATTTTAAGGAGCACGTGCCCATTTCAGGAGTCCTGCCATTTCCCACACGCTCTGGTGTTTCCAGTTACCCCAGATGCTACCCTAGCATTCTGTATGACCTTGAGCCAAATACCAGTCTTGCTGTGAATCATCTTCTCTATCTAGTAAGTGAAGTGGGTGGAATAAATGATCCATAGTCTCCCTTCTACTTGTGATTTAATGTATCATATTCAAGACTTCCTGAGTCAGTATTTTAAATAGTCATTACTTGGTATTTATTAATGAAGGCTAGAAGCAAAAAATTTACTTTCCTAACAATTCTTACATGCCTGCGTGCACACACACACACACACACACACATGCGTATTTGTAAAATGAAATAGAAAATATTACCTTAAAAAACCCTTATACTGTGGTGATTTGTATTTCTGGTCTTCTTTACTAGTAAGAAAGAATGATAACATTTTCTTGTGGTGGAAGGAAGAAAGGAATGGTTTACAGGAGGGATGGTAGCAGAAAGAGTGGACTATATGTATGTTTTTATATTCAACTGTGTTTCATTTCTCCAGAAGCCTGTGGACAGACACACACACACACACACACACACACACACACACACTCCACTGCTACCTCAAAGTGCAGGTACCAATTTGTCCCATGGTATCACATTAATAGAAAGAAATACCTTGAGTTGCCCTGAATTTTCTTCTTATTCTTATAATCTCAGGAGCTGTGCATTTGTCTGTACCTTTTAGGCCACGTGGACGTGGAGGGTGTTGAGCCCTGATATGAGATCATTGACAGAAATGTTTGCGTGTGATTATTATGTAGTAAGTGCAAAATGCATAGCAAGTGGTTCTTTAATTATTTGATTTCTTAAATACAGCTTATTTCAAGTGCTTCGTAGACATCCAATTACAGGGCAGAGTGGGGGGGTGTCCTGACCAAGAGCCCCAGCTATTGAACTCTGACACCCACCACGTTTGCTCTGAGGGCACACCTCCCAGCGGCTGCTCTTGGCCAGGAGACTGAGTGTGGCAGGCCTGCCTCTGGGAGACTGGGACCCCTCTAGTGGTAGACTTGGGCTTAAGGACTGTCCCCCTTCCTTTCGTGGTCTTGACCAAGCTCCCTTAGCCTGCTTGGGCAGTCAGGAATGCCTCTGTTCTCTCTTCCTTCCTCTTCTATTTCATGTGGAGCCAGCCTTCCCCTCTTCTCTCACTGGTATGGAGTCAAATAAAACCCTTGCATATTTAACTCTGTCTTGGTATCTGCTCCTCAAGAGAACCATACAAACACATTAAAGTTGATTAAAAGCACAGCTTTGCAAGGCAAAGAACTATGTGTTTGGTGTGCTACATTTGGGTCATAAAGGGGGAGGAAATAAGTTTATATATTTGGGTTAGCTGACAGAGGCACCCAGAACTCTGAGAGATACCAGAACTCTGAGAGATACACAGAAAATTAACAATGGTGAAAGCCTGTGTAAGGTTTTGGGAAGAATGGGGATGAGGACTGGAAGAGAAACTTTTCAAGGTATACCTTATAATATATATTTTCTTGACTTTTCAAGCAAGTAAATGTATAATAATTTGAAAATGTAACATCAAAAGTTTTCATTAAAAAAACACATGAATTTGAGAAAAAAACAAAGCATAAGCTTTGGAGATGGGTCTGAGTTTGAGTCCCTGCTCGGCTGGTGATCTCGGGAAAATAACCAGTCTTGGGAGAGTAACTGAGCTATTGGAGTCTAGATGTCAGTGAGTTACTTCTCTCCTTGAATTCTAGAATCTCATACACTGACTCCCACGAAGGCATACACTGCCCTTTGGATTGTCACTGGGCTTGGCCATTGAACTTGCTGGGGCTAGGGGACCGTGAGGCCAAGAGCTAGTGAGTCTGAGAAGAAGCTTTCACGAACCAGTGCGCTGAGCAGACCCAGCTCTCCCTTCTCTCTGCCAGGGAACCACAGTTCCAGGCTGGTGGTGGTGGTGGCGGCAGGGGGTGGTGGGGGGTGGCGGGGGGGTTTGCTAGGGGCTGTTTCTACCACTTGGGTTCTGGAATAAAGTTGCTGAGTCACAGCTGGCCTGTAGCTGCTGTCCATGACACCCAACGTGAGCAAGACAAACTTCTGTGATTGAAAACTGTGGTTATTCCCCCAACTTTCTACTTTAAAAAATTTCAGAATACAGTTGAGAGAGTAATAAAATTGGCACCTCACTTAGCTTGTTAATGTTTTGCCACATTTGCTGAATTTCTCTTGCTTCCTCTCTAGATACCCCTCAATGAAAAGAAAGGTTTTTAAATATTTATTTATTTTTGAGAGAGAGAGTGAGAGAGAGACAGTATGAGCAGGGGAGAGTCAGAGAGAGAGGGAAACAGAGAATCTGAAACAGGCTCCAGGCTCTGAGCTGTCAGCACAGAGCCCAACACAGGGCTTGAACTCATGAACTGTGAGATTATTACCTGAGCCAAAGTCGGATGCTTAACCAACTGAGCCACCCAGGCACCCCAAAATGCCTCAATTTTTACTAAGCCATTAGAGTTAGTTATAGGCATAATGATACTGTACCCCTAAATATTCCCACATCCTAATAACATGAATTTTCTCCTATAAGACCATAATACTGTTATCAAGTCCAAGAACTACAACCTTGATACAATAATATTTACTATACAGTTCATGTTCAAATTTGTGATAATAATATCCTCGGGACTTTTTTTCTTTCAAATCCATGCATGGAAGATCATGCCTGGCCATTCATCATATATCTCTTTAGTCTCCCTTAATTTAGAACAGTTCCTGAACTTTTTTGGTTCGTCTTTCACGAAACTGATATTTTTGAAGAGCTTAGGCCAGTTGTTTTGCAGAATGTATCATTTTCTGGGTATATTTGATTTCTCTTCCTCATGGTTCTTTAGAGTCAGGATAAACATTTATGGTAGGAATACTACACGGATGGTATTTATATCACAACAGGAGGCACAAATAATGTCAGATAGTCCCATTTTGGGTGATGACAATTTTGACCACTTTGTTAAGGTGGCGTGCTCCGGATTTCTCCACTGAAATTTCCTTTAACCCTTTGTGGGCATAATCTCTTGGATGATACTTAGACACCAGGCAAATATCTTGATCCTGGAAAATATTTTCCCCAAAGCTTTTAGCATCCACAGGCAATCCCTTTCTGAATCAATTATTATTACACTGGTAGTTGCAGAGTGGTCACTTTCCCCCATCCTGTTATGCTATTATCTGGATTTTGTAAAGAAACCTTTCTCTCCACATCCATTTATTTTTAAGTATCACTCTGAACTCCTAGATTTTTAACATACATAATGTTAGAACTTTTCATCATTATTCTTTTTGTTATTTAAACTGTCCTAAATTTGTACAATGGAAGCCCTTGTCAAGCTAGGTCCTGTGTCCTTTGAGCATGTTTCTGCCTGTCTTTTTTCTTGCTTTGTGACACAAGATGTTCTATCTAGGCTGACCTTTGATATTTAGTGCCATAGACCTGATGATTCTTTTTGTTTGGGAGAGAGTGAGGCTAAGATGTGGAGAGGAAGCTGATAAAGAAGGAGGTCAGAGGGGCACCTGGGTGGCTCAGTCGATTGAGCGTCTGACTTTGGCTCAGGTCATGATCTCTCGGTTTGTGGGTTCAAACCCCACATCAGGCTCTGTGCTGAAAGCTTGGAGCCTGGAGCTTGCTTTGGATTCTGTCTTTCCCTCCCTTTCTCTACTGCTCTTTCTTTCAAAAATAAATAAACATTAAAAAAAAAAAAAAGGAGCTCAGAAAGGAGAGTTAGTGTAAGGAAATATTTTGGAGGAATTCTTGACCAGAGACCTACTTTGAGTAGTTCCCCCAGGTTCTCAAACCTGCATTTCCTCTTCGGAAAATAAAGATTCTTCTGCCTATTGAAAGAGAAGTTTGGAAGAATTAATAAACCTGATTGATTGGCATGTGTTCAACGTTTGTTGGACATTGTTGTTACCAACATCCTTCCAAGTTAATTTCTGTGATACTTGTGACTTCCAACTGCTCCTCCCAATGTGATGGACATAGGATTAAATTTGTTTAAATTTATGTTCTGAGCCTTTGTTTACATATTGTTCTAAAATGTTCTGAAGGCAACTATATGGGGTTCAAGTCTAAAGGGACTGATAAAACAAAGATCTTTCAAGAGAGTAACTGTATGCAAGTTTAAGGAAGAAGCAAAAGACACACACACTTCATTCATATATGTATATGTATAAATTTCATAGTTTGAAATTGTGTCTTAAATGAGAGGTGGCCTAGCAAAATTTGACGGGCTTTATTTTTTTTTAGTTTATTTAATTTTAAGAGAGAGTGATAGAGCAGGAATGGGGGAGGGGCAGAGAGAGAGAGAGAGAGAGAGAGAGAGAATCCAAAGCAGGCTCCAGGCTCTGAGCTGTCAGCACCAAGCCCGATGCGGGAGACCATGACCTGAGCCAAAGTCAGATGATTAACTGACTGAGCCTCCCAGGAGCCCCTACATTTCTTATTTTAAATCCAAAAAGGGAGCAAGCACCTGGGTGACTCAGTCCTTTGAGAGGCTGACTTCGGCTCAGGTCATGTACTTGCAGTTCCTGAGTTCGAACTCCGCGTCGGGCTCTGTGCTGACAGCTCAGAGCCTGGAGCCTTCTTTGGATTCTGTTTCTCTGCCTCTCTCCTGCTTGCACTCTGTCTCTCAAAGAATAAATAAACATTAAAAAAAAATTAAAACCAAAGATAATTACCGTCCCTGAGCAGTTGTGAATATAAAATTCAGGTCAAGGAGACACATCTATGGAGGCAGGGAGTCTTTTGTTGTTGTTGTTGTCTTCCTCTTTAATATGTGACATTAACACTGTTTCATTTTAAGGTGTACAGCACAAAGACTTAAACTACATGCATATCGCAGGAGGATTAGCTAACATGCGTGGCTTCACAGTCCGTGATGAGAACTTTTAAGATTTACTTTTTTAAAGCAACTTTCAAATATACCGTACAGTATTGTTAATTCTAGTCGTCATGTTGTACATTAGCTCCTCGGTACTGATTTGTCTTATAACTGGAATTTTTGCTTCATGACCACATTCACCCAGTTCCCCAAGGGAAGGCCCAGAGCCATGCCTGGTATGTGTTCCTTAGCCGGTATCGCCCCCTGGTGGTGATATGTTCCCACTGCAAGTCAGAACCGAGCAGAGCTGGGGGCGGGGGAAGGCCTTGGGCTGAATCCGTAAACTCAACAAGCCTTAAGGAAAGCCACAGCATACGACAACTTTGAATAAAAAGTCATACTTCACCTACGGAACGCTTCCTTCAATAGTAACAACATCGTCGTCCAACAGAGGTATTAGACTCTGCGCTGGAACTTCCAACGAAGGCAATCATTCAACGCACATCTGTTGAGCGCTTACTGTGTGCCAAGCATCGTTCTGGGCCCTTGTGATGAGACAAAAATTCCATCCCAGTGAGATAGGAAAACTGAAGGACTCCATAAAAATCTTTTTGTTCCTTTTCCTGTTTCTATTTCCCCCTCTTCTATTCTTGTTAGGACCTGCACCCCCATTTTACACATGCCTTTTTTGCATTACACAATGCAAATAGTGTATGCTCTCCTTTGAAGAAACAAGGAGTTAATGACTTCTTTAGAATAGATAACTTTTCTATTCTATTCTATTCTACTCTGGTGAGAATGACCAGAGGAAGCTCTCATAGGGTATTCCAGACCACCTGTGCTAGACATCTGGACGCCAAGATATCCTGGTTTGAAGGAATAAGACCTGGGCCCTCATCTTTGTTCTTTTTTTTTTTATTTATTTAATTTTAATGTTTATTTTTGAGAGACAGAGCATGAGCAGGGGAGGGTCAGAGAGAGATGGAGATGCAGAATCCAAAGTAGGCTCCAGGCTCTGAGCTGTCAGCACAGAGCCTGACATGGGGCTCGAACCCACCAACTGTGAGATCATGACCTGAGCCAGAGTTGGACGCTCAACTGACTGAGCCACCCAGGCGCCCCCCTCATCTTTGTTCTAACTGGTTCCTGGACGCCACCTGACCACCGACTGTCCTCAGTAAAAAACCCCAGACTTCACGCAAAGACGACGCTCTCTCTTTTCCTTTGAGTCCTCCGGACACTGTCTGTGCTTGCACCCTCTCTCTCTCATCCTTCAGTAATTCTGCTTCCCCCCTCTGCTGGCTATCCTGCACGAAGCCAGGGACCCTCTTAAGGCCCCTCTTAAGACTCTGGGTCCCCAGACCGGCCTGCCGGCATCACCGGGGTGCCTTCTAACATGCTGTCTATATTCTCTGTATACTACATAAACTAATCTGATTTGTAAAGAGCTCTACGAATTACAGAGTTCCTTTCAATGGCTCAATAAATGGAGTACCCTGGCGCAGACCACCTTTGCAAAACCTAAAGTTAAGATGTCATCAGCTTGACCGGCCGGGCGGAGCAGGAAAGCAAATGAATAGAAGCTGTCTTTGCCCAGTTTTTCTCTCCAGGAATATTCTTTGCCGGGCGGCAAGGGTTTCTCCCAGCCTTTCGGGCTCGAACCCGCGGCGGGAGGAGGGTGATGGCGCGGGTTGGACTCGGCGACCCCAAAGAAGACGCCTGTTTCCCTGCAGAGCCCTTGGGGGTGGCGGACCCGTCGCCTTGAGGTCCAGCACCTCTTGGTCGCCCTCTGCGTCCCCGGAACTCACCCCAGCTCCAGAAGCCCTGACCCGCAGCCACTAATCCCCAGCGAGACGCAAACGTGCCCCCTGGTGGTGGACGCGCGCAGTGCGACCGACGGGAGCGGAACCAAAGTGTCCTACGGAACGCGGTGCGTGCCCAGAGTTTCCGGGGAGGAGGGCAGAGGAGGACCCGCGCGAGGAGGTTCCTAAGACAGAGAAGGACGCGATGGCTTTGGGGGGCCGGGGGCTGGGCCTCTGGCGGGCCGCCCCCGGTGGCGGGGCTGGCTGGAGTGAGTTTCAGAGGCCATGGGGATGGAGAGCGAGGATTATAGGATTGTCTGCTCGAATTGGGCCTGAGGCGGGTCCTGGTGGTGGTGATGGGGGGGGGGGTCCCACGGGGCTGGGGGCGGAGGAGGGTCTTGGGTCCCGGCGGCGGCGGCCGCCCCCTCCCGGCCTGGGGGCACAGATCTCAGGGTTCCGGGTGGGTACGGGGCCATGGGAGGAGCTTGGGGCGCCTCTGACCCGGAGCCCACGTACTGGTGCCAAGCACGTCCTGATTTTCCCGTGGGAGTCGTGCTGGCTTTGTCAAACCCTCCGGGTGAGGGTTTGGAAAATAAGCTCAACATTTTTCTCTCTCTAGATAGTGATAGTCTTGGCGAGGGATCCCCAGTGTCCTGGAGCTTTCTAGTCCCCAAGACCTTTCAAAAAGACAAGTTTGCTCACCTTCCCAGTGGCCCGTCTGACTTTGACTACTTCCGGGTTACTTTTTGGCTCTTAATTGTAAAGCACAGATTGGAACACGACAGAGGAGCTCGATGGGCAATAGGGATCTGATGGTGAGAGAGCAAAGTGGAAGGAAAGGTGTGGATCTGGGCCAGCTGTGGTTTTCTGCCGTTGGCGTTTTAGTTATGAGTGTCAGAAAGCGGTTTAAGTTTGTCTCAGCCCATCGTGGCGGTCTGCGTTTGAAAACCGTATTGCCTCCCATTCTTTCCTTGTAGGAGGACGGAGCGGGGTGGGGTATCAGCGGTGGGTTACTCATTTCTTTTACTGTTTATTGTAACTTCTACGCAGGATGGATAGCAACATCGCCAGCTTCTCACCTGTCGCCGACGGAACTGACAGAAATGCAGAACGATCTCTTTAATAAAGAGAAAAACAGGCAGTTGTCGTTAACCCCTCGAACGGAGAAGATTGAGGTTAAACACGTTGGGAAAACGGACCCTGGCACTGCCTTCGTGATGAATAAAAACATTTCAACTCCGTATAGTTGCGCCATGCGTAAGTAGTGGATCGGGATGCAGTTCTGCTTCACTGGAGCTGTGCAGAAGGAGTCGTTCAGAGAAGACAAGATTCCGTAATTGGTCCCTGAACTTACAGAGGTTCCTTATCTATCGTCTTACTCTCTGGTCACGGTCACTTTCACTCTGGAGGGCCCTGTGGGTCTTGACAGCTGGAGACTGCGGTGCGCTGCGATCGTGGCTCGCTTGAATCTGGCCGGGTTTGGGCGCTGTAATTGTTTGTGGCAGGGGAAGACAGAGGTTCAAGCTTCGTTACTCAGTTAGCATGCCTGCCCCTTTAGAAAACGTCAGTGAGGGCTCATGAAAGGAATTGGGGATCGAGGGACCGCCCAGGCCTTAGAGAACCTGCTTTGTAGGCCGCCTTTTCCTTTCTGGCTCTTTGTGGCCTAACTTAAATCTTACGTGCTTCCCACTTGCCTGATTATGTGTTACGTGTTTGTTTGTTTACACTTACATGTACATGTAGTGGATGCGTAAGTGGAAATGTGCATTGGGGGGGTGCATGTGGTTAGGGTAAAAATGTGTGTTGTGGGTCACATCTTAAAGGAGAAGACTGTGCCCTGGATGTGATTTGGTGTGTAAATGAAGGGAACAGGGTCTCTCTATGGATTATTTTTGATCAACATGCTTTTATTTATTTGTTTATTTTAAATTTTTATAGTTTTAATTTATTTTTGAGAGACAGCATGAGCGGGGAAGGGGCAGAGAGAGGGAGACACAGAATCTGAAACAGGCTCCAAGCTCTGAGCTGCCAGCACAGAACCCGATGCAGAGCTCGAACCCACGAACTGTGAGATCATGACGTGAGCTGAAGTCGGGTGCTTAACCGATTGAGCCACCCAGGAGCCCCGATCAACATGCTTTTAAAGTAGCTTTGATAGAACTGGTAATACTTAAATTTGGAAAGCTCCCCAAATAGATACACGCACCAGCATGCTCATTTTGTATGGCTAGCCACATTGTTTAAATTTTTGGAAAACTCTGTAGTGATTCCATTTAAGTAATTAACAATTTTAGTGAAAATCTTAAGATCATCTACACTCTCAATCTTTTTTTCAGTTGGGCACTTGAATTAGTACTTCTGACCATTGTTTGGTTGTTTTGTGAACATTTATTGAACCTTTGCTGTGTGACAGGCATTAAGATTACAGAGGAGGATAAGACAAAGCCCAGGCCCTTGAGGGATTCTATACGTACCCATGTAGAGAGAAGCCTTTGGGCCACCCACCCTTGGCGTGACGCCTGCCCCGACACGTGCTTGTCATTCACACTTTCGATGGTTCGGTACATTTTTGAGTATTTAACTATATTTACAGGCCTGGTGCTAGGTTCTGGATATACTAATGAGTAAACAAAAACAGACATGACCCTCTCTTTATGGGATTTATTTAGACCCTGTCCCTGTAGTTTGAACACTTCATGAGTAGCTGTGTACTTGAAAAACATCTAATCAGGATTAGAGTTAGAGTTGTATTCCAATCAAAGAGCAGACCAGGACTGATTGGCATATAGGTGAATTCATACCCATAATTAAAACCTGTTAACATATTTAACTTGAACAATCCATGTTGGGGAAGGAAGAGGTGATGTGGGAGCAAGACCCCAAACCCATTTTGACCAGATTAACTATGGGTGTATATACTTATACATGCAAGTGTAACTCTTGGAAAATTATTTTATTACTTAATAATTGACAAATTAACTTCAAATTAGACTTAGCCTTAATGAATTTTTTAAATGGTTTGGGCAGGGTTTTTTTTTTTTTTTCTTTAAATAATGACACACTTAGCTTTAATGATTTTTGTAAATGGTTTGGGCAGCTTTGTTAATAAGAACACATTGGGTGTGTTGGGTATTATTTTTTTATGGGTACAGATCTAATATGTACCAGAGGAAGTACCTCTTCTCCCAGAGGAAGTCAGCTTGCAGAATATTGCCTTTCTGTCATTTTATTTGTTAATGTAGCACTTAAACATGTAACTTTTCAATTTGGGTTTTGCTAGATGTAGACCTTCAATCTATTTTAAATTCCTAGATTTAAGCGAGTGGTACTGCAAGAAGTCCATTCTGGCTCTTGTGGACGGACAGCCTTGGGACATGTATAAACCTCTGACCAAATCCTGTGAAATTGAATTTCTTACTTTCAAAGATCGTGATCCTGGAGAAGTGAATAAGGTATTTCTGCTTCTGTGTTCCTCTCCCCCCGCCCCTCCCCCACCCCCGGTTTTCTTCTTCTTTTTATGAATATCTCTTTGCTTTGGAGTATGAAATGTGCAAACATGGCCAAGGGCAAATGTTGTCATGTACTTGATAATCAGTGTTGTGATTTTTTTTTTTTTTTTTTGGATTTGCACAAGTTCACAAAGTACCAGTGGCATCCTTTCTTTGCAGTTTGGTTTGAGAAAAACTATATGACTTATCTTTTGCTTACATGACTTTGTTTCACAGACATTTGTTGGTCATCCTCTATAATTCATTCTCTCTACTGCTGGAATTCATCCTTTTACCATCTTTGGATTATTTCAGTAGCTTTTTAACTCTCTGTCCCCACCTCCCTTTTTATTACTAAAGTCTTCCTTGGTAGTCCTCTAAGAGTTTTCTGCAGTGACGTGACTGAGGATTGTGTCACTTTTTCCCCATGACTTTTCAGGCCCCACGGGATCTGACCCCACCATGGCTTTCAGGCTTCACTGTCACCGCCTCTTTCCACTTCCTCTCTGCTCTGGCCACACTGCAGGACGTGATCATTAATGGTTTATGTGTGTTAGCCTCCTGGCTTTCATTGGTGCTCTTCAACTCTGGGTATTTTCTTTCCTCCCTGTGAAAATCCTGTTTATCTTTTATAGTGTTCTATTAAAATGCTGTCTGCTCTGTGGAATCTTTCCAGTTTCTTCTTGTCAGAATGAATCCCTCTTTAAGGCCTCACAATACTTGACTAAAGTCTTCAGATACAGTATTTTAATATACCTTGTAATGGGAACCACTGAATGCATTGGATTCTTGGCTCTGTGAAGACAGAGATCATAGTCCCTTTTAGACCCAGCTCTTGACTTACAGACAATAGGTATTGAATAAATACATGTTGAAATGAAACACTTACACAAGAAAATAATAGACATGATAATAGTAGCTAATATCAAGTATTAGTTATGTATCAGGCACTGTCTTACGTGATTTATAGGTATTAACTCATTTAATCTGCATAAGAATCCATAAAAAAATAGATGCTGTTGTTCTCATTTTCCAGATAAATAAACTGAGGCAAAGAGAGGTTTGATAGCTTGACCAGGGTTACCAGCATAAGAAATACTAGAGCCTGGGTTTTAATCTAGGCTTTCTGACTCTGGAGTTCAACAGACATTAAAAACACTTAAGTAGGATAGATGAGGAAGTGCCATTTTGCTACTTGCCTTTAAGGCTTGGAGTTGTACTTACTTTTAGTGTATGTTGTGTGGTTCTGGAGCAGTCTCTGTGGCACACAACCAAGTGGGCCCACTCCTGTAGTCCTCAGGTGAAGAGAAGAGCCTGTGAAAGCCAAGTGCCCATCACAGTGGTGCCAGTATGGGGCACAAGATGGGCGGGTGTGGTGCAGGACTCGTATTTCTCTTTTATGACTCTGATGAGGTCATTGCATGGGAACCCGTATAAGGCATGTCTGTGGGTCAAAAGGTACTAGTAAAGTGAAAGCCCAGTTAATAATGAGTTTGCTTTGCTGTAAAAATGAATAACTTGGGTGATATGCTGTGTGGTGTTAGGCATCGGGCAGGAGTATTAAATTCTTAAAAGTTGAATTTTCCCTCTCTCATATATCTGGCATAAATAAGTGTATATTAATATATATAGTTTTTTACTTTAGTACAGGTTTGTTAACAAGTTATCTTTATCCTAGCTTAAAGAGAAAAGTTGCTACCAGATAGTAAAACTATCTTTTGTTTGATAAACATCGTAGCGTGTGATACTGTACAGAACACTGCTAACAACACAAGTGGGTGCTTCATTCTTTAGTGCTTTTTGCTTGGTGGCGGTAATGTCACGGCCTGATGTTAACTATTGCTACATGCTGAGGGTGGACAGAAAAATAGTTCCTAAGTCAAAAGTTAACCTATTTATTTTTAAGTTTACATCCAAGTTAGTTAGCATGTAGTGCTGTAATGATTTCAGGAGTAGATTCCAGTGATTCCTTGCCTGTGTATAACGCCCAGTGCTCATCCCAACAAGTGTCCTCATCCATTTAGCCCATCCCCCCACCCACCGCCCCTCCAGCAGCCCTCAGCTTGTTCTCTGCATTTAAGAGTCTCTCATGTTTTGTCCCCCTCCTTGTTTTAATACTATTTTTGCTTCCCTTCCCTTATGTTCATCTGTTTTGTATCTTAAATTCCTCATATGAGTGAAGTCATATGACACTTGTCTTTCTCCAACTGGCAAATTTTGTTTAGCATAATGCCCTCTAGTTCCATCCACGTAGTTGAAAGGTAACCTACATTTTAATACTGAAGAAGTGTTAGTGAATCTTAGCGTGTATTATGTTTGTGCATGTTTTATTTTCTAGGCTTATTGGCGTTCCTGTGCCATGATGATGGGCTGTGTGATAGAGAGGGCGTTCAAAGAGGAATATGTGGTCAGTTTGGTCAGAGCTCCAGAAGTTCCTGGTAATGTACACAAGTACGCGTGTAATGTACACATGTATGATGTCTGTGCCCACGTGCGCGCACACACAGTTTTTGTAATCATTGAATATTTTGGTACCTATTTTTGACATTTTATAGAGGTTCTTTTGTTTTGAGCTCATTTCTAATTTTATGTAATAGAAATTACTGTCATACATACATTCCATTTATAATGGGTAACAAAATCCATCTTATTTAATTACTGGAGGTCAATAATTAACATAATAGAATTCAAGGAGAATGTTTCTCGTGAATATGAATTTCATGTAATTACCCTGTTTCCGTGCTTGTTTCCTACCACTTTAGGCCCTTATTTCTCAATCGAATGTGTGCAGGAGGAGGAGGAAATAGTATAAATAGAATTCTGGAAAAAGCTATCTTTAGGGGGTACCATTTCACCAGAAATGACAGGCCTTTGGGGAGTGGGGGGGGACACTGTTTTGAGGAGATGGATGACTTCACACTTTTTGTAATTTTGCTAAGATTTTGCATCAGTATGTGCAGTAGGATCACATTTGTAATTTTTCAACAAAAGATAGAAGTATATACACGAAAATAATTTAAAAAGCTCAATAAATGATGCTAAGAACAAACCAGCAAAAACAAAGTTTAGGAGACATTAAAAAAGAAATTCAACATTTCGTGTCCACTTAGTCAATCATCTGTGTATTAAATACCTATTCTTTCAGATTTTTATGTCTTGTAACTGTGTGAAGTCTCTATAGTGATAATATTCTGGAAGAAAATGTGAATGTTTAAAAAAATACTAGAGATTTTGGTTCAGCAAAAAAGGGTGAGGGAAAGCTGGTAGAGCTCTGGTAAGAGCTGGGATAAGGGTAAGTTTTATAATTTGTAGAGTTGGGAAAGATTGCTGGATCTTCATTTTATGAGCCAAATATTCAATTGTTGCAAATCAGTAACTCCGATGGATTTGACTTTGCCTTTCATTTTGGTTGGATTTATAGTAATCTCTGGAGCCTTCTGCTATGATGTAGTTCTGGATAAGAGACTTGATGAGTGGATTCCAACAAAAGTGAGTATAGTGTTTAGAATATGAATTTTAGAGTCTGTGCCTTCTTTTGTTAGAACGATTCGTGTGTCGGTATTGTTGATGGTACTGCATGCTGAGGATATTTAAAAGACCCTACCTTCCACCTACCCACCTACCTACCTACCCACCTACCTGTGTTGCCTTGTCCAGACAGAGCATATGAATGGGGGTTTTCCTCATTTGGTCAGTTGTGTGGAGGCTTTATGTCCTGCTTGACCTTTTCTGGAAGTACTTTCTTCCTGGGACTGTTCATTTTTTTTCCTTTTAATTTTTTTAAATGTTTTTATTTATTTCAGAGAGAGAGAGACAGCGTGAGAGGGGAGGGTCAGAGAGAGAGGGAGATACAGAATCGGAAGCAGGCTCCAGGCTCTGAGCTAGCTGTCAGCACAGAGCCCAACACGGGGCTCGAACCCACGAACCGTGAGATCATGACCTGAGCCTAAATCTGATGCTCAACTGACTGAGCCACCCAGGCACCCCTGTTCATTCCTTTTCTTAAGACAGTGGTTTTCAAGATGCCCACGATAGGAAATTCAGAACTTTAATTGTCTTGGTTGATGTGTGGTGAGGGGCCCTGGAGCCCTACTAACTTCCTAGGTCCTCAGAGCACAGTTGAAAAATCATTGCCCTCACCATTTTAGCCTGTTGTCCACCGGAATATCTCCCTGTGTACAAGGGTGACGTTGCAAGAAGGGGTGAAGGGGTAGAAGGTTAGTAAATTAGTAATCAGACTTTGACAAAGCTAAGCTAACTCAGATCGCAACAGGCCAGACTCTAAGGGAGTGGTGTGATTGTACAGCGGGTGTTCTGTTCTGTCCAGCGGTTGGGTAGCACCAGACGCCTGGCTGACGGATACGGTCTGGACCAGACTCCCTGTGGGTAGGGTGAGCTGTTGGCTTTCACATGTCCAGCCCAGACGTTTTAGTTGTGACTGGGGAGACGAGGCAGATGCCTGATTCTTAATTAAGGAAAACTCTGTGTCCTACAGATTGAAAGTCTGGAGGTCAGAAAAGGAAAGGCAGTGTAGCATACCATTTGATCAATCCCACAGTGTACATTTTTTTCACATTTTAATATCTCTGAAAAATGTGTCTTAGAAAAATTTGTTTATGTTTGTTTATTTTTGAGAGAGCCAGAGAGCAGAGAGTGAGAAGGGGAGGGGCAGAGAGGAGATACAGAATCCAGAGCAGGCTCCAGGCTCCAAGCTGTCAGCACAGAGCTCTTTGCAGGTCTTGAACTCACGAACCATGAGATCATGACCTGAGCTGAAGTTGGATGCTGAGCCAACCGAGCCACCCAGGTGCCCCAAAAATGTGTCTTACAGTAGGTAGCATTTTATGATTATAATTGGTAGTATTTTTTCCTTAGTGGTATATTTCAGATTTAGTGAACTATTATAGTTCCTAAAAGCAAAATTTTGGAGTCAGAGCAGATTCAGGTGTAAATTCTGGCTTTAGAAGTTATTTCTTGTATAATCCTGTTCATGTTGCTTAGTATCAAGAGAGAGGAGAGAAACAGGAAAGAACAAAGAGAGAAAGAGAGATAGAAGAGAGGCAGGGAAGGAGGCAGGGAAGGGATTGGAACTTTTTCTCCATGATCTCTGCACTGTGTCAGTATAATTTATTTTTCAGATATGCTCTCAAGTTGAAGAAGGGATTCTCACTTTATATTATATTATGGTGATGTTTTTGGGGTTCTCACTTTATATATTTATATTATAAAAACTAATGCAGTCAAGCTGCAATTCTCATCTGTGAAACTTGCTGCTTCCTTTTCCTTTTTTAAATATAAAACTTAAAAGGGGCACCTGGGTGGCTCAGTTGGTTAAGCCTTCGACTCTTGATTTCAGCTCAGGCCATGATCTCACAGGTCTTTGAGTTCGAGCCCCGTGTAGGGCTTTGTACTGACAATGTGGAGCCTGCTTGGGATTTTCTCTCTCTCTCCTCATCTCTCTGCCCCTCCCCCACTCTCTCTTTCAAAATAAATAAATAAACTTATAAAAAAAGTTTTAAATATACAACTTAAAAGGCACTAGCTAATTGCAGGCTTCATGGTGTTGGGTGGACTGTATAGAAGAAGAAGTAGTGGAGAGTTACATGCAAGTCACAGTTGTATAAATCGTGAATGTGGATTTGTTATATAATAAATTATGCCTTTAAGAATGGAGAAGGGTCATTTCATGCAGAAAAGTCTAATAGGAAATTTATGGAAAGAATTTTATTACAAAAATTGTAATAGTACTTGGTCTTTTCTGTATTAGTGATGAATGATTTATAGTTTGAAAATTCAATTATGGTTTTAATAATAATCTCAAATATTGTTAATGTGTATTAGTCAATTTAATTGCATAAAATGACTTTTCATTAAACAAATTTTTAACATTAGATCCATGTTATATTTTGGGCAGGGCCAATGATGACATTACATTTCTTGGTGAAACTTTCTGAATCACGTAAATAATGTTTTGCCTGGGCATTTAGAAAAGCTTTACACTGTGAACAAATTTTTATATCTTTTATTTCTTAGCATTTCTAATTGCATCATTGTTTTAATAAACATTTAATCATGTAATTTGAACGAAAAGTTTCTTAAAATTTCTTTGTAGGATTATCTTTCATAATTATTAATATAGGCTGATAATTACAGGTAAATTATAAGTTTATAGTTTATAGAGTTGAGATAAATTGGTTAGCCTACATTAACTTCCCTAACAAATTTGCTTTTGCTTTTGCTTTTGCTTTTAGTTGGATTTGTAATATTTAGCATATGATTTTATCTTACCTTCCTTATGGACAAATGCTTTTAGGTAAATTGTTACAAAAGGTTAATACTTTCATTTTGAAGGAGAACCTACGTTCCCTCACAAGAGATGCTCGTGCTTTAATTTATAAAGATCTTCCATTTGAAACTCTGGAAGTAGAAGCAAAAGTAGCATTGGAAATATTTCAGCACAACAAGTAAGTGTTGGCTTCCTTGAAAGCGAGATTAGACCCCCCCCCCCCAAAGTTATACATACTGGAGGAAATTCAGCTCTTAAGGATTTTTATATCTGATGTGTATAGGATACTGTTTTATTTTTAGCTCTAACATCTCTTTTTCTATACCAGCCTATTTACTTTCATTCATCCCATTATCTATTTCCCTGAGAAAAAACTTTCCCCCTTTAATAATCTTCTCACTTTGTCTTCTCTGTTTCTCCGGCCGGCTCTTCACTTCCTATCAGCATAGCGGTGTGTTTTCCTTTTTCCCTTCCATGTGAGGTGATGGCTTGCAAGCAGCTGCACCACTTTGCATGAGAAGGGTGAGATAGAGAACCCCGTGGTCTGCAGGGAGCTAATGGGCGAAGTGAGATGTTTACACAGCCGGGTGGGTCGTAGTCTTCTGCACCAAATCATCCATTAGGTGGATTTTCTTTGCCAACATTTTAAATCTGCCTGGGTTATTAATTCCCTTTCTCATTCAAAAAACTTCCAGTTTACTTTTTTCTTCTAACTGTAACAACATAAATTATATTTTAATATTCAATCTAACTGAAGCTAGAACTAATTTAATTAGGGAAATCTACACTGCAAAAAAATAACATAGATACTAGATTCTGTAGACAGAATCGTTCAAGGTTATCGACTGGAATTTCTTTAGGTATTTGTAAATTGAGACACCAGTTCTCGTAGGGGTAGTTTATAATGTTTTGCGTGCCCTGGAACCAGTAAATGAAAAGGCAGTAGGAATATACTATTATAATTGAACTGGAGGGCAGATAGTTCTGTAGAACCAAACCACCATTGATTCTGTAAGAAAATTCCTTGGATTGTTAGAATGTATCAAGACACTTCTGGTGCCTTAGTTCTAGGGTCCTCTTGTCCAATAGATAACACGAGACGTCTATAGAAGTGAATTTTCTGGTAGCCACAGTAAAAAAAATCAGAAGAAAAAGTGAAGTAAATTTTAATAATACATATTATTTAAAAGTATATCTAACTGTTATTTCAACATGTGATGAATATTTAAAAATTAATGATATTTTATATTTTTTTCATACTAAGTCCTCAGAATCTGGTGTATTTTACCCTTGAGGCACATTTCAGTTAGGACTGATTACATTTAAGTGCTCCATAGCTTCCATGCATATTCTGGCTGTTCATTCCACATGATTTCCCATCCCCTCCACTCCACTTTCAAAGTCCAGGAGAGGCTTGTAGGACTTTGGTAAGTGAGTTGAATGTGTGGAAGGATGTAGGGATGGCTTGGGGACAAATTTGAAGGGACAGAGTTTTGGATAGGTGAAGGTAGATCAGTGATTGGGCTTTTCTGCTGCGGGGGTGGGGGGTGGGGGGTGGGGGGGTGGGGGGGAGGGGCATGTTAAGTGGTTTTGGCTCCCCGGGGACAGGTGCATCTCTTAGAGGTGGGTCAAGAGAGACAGGTAGTCAGGGGGGAACTGGCTTCCTTAGTAATGCATGGGGGGCTTTGGCCGAAGGGCTGTGGCAGTAAGTAGAGGTTTTTGCGTGAATGAGTGCTTTCCCACCTTGCCATACACAAATGTAATACTTCTTAGCCCTCTGGGGTAAAGAGACAAGGTTCTGAGTAGTGAGTGATAAAGTTATGATTTGTACCTGGGCTGTGCATTTCCATCTCTGCTATTAGCTGTAGTGACAGAATTGGGTAGGCTTGAGAGACAGGCAGTCGAATTGACATGACTTGGCAAAGTTTTGGATGGGGGGGGGCGGGCGGTGGTAGGAGAAGGAGAACCGAGGAAATCCCTGAAGTCTTTCTCTCAGACACATGGGTGGCTGGTGGTGTCATTTACTAAGCTGGGGAATTCAGAATGAGGATAAGTTTGGTGGGAAAAGAAGGAGTAAGTTTTCGTTTTGTTTGTGAATTCAAGAGTGTAGGATGCTTGTGGAACAGTTTGGTGCATGTCTAGAAGGGTCTTAGATACACAGTTTGGGGCTCAGAAGAAGGATGTGGATTAGATGCTGAGATATGGAAGATACGGACAGATGTGCTGAGATACAGAAGAGAAGCGGAAGAGCTAATTAAAGCTGTGCACATCAAGGAGCTCGCCCAGAGAGGATGCTTGCTTGGAAAGAGGCTTTAGGACAGGTGCCGTGAAGGGGAGAGCTGGAGAAGAGTGGCCAGGGAGTTGAGATGACAAGCAGTGGGGAGTGCCATGGAAAATGGTGGAAATGAGCATTTTGACGATGGAGCTGAACAGCGGAAATAAGGACAGAAAGGTGCCCGTTAGGGTGAAGCCAGGGAGGTTTGGAGAGTCATGAGGCTGTGGCCAGACTGGAGGAGGTGAGGTGAGAAGAGGAGGTTCCAAGTGTAAACTCCTCTTTGAAAAACTATGGTAAAGAGGAAGAGAAAGGGAGGTGTCCTTAATTACCTTTTTGTATATTTAGAAGTAAATTTTTTTTCTTTGTTCCTTTTTAGATACAAAACGGATTTCATAGAAGAGAAGGCATCTCAGAACCCTGAGAGAATAGTCAGGCTACACAGGTAAGTGAAAATAAATTGGCTGTTATTCTAATTTCTAAGAAGACTTAGGTTTATTGTTACCTAAATGTAGTTATGACGGAAAAAGATGAATTTATACCATAATTTGTTATTCTTTTTAGCTTATTTTCTGTTGTTTTGTTCATTGTTTTGGTGTGGTGGTAATTGGAAGGTTTAAATTATCTTTAGGAGCCATTGTGGATTCTGTTTTTCATTTGATTGTTATTTTTATTTCTGCATTTCAAGAGTTGAATACTATTGTTTAGAAATGTGATCTTTAATTTTTTTTTTTATGTTTTATTTATTTTTGAGAGAGACAGCGTGAACAGGGGAGGGTCAGAGAGAGAGGGAGACACAGAATCTGAAACAGGCTGCAGGCTCTGAGCTGTCACCACAGAGCCCGACATAGGGCTTGAACCCACAAACTGTGAGATCATGACATGAGCCAAAGTCAGCCGCTTAACTTAACACAATCAGACAGAGCCACCCAGGCACCCCTAGAAATGTGATTTTTTAAAACTTAATTTTGAAATTGGGCAAAGTATTTATTGTTATGATTTGAACATAATTCATGTTCATAGATGGATACTGACCAGTAGCTACGTATGTTACATAGATGTAAGTGAAATAGGAATGTGCTTTCTGATACAGGGATGAGTGAGGTAAGACCGTGCAGAATGGATATGCAGAAATGACTTCATAGCCTGTGTCTGTGTTCTCCACCTCTCCATAGCCTGTGTTCTCTGTGTTTTCTTGACTCCGTTAACTTTTTTCTTCTAGAAAGCCCCTCTTTGGACAATCTGTCCTGTATAGTAAGTTCTAAACCCAATTACAGTGAGTTGTTATAAGGTTGTAGATTATTGGTTTTAGACACTGGATTCACTTGAGAGCATGATGTGTTCAGTGATCTTAAAAATCTCTAAAATTATATCAGTGCTAATAAGGAACAAGGTTCACTTAACTTTGATTTTCATAGTTTTAGCCGTTTCACCTGAGATTGTTATGTAAGGGGCAATTAGAGTTTGAATTGAGCCACATAGAATGTTCTTGATTATGGATATTGCCTCAAAGAGGATGAATAGATTTTTTTCCCCCCAAACTACTGTAAATGATTTGATTTTGAGGTTTTATTTGTTTATTTTTAAAATCAATCAGATTTGGTGACTTCATTGATGTGAGTGAGGGTCCTCTTATTCCAAGAACAAGTATCTGTTTCCAGTACGAAGTGTCAGCGGTTCACAATCTTCAAGCTGCACAGTTGGGTCTTGTCCGAAGATTCCAGGGTCTGTCTTTACCTGTACACCTAAGAGTGAGTAAAGCTCAGAGTTTCAGGTCGTCCATGTTGGGGGTGGATGTCGTTCTGGTTCTTGATTTTATACCAGTTTGAAGGATGTACATTTTAATACTCATTAATTTTTGTGACACTAATATTTTGTAAATTCAGATTTCTGATAACAACTATTTTACTTGGAATGTAAACAGATAATTCACAAGAGAGATATTAGTTGAAAAAGTTGATTCAAACTGAGATAATTTTTCAAATTAATAGAGGGAAGGATGCATTGAGGATAATCAGAGTGCATGCTGGGACAACCCTCTGGAATGCCCTTTGGCCTGAGGTTTGGCATGACCTACTCATGATCCAGATTTTGATAGGAATTGGGTTAAACCCGTATATCAATGTAGGGAGAATTGACATCTTTACTAAATTGAATCTTATAGTCCATGAACACAGTATATCTTCTGTTTAAATTCCTCCTCTCTTTCATCAGCATTTTGTAATTTTTAGCACGTGTCCCTTTGCTCATTCTATTTTTCTCCACATCTCTGTTTCGTTTCCTAGCTTTCTGCATTTCAGTAAATGGCATCCTCATCTGCTCAGCTGTGAAGTGATCCTTGGTTTTTCTCTTTCCCTCCCAGCCATGCCCCATCCCATCCGTCGGCAAGACCTTTCAACTCCACTCTGAAAATGCCCTGAATCCCTCCATCGCTAGCGTCTCGTCTGCACCCACCACTCTTTCCAAGTCCCTCTTACTCATCACCGAGGAAGCTCCCCACCCAAAGCACATTCCCTACTCTGTAGCCGGAATGACCTTTTTCATACACAGATCCGATCATGTAATCCCTTTGCCCCAAACATTCCAGTGGCTTCTTGTAAACAGATCCTAACCCTGTAGCCTTCTCACAAAGGCGTGCATCATCTGGCCCCTGCCTACCCCTCTGATCTCTCATCGTACTTTCTCCATCATCTGCTGTATTCCAGCCACACCTCAGGGTCTACACCGGCGGTCTGTTCTCCAATTTTCCCTTAATTTAATTTAATTTAATTTAATTTAATTTAATTTAATTTAATTTAATGTTTTTAGGTATTTATTTTTTTATTTTGAGAGACAGAGATAGAGAGCGAGCGGGGGAGGGGCAGAGAGGGAGACACAGAATCTGAAGCAGGCTCCAGGCTCTGAGCTGTCAGCACATAGCCCGAAGCGGGACTCAAACCCATGTGCTGTGAGATCATGACCTGGGCCGAAGTCGGACGCTTAACCAACTGAGCCACCCAGGTGCCCCTACAATTTTTCCTTGAAACATGCCATGCTGCTCTTTTCTTTAGATGGGCTTACATGTACATATAGTAATTTTACCTTTTATCATAGATTCGGCCAGGTCATTCAGGGTGACTGAGTAAAACTGATGTGGTCCTTACGCATTTGGCAGTTTTCATCTATGCATTCTGATGATCCCCTGCTATATAAAATTGTTACGGATCAAGTAAATTGGTTCTCTAATTTTATTACTGTCTTCTTTAGTTGTTACTTGTTCTTAGGGTGATTAGGTAAAACCTCCGGGGCTGCCATTTCAGTGTGAAGACGTCAGTCGGTTCCGACGAACCTCTCCTTGTGATCGCTGACGGTGTGGGGCATGACCTCTCGCTGGTGCAAATGGCTATTTAAGGAGAGAACTACAACCTGTGGGGAGACGGGGCACAGTTTTGCTTCCCGTTAGAGGGGACGCTCTCTATGACCGTGATGATTAAGGACAAAAGAGGAAGATGGCATGTTCTTCAAAAAGTCTTAAAACAAGATGTATTCTTCTTTTCCTAAAAGTACCTTTTCGCCTACTCTGATCCACTTCTGCAACTGCTTAGCCTTGTTAGTACTGCCTTCCTTTTTATGTGTTTGTTTAAAACCTATATAAGACTCAGCTACCTTCATTGTAACTTTATTGCTTTATTTAATTCATAGTGAATTTTTTCTTTTCAAGGCACATTTTACTATATGGAATAAGCTATTGGAGAGATCTCGGAAAATGGTAAGTGTTTTTGACGGCTCATGAGTATTGTTCCGTGAAGAAATTTTTATTGAAATTAAGCAACACCACAACAACATAAAAAACAAAACAAAACAGAAGAAAAAAACTAATTAGTTGTGTCCATAGCTAAAGCAGTGGTGTAGTTGTTGACCCCAGTGGTATCTTGGCAAGAGAAGAGTTGTAATTTGGCAATTCTCTCACCTTTATTTGTTAATATTGTGGAAGCGATATTGTGGTGCTGCAAGAAGAATAAGGACACTGCTCTGTAGTAGTGGTAGTTTTTACGGGGTCCAGTGGCATTAATTAGGGCTTCGATAGACAAAATTTTTGTAAACGAATATTTAAAGAGAAGGTTTGTCAGCTATATTTTAAAGCTGCCTTGACTGTTGGTTAATAGATGTGCAAATGTCCTGAGTTCTTGTGTTCTGTAGTTCATTCTGTGTCATCAGTATGTAAATTTCACAAGTAGGAATGATTCTATTTCTTGACCCATTCTATCCCTATTTACTCTTTCATAGACTAAGTGCTTATCCTTCACTTACGATATCTGATAGCTATTCTGTTTAATCTGGCCTCCTGAACTCATCCTGCTTATTGTAATTTTCCACTCTAGTCAAGCTTGTAAATACACTCAAGCTTTCTTTTTTTACTTTAAAAAAAAAAAATTTTTTTTAATGTTTTGTTTATTTTTGAGAGAGAGAGAGACAGCATGAGCAGGGGAGGGCCAGAGAGAGAGGGAGACACAGAATCTGAAGCAGGCTCCAGGCTCTGAGCTGTCAGCACAGAGCCCAATGCGGGGCTCGAACCCACTAACCGTGGGATCATGACCTGAGCCGAAGTTGGACACTTTACGGACTGAGCCACCCAGGCACCCCTCTTTTTTCTCTTTATATCACTTTCTTTTTTCCCAGCTTTACTGAGATGTAACTGACACATAACATTGTTTAAGACGTACACTGTAACGATTTGATAAATGTATGTATTGGAGACTGATTACACAATAATGTTAGCTAGCATATCCATCACCTCACAGATTTACATACTCTGTGTGTGTGTGTGTGTGTGTGTGTGTGTGTGTGTGGTGAGAACTTTTAAAATCTACTCTCAGCACCTTTCAAATATACGATATTAGCAATATTAACTCAGACTTATTTTCTGGTTTGTTTACTCATGGGAGTTTCTGTCCGGACTCTGTTTCCCTTTCTCCTCCTGTATGTAAATGAAACATCCTACTCATTCTGCAGTACCTCACCCAAGTCTTACTGTTTCTATGAAACATTCTCAGAGTAAATCACTGAACAGATATCCATTCCTACAATTTCTTCTGGCTTATCCTCATATAGTTTTCTGATTGTTTTTGCTAGTACATTTATGTTCAGTCTGTTAACCCCTCAGTGTTTGTTCTACATGTGTCACACCAGATTTTGAGCTCAACCCTTGGCTGTGGGGTTGCTTGGGGATGAGTTTCCTCTCAGAGGAAACTGCTTGCCTGAAGGCATGGAGAAATGGAGAGCGTGGTGACTAGAACATGAACCTGAATGTACAGTCATATGTAGGCCAACAAAAGAGGTGTCTTGGAAATAGCATATGAGGAGCTTGTCTTCCATGATGGGGAATCTGCATTCCCCTCCTGAAGGTGATTGCAGGCAACTGGAGAAATTGAAAAAGGAAGTGACCTATTGGTCAGCTATTCCTGTTCAAGAGCTCATTCTGGGGCAGCATGGAAGAAAGCTGCGATGTAAGCCCGCAGTCCTGCTAGCGGGTGGAAGGAGATGAGCTCCTGAAGTTTAGGTGTGGCGGTGAGAGCCACGGAAGAATTCATAGGACTGTTGATTGAAACGTGCACGTAAGAGAACCTGGATACTCTAGAGGCAGGTTTGGGTAGGTGGGCAGAGCCCCTCAGCGGGCCACGTAATGTACCATGTGGGGCCGGTGTTGTGGTGAGGGGTGTAGGTTAGCTGTGTGATTGATGTGTGTGAGTGACACAGACTAGAGGTACGGACATACAGGTCCCTATTTGTACTAAACTTGTGATATACTATGTTTAAAGTAGAATGCTACCTCCCAAGAAACGCTGTTGATTTAAAATACTGTGTTACAGCTTTACTGGTATTTTTCTCACACCAAGGATTTCATTTTGTAATTGAAAAATAAAACAACAAACTGGAGAAGCCTAGATGGATGCCTCAGATTATATTCTTAGTGGAATTGCTGTACTTTACTTGATAATTTCTGTTGGGAACCTGGCCTTCTAGGTCTTCTCCTTTTTCTACTTACCTTTCTGAAATAATTACTAATGAAGGAGAAAGACCAAGGGTCATTATAGACGAAGGACTGTGGAGTGATTTAAAATGGTGAGGGAAGGGGAGAACTAAAAGTGGTTATTACAAGAAAAGTAAAGCTGTTCATGTTTTTACAGGTAACAGAAGATCAAACTAAGCCTACAGAGGAAAGTGCATCGACCCAGAAATTTCCTGAAAATTAAATATGTATAGTAAATTAAAATAAAAGTTTTCTACAAGTTGTTTGTGTGGGCTTATAAAGATTAGCTGTCTTTTTCTCCCTAAGATTTTTACTAATTTGTACTTTTTCCTTTCTTTAAAGGATAAGACAGCTTATGCTGTTCACAGTAGAGATTTTACCAGAAACAGCCCTGTGCCCTCCAGCTCCCCAGATAGAACACTTTGACATGTTTTCTCCATTCAGTTCTTTTCTCTACATGTATAAACATACATACAACTACAAATAGAATCTTTTAAAAACAAAGGATCATACTAGTATCCGTTTTTGCTATTTTATTTTTTTATTTTCAAGACAGTGAGTGGGAGAGGTAGAGAGAGAGAAGGGGATAAGGATCTGACACAGGATCCACGCTGACAGCAGTGAGCCCAATGTGGGGCTCGAACTCCTAAACCGCAGGAGCCACAGTCGGACACTCAACTGACTGAGCCGCCTGGGTGCCCCCAGTTTTGCTGTTTTAAACATTGGTACCATAATCATTTTTGTACAAAATGTTTAAGTGTTTCATGGATACATTAGTTGAGTATTGACTAAGTTAACAGTATTTCCTATGTTCCGGCCATGGTGCTAAGCCTTTCACGTGGAATCTGTTATTTAATCCTCACAATGTGTTGAGAAGGTGTTTCTATTTTGTAAGGGAGGAAACCGACGGACCGCAGAACCGGCCAGTAGCAAAGGTGACTCCACCTGCGTGCTCTGCACTGCCTCCCATATAAGTGACGTCGTAGGAATCGATTCTGGTGGTAGAATTAGTGACTGATGCTACCAGATCTTAGCCTCCACAGGGTTTTGCCAGATGGCAGTCCCAACAGTGTCTGGGGCAAGTCTTGGTTCTCAGCCCTTTTAAAACTGTTGGGCCAAAAAATCTCTTCCCCCTCCAGGTTGAACACTTTGCTTTCTGGGATTAGTGCACAGGTTTCTTCTGAAGGTTTGCTTTCTTCCCTGGGTGGGATCTGCTTCCTCCTAGAGACCGTATCTTCCTGTTCCAGTGTAAACTTTGTCATTGTGCTGGAATCTGGAAACTCCATCTTGAAAAGAAGCTTCTAAGAGGCGCACCCTTGTACTTCTAAAGGACCTTTGTTCTGCAACTTACAGTGGCCAACTGGTGAGGAGAGACTGACAGGTACTTTTCTGTCAAGGATTTGAAAGCAACTCAGGTTATCTTCCGGCATCCAATGTTGCTAATGAAAAGCCTGATACCCTGACTGATTTTGCTCTTTTTTACATAAACTTCTCTGAAACCGGCCTTCCTCCAGGTCACCTGCCGTGCCACGCACTCATGCATACACACGGGGTACTTTTAGGACCTTGGTGTTCTTGGTGTTATCAACTACTAACATTTCATATCTATCTAGATGTTTAATTCTGGTGCTTCCAATTTTTACAACTCTTTTGAGCTCTAGGGAATTTTTCTTTTTAAATACTCCTTTTTCTGTTTCTCTAATACCTTTTAGTTGGATTTTGGATCTTATGTATTTTCCCCTTTTTTTCTGTTTCCTTCCTTTTTATTTTATTTATTTATTTATTTAAATGTTTTATTTATTTCTAGGAGAGAGAGAGAGACAGCGTGAGCAGGGGAGGGTCAGAGAGAGAGGGAGTCACAGACTCTGAAACAGGCTCCAGGCTCTGAGCTGGCAGTCAGCACAGAGCCCGATGCGGGGCTCGAACCCATGAACCGCGAGATCATGACCTAAGAGAAAGTCGGACACTTAACCAACTAAGCCACCCAGGTGCCCCTATTTTTTTTTTTATTTTTTTAACGTTTATTTTTGGGAGAGAGAGAGAGGGAGACACAGAATCTGAAAGAGGCTCCAGGCTCAGAGCCCGACACAGGGCTCAAACCCATGAGATCATGACCTGAGCCGAAGTTGGACACTTAAACCAACTGAGCCACCTAAGCGCCCCTCTTTCTTTCTTTCCGCATTTATAGCTTTATCTTTTTAATTGAAATTCATGTTTAACACACAGTGTATCTTTCTGCATCTTTTTTTAAGTAGGCTCCACGCCCAACGTTGGACTTGAACTCATGATCTTGAGATCAAGAGTTGCATGTTCTACCAGAGAGTCAGCCCTCTCTGTGACTTTCTGAAGAACGAATAGAGTTATATTCATTTATTTCCTGCTCCCCGAATTATCTCTTTCCTCAAGTGATAGATCTCTTTTGCTTATCTCAGTTTTTCATGTTTCAGGGTTTTCTCCCCAGCCCCCCAAATCTAGTGCTTGTTGGTTATTAGTTTTGGTTGGAAATGTGCTTGTGGGGAGATGGGATGGGAGCTCCGTGCTACAGGCAAGGTGTAGCTTCTCCAAGGATGAGTACTGATGCTGGCTGTTAGGGGGATTTTCTACACGCTGGGGTGATGGGGCCTTCAGTCTTGGTGACAGCTGTCTACACTGACTGCTCTTCTTCCCTGACAGTTCTCTCACTTCTTTCTTGAGATCCCTCCAGTAGTTTGCCTGGGGGGAAATAACCTAGCATCAGGCCCTTCTGGATTTGGAGATGGGGGATATGGGGTGGAGGTCAACTGGTTTGTATATAGACCTTTAATCCCCTTCTTTATAGCTCCTCTTCCGTCTTCGACCACGTCTAGGCTTCTCCAGGCCCGTCTGGAGAATGGCTCTCTTCTGATGGCTCCCGCCACCTACAGTCTAGGTGGTGGCACCCTCTACTGTTGTATTAGTCCCATCTTTTGGAACTTGCTGAAAATTTCTTGTCTGCTGCTGCTTTCCTCTCTTATCCCCTTTGTGTATTTATACTTTGATTTAAAAAAATATATATGAGCTCTTTTAAACCTACAGAAAAATGCAGACCTTAACCCTTACTTGAGTGGACATTTGTCCTACTTTTTGGGTACCTAGCACTGTTTGAACATCCACTCTGGCGACTTCCCCCTTTATGGACCTTCTCTCACCAAGTAGAAGGGTGGAACTTTCCAGAATTTCCTTGCAGCCAGGGTTCAGCCTGGCTCCACACCCCAGTGGGACTTGAACTCACAATCCGGAGATCAAGAGTCACACCTTCTCCCCACTGAGCCAGCCTCACTCAGCACGAGTCACCAGTCAGACACACTTGTGTGAAATTTGGGAGTGACACCGTGAAGACAGAGTGGCACATGGGATCCATTGTGTCAAGGGGAGCAGTGACTTGTGGCTTTCAAGACAGCAGTGGTGCAAGGGTGCTGTGCTCAGTAGGTACCCACTGCAGCCCCTCTTGGGTAAGGGCATGTTTTAGAGCTATGTAGCCCGGTTTCCAAGCCGGAGCCCGTTTGTGAGCCATTTGTTTTCTGTGTAAATCAGCTAGAGCGGATCCTGTTGTTCGCAAGCAGGGTTGTTGACCTGTGGCCGCTACCCAGTGTAACCATTGTTAGCCTTTACCCTGATTCACTTCAGATCCTTCTGTCTTTACATGAAAAGCTACGTCTTCATTGAAAATCTTCCTCTTCTCCTTTCCTTCCAAGAACAACTCTCCTTTATGTGCATATCCGGACCCTTCGTGATTTGCAATGTATCGTAGCCTCCGTGTTTGAAACTAAACATGATTGGTTTCATGATACATATCCTTTTGAGATGTCTTACTCGGCATCATGTTTTCACATTTAACATGTTGATACGTGCATAGCTGGTTGATACATGTAGTATTCTGTTCTGTGGTTCATCCCACGATTAATTCATTTCTCCTATTGATGGCCATTGAGGAATGTCTTTTTACTATTACAGAAACATTCTTGTGTATACATTTGAAGTGGAACATGCATCTTCAACTCTACTGAATGTTGCGAGTCACCCCAGTAGTTGTACCAATTTCCTCCCCATCAGCGGTGATAGCTCTGTCTCCCTCTCCCTCAAGCACACTTGCCATTGTCAGACGTTCAGGTGGATTGGATCCTGTCATTTAATTTAGTTTGTTTAATACTGAGCAGAACAGAGACCGTGAGCATCTTTTCATTTGTTTTTTTTTATCCAACAAGGCTTCCTCTTTGAGTTAGCAGTTGATAGCCTTTGCCTTTTATTTTTTCTCTCCAGCTGTAACTTTTGTCCTTTTAACAGGATTTCTGTATATATTCAGAACTTTGTCGTGGCACATATCTTCTCTAGTCTGGCTCACTTTTTAACTTTGTGCTGTCTTTATTTTTAATGTGGTCAAAATTACCCATCTTTTCCTTTATGATTTATATGTGTTTAAGAAATTTAAGAAAGCCTTTTCTGACTTGAAGTAGCGCTGGGTGTCGTGCGGAAGTGATGAATCACTAAATTGAATACCGGAAAGTAATATTAACACTGTATATTAACTCACTGGGGTTTAAATAAAAACTTGAAGGAAAAAAAAGGCATTATTCTGGATTTTTTAATATTTTCAAGTCTCATTTTGCACATTTTTTTAGTTGTATACTTGAAGTTTAATTTTGCGTACAGAGTGAGGGAAGGGATCTAATTTTGAATTTTCTCTCCATTCTTTGTGCTTCTGCCATGCTGTCCTGTATCAGAGTCCTTCGCATGCCAGGGGCGGGGGGGTCCTTCCCTGGCCCATTTGTCTGCCCTGCACCTCTGCCACGCAGTTTTCATTAGGACAACTTTCCAGCATGTCCTGAGTTTTTGTTCTCCTTTTTCAAAATTGTCGTGCTTATTGTGGGACCAGCTTGTCAGCTTCTGGCGACTTGTCTTAAAATCTGTTTTTCTGATTCATGGTAAATATTTTTTTATTTCTTTTGGCTTTTCAAGTCATACGTGCTAGGTTTTGTCTTTAAAAAAAAGCATACAAGAGGGGGCTCCTGGGTGGCTCAGTCAGTTAAGTATCCGACTTCAGCTCAGGTCATGATCTCATGGTTTGTCAGTTCGAGCCCCACATCGGGCTTTGTGCTAACAGAGCCTGTGTCTCCCTCTCTCTCTGCCCCTCCCCCTCATGCGCTATGTTTCTCTCTCTCAAAAATAAATAAACATCCATTTAAAACATAATTTTAAAAAAGCATGAAGGAATCATTTTCCCCCTTAAATCCATGTTCCTGCAAAGATTTAGATCTGACAATTTCTGCTGTAATTAAATCAGTATTTGCTCAATATTTTGAGACTATTGTTAGCACCATATATTCTGGTTTGGGGTTTTTCTAACTTGCTGGCAAATTGTTTCTTTTTTATCATTAAATAAGGGTCTTCTGTATTCCTTATAATTATCCCCTTTAATCTGGTTTCCCTAATCTATTTTTAATTTAATCTGGTTCTATTATTTTGTTTTGGGTTTTTTGGGGATTTTTTGTTGTTGTTGTTTGTTTTTTGAGAGAGAGTATGAACAGGGGAAAGAGGCAGGGGGAGAGAGAGAGGGAGACAGAGAGGGAGAGATTCTTAAGTAGGCTCCACCCTCAGCACAGAGCCCAAGGAGGGGCTTGATCCCTTGACCCTGGGATCATGACCTGAGCTGAATACAAGAGTCGGGTGCTCAATGACTGAGCCACCCAAGTGCCCCTTAGTTTGGATTTTTGTTGATATTTTCTTGGTATATGTTTTTTTTTGTCCCTTTGTTCTCTCAACTTCTCAGCTTTTTTTCCTTTTTTTTTTTTTTTTGGTCATTATGTTTCAAGTCTCTTTTGCAAACAGCATGAAACTTGTTTCCTCTTAAAATCTGGTCTTGCAATTACTGTCCTTTAATAGATAAGTTTTGGTGCATATATATTTTACTGTGATTATCTGTTTCTTACATTTTTCTTGCTTCTTGCCAAGTATTAGATTGATCTGATTTTCCATATTTTCTCTTCCTCTTTCTTTTCTATTTTAGGAGTTACACGTTTTGTTCCTATTCTTTCAATAGATAGTATTGCATTTATGGTGTACCATTATTTAATCAGTCCCTGTTGATGGTTGATTTTTAATTTTTGCTATTAAAATAATGCTTCATGTAACCTTATACATATGATTCTACATCTGTGCTTGTAGGTCTAGAATATAAATTCTTCTAGGATCCTGTGGATCAAAGAGTATGTGTATTTTAAGTTTTGATAATGTAAATAAAGATAAATTTATTCAAATGAGTAGATTTTAGGTTCCATACATTATTAAATATATTGAAAGAAAGGGAAAATATTTAGGGGAAATTTTTAGGAGAGGCAACTACTGCAATATTATTTTGTTATTACTTTTTAAACATTTTATTTAAAAATGTTTTTAATGTTTATTTCTGAGAGAGTGGGGGGGGGTGGAGAGAGAGAGAGAGAGAGAGAATGAGCAGAGGAGGGGCAGAGTGAGAGAGTGAGACACAGAATCTGAAGCAGGCTCCAGGTTCTGAACTGTCAGTGCAGATCCTGACGCAGGGCTCAAACTCATGAACCGTGAGATCATAACCTGAGCTGAAGTCAGATGCTTAATTGACCGAGCCACCCAGGGGCCCCAAAAATTTATTTATTTTTAAGTAGTTTCCATGCCCAGCATTGAGCCCAATGCAGGGCTTGAACTCACGCCCCTGAGATAAAGAGCTGAGATCAAGGGTCTGATGCTAAACCGACTGAGCCACCCACCTCTGCAGTGTTATTGCTAAGGGATCTTGAAGTTGGATGTTATAGTCAAGCCTGCCTGTAGAGATTAAAAGGACAAGTTTTCCTATATATTTTTTCAATAATGGAATTTCTTAAAATGAAACTGGAGTTGGCCTTCTTTATCTGCAGAATTTAGGAAAAGCCAAGCCGATGCTTGAGCTGTCTGTGATGAGTCCATACGGGTCAACTTGAAAGAGTTCTAGTCGAGACATATACATATGCCAGATAGTCTCCAACATCAGGACAAGCTGCATTTCCAAAGTTGGTGGAGACTTGGGTACGTTTCCCCACTCCACCCAAGCAACTGTGAGCAAGGTCCTGAGCTGAGTGGGATACAGAGAAGGATAAAATAGTCTTTCTTTCCTCCAGGAGCTCATGACCTAGAAGAGAGGATGACATGTACGCAAATACCAAATGCGGGGCACAGTGTGAAGCGCTTTTTTATAGGAGAGCTACAAGGTGTACTTTGGGAGAACAGAGGAGAAAGATCACACTGGATGCAGCCCTTTCCAGAGTTCTTTTCCTATGTGCTGGGCATGGGCAAAAGGATCAGACATTGTTGAAGGTCAGCATTTGGTTAAGGACTGTATTTTCATAAGTGGAGACTGGATATCTTGATGGGTGAAGCTTCAGCAACACAAGGTGAGATAGGATGGTGGTGACATTTTGTGATTGTTGGATCAGTCAGCCCACTCTTTCTGAGGCAGGAACTGGCACCCAGTCCCTTCACACTGACCTTCCCTAACAGCTGCTCGGAACATCAGCCGATACGTTGGGCATGGGTAGTCCAAGGTCGCTGATTAGTTGCAGCTGGTGACAGAACACAGGGCACCTGATTTCAGTGGGCAACTTTCAAGTCAGGTGGATTTTATGGAGATGGCTAGGATGGTTTTAAACAGAATTGCATCTGTACGTTCCAGGATTTCTGCTGAGCACCACTCCCAGCTGTCACATCGACACTAGCCGTGGGTTTAAGCCACTGTTTCCCAGTTGGTTCATGAACCACTTGCATCTGGGTCACTTGGTTAGCCTGGTAAAAAGGTCATTTTCTCAGCTCCACCACAGGAGCTCTGGGGTAGGATCCCGGGAGCCCGCATCTTGACAAGTTTTCAAAGTGAGAATCATTGCCCCAGCTCTTCAGTTACGTGTAGAATTTTTCAGTCATTTGTTCGCTGTGATGAACTTCTATTTACCAAAAATCACCTCTTTGAGCCTATGGGTATAAAGTGAAATGTTCATAGTTTTTAAACGTACTTGTTTTTACATTGGACTTGGAATAAAGATATAAATCTGCAAGATGGTGGACTGGCCCTTGAGGGCATCGCTTCTAATAGTGCAGTCATTTACACACCCAACCAGTTATGATGCAGTGCATTCAGTGCTAGTGACCTGGGAAATCTGAGTTAGCCAAGGAGGGAGGAAGAGTGATATTTGAGAAATCTATCTAAAAAACAATCCATTACCTTGAGCAGTTAGGAATATACATGTTAACCAGCTGGAGATGAATACTGGCACACTTAGATCTGTTATAATAGCAGCAGAAAAAACCCCAAACTCTTTATGTATACATTAGTTCCGTATCCTTCTTGCCACGGGAGAATTCGAAGTCCAAAGTAGAAAGCAGAACTCTCATGTGCAAATTTTATCTGTTGATTTCACTGTTTCCAGTCATTATTACTAGAAAACCACCTAATGGGTCAGCTTTTCTTGAGAGTGCTTCCCATTTATAGACTTCTTATTTTCTCCAAGCTCTTTTCCCTCTTTGACCAAAGTACTGGGCATCTTTTTATTTTTGGAAAAATTCTCATACTTCATGTTTTCTACATATTCTTCAATCTCCTGACTTTGTTTTTTCCCCGTTCTTATTTTTTTAAGCTACTGGGTCTTACTGCTGACAGTGAATAGGAAAAGCCTAGTCTCTAATTCAGCAAATTTCTGGGGAAGTGGGTCAGATGCTAGGCAACCCTCTTGACATTCTTCAGGTTTTTTTTTTTTTTTTTAAAGAAACCATGTCCTGCATAATGTAGTGCTTCCTTCAATTCATTATTCTGGGTTCCTTTTACCTTCTCCATCTAACACAGAACCTACTATGATGTCAATCACCCTTAGTTTGTCACTTCAACACACACACACACACACACACACACACACACATTCGTTGCTACTTACCCCTTCTTCCAACCTAAACACACACCCAGTCTTACGCACATTCCAAGAGTTTTGGCCATGACTGAACATATCAGTCAAGAGGATTCCATCTAAGACCAAGAGATCCGGAACCAGCAGCCTAATGAGACCAGAGCTGGGCATCAGAGAAACCCCGGCCATCCTGGCAAATCTAGGTTCTCTGGGTTGTCACCCAGAGATTATTGTTGGGTTGGAGCTAATGGGTCACCTGGGAGATGTGCTTGAGTAGATCATTTATCTGATTTAATGCATGAAATTTAGAAGTTTTAAAGCTAGTGTTCATTTAACACGTAATGCATAGTAGACATCGTGCACTTTGCATGCACCATTTCGTTGAAGCCCACCGTCCTTCTGAAATACAGTCATCGTTTTACTGCTGAGAAAACTGAGGCTCACAGAGATTAAGGAACTCACTCAAGTTTTGTGTAGTCTAGTGCTCTTCCAATAAACCATTTCACAGCACAGTTTTTCTTAAGTGGCCTTATTGGTGTCCGTAGCTTTTCATTAGAACAGCAGGAAAAAGGTACCTACCATTCTGGCTGTAGGCAGCAAGCAGGGTTTTGGAGAATTGGGACTTAAAATGAGGACTCCTTAAGAGATTAGCAGTGCAGATAAACTGCAGAGTCTGAAGAAATGCCCTTGAACGTGACGTGTCTCTATTCGGGGCTCCAAGGAGCCAGAGGTTCATTCCAAGGGCTAAGAGGAGAAATTTATCTTGGCAGCACACAGAGTTTGAACACAAACGCAGGCTAGGCTGAAGGGATGCCCTCAATGAGAATACTATGTCCCAGGGGTCATGGCTGTTCTCTTGGTATTCTCATAATTTTTTCCCATTGTCTTTTTTGTTTGTTTTCTGGTGTGAATGACTTCTGAAGTTACAGTTTGTACTTTGCAAAAGAAAAAAGGCCGTAAGAGAAACATGATTTAAAAAATTTTTTTAATGTGTATTCATTTTGGAGAGACAGAGACTGAGTATGAACGGGCGTAGGGGAGAGATAGAGAGGCAGACGCAGAATCCAAAGTAGGCCCCAGGCTCTGAGCTGTCAGCACAGAGCCCGACGCGGGCTCAAACTCACGGACTGTGAGATCACGACCTGAGCTGAAGTCCGTTGCCCGACCAACAGAGTCACCCAAGAGCCCCATAAAAATGATTTTAAATCAACTAAAAACTAAAAGATTTATTTGGTTACAGTGAATAACTGTTTGACAAAATGTTGAGAAGAGTTGCTAATATAAGTATACATTAAATATGCGAACAATTACAATTAACTATTTATTTGTAAATGATATAGTCAATTATGGGGGAAAAATTGCATAGGAATCCAAACCTGAAAAAACTATAATTTTACTATAACATTAATTTAACACTTTGTATTTTACAAAATCATTCTCTATTTCATGTAAGACTCACACCAATCTTGTAAAGTGTTAGCCACATTCTGTGTCTGAAGAAACAGGCTTAGAGAGGAAAAGTGGATTCTCGGATCCTACGACATTATAATGTGGTCAAACTACTATAGTTGAATGTAGATTTGGGACTTAATTTCAAATATGAAATTTTTAAAATTAAGTCTTTGTATCTTGTAGGGAGAAGACAGGGGTTGTCTCTCAGAGATCATTTACCATGCTAATTGGGAAAATATTTCATTTAAAAATATTTTAAATATATTAAATTAATACATTATATAATAATGTCTTGATAATATTATATATTACATAATATATAATAATTCTATAAATATAATTATATTATTAATATATTTTAAAATATTTTTAACAAACATTTCATTTTTAAAAAACAAATTCATCATCACAACCTTTCCATTCCCTCTTAAGTTTCAAACAAAAGTCCTAATTTTATTAAGAAAAATTTTGAAGTGTTAACTTTAAAGTTGTCTGAATAGAAAATTGTTAAACAAGGGGAAGAAATACCAACTTTTCTGTTTAAAAATGTTGCCAGACAATCCATGATGTAGCCGGAGGGTAGCAGTCCTTCTCATTTTTACCTACAAAGATATTCTAGAAATTTCTTTCAGAATGGGCTTAGTCCATATTTCTTTCAGCTGAGTTACAAAAAGTACTTAAAGACAGTTCTAAGAATCAACCATAACTCTGAATTTAAAAATGACACGAATACATTTTCCACTAAAAGATACAAAAGTGGGGGCTTGGGGGATTAAAGTAAAAATGTGTGCGTTTGGAATGCTGCTGGTCCATCTTTTAAATGGCCTTACTCTCTTAAAACTGAATTTAAGGTGGAACATCCCAGTGACCAGATGACGATGAACAGAAGACAAGAAAGCTTGAAGTCTTAAGTTTATCCAGTAGGTGACTCATGCTTCTTTGTCACCCTCCTACGGCAGCTATTTGTTCCATGTGAATGCTAGTAACAGGCATCATACCCTGCTAATGCTAACATGTAGGAGTCAGTCAGAGGTAAAAACCCCTATCACGATTAGCATTAACAGCATACAGCCTACAGCAAGCCTCCAGCACTCAGATGATGAGGCATAAAGAATTTAAACCACAGATTTCCCCTTCCTGGTCCGTGCCACCTGCAAGAGAGAGAGAAATGGTTGGGTGTCCACATGCGGGTATACAAGCTGGAGTGAGGGAATACAAATCTGAAAGCAAAAATGGCCTTTATCTTCTTTTTAAGGGAGAGAATTAGCTGTGACTTCCTCAGAAGTAATTTGTTGGAAAGGGCAGAGAAATTGGCAAGTCCAAGACATTTTTACCTTTAGGTCTACTTGAAGACTATTTTTCAATTTATGTTTTAGGGGTGTCTGGGTGGCTTAGCTGGTTGAAAATCTGACTCTTGATTTTGGCTCAGGTCATGACATGAGGGTGGTGAGTTCCGCACTGAGTATGGAGCCTGCTTAGGATTCTCTCTCTCTCTCTCTCTCTCTCTCTTTCTCTGCCCACCCTCTGCTCTCTCTCTTTTTCTCTCTAAAAAAAAAGTTTTAAATTCTGTTCTGTAGCTGTGAATTACTTATGCATATGTATCATCTTTTTTTTTTTTTCTTAATGTTTATTTGTTTTTGAGAGAAAGAGACAGAGTATGTGGCGAGGGGCAAAGAGAGAGACACACACAGACTCTGAAGCAGGCTCCAGGCTCTGAACTGTCAGCACAGAGCGCAGGGCTCCAACCCACATACCATGAGATCATGACCTGAGCTTAACTGACTGAGCCACCCAGGCTCCCCCTTATCATCTTCTTTTAAAACAAAACAAAACTAAACAAAACAAAACAGCTCTTCAAAAGTTGCCAAATGCTAAAATGCAAAGCGGGGATTGTGAATTCTGATAGTACTATCTTTTTTGATTTATGTTTACCTGGGAACCAGATGACCAAATTAAGTAAAAGGCCAAAATATTCAACATAGTATTTTATGATTTGTAAAAGTTAAACTTGAATTAGCCTAGTTTATAAAGGCTGAGTTCAGGCTAGATGTTTATTCTGTAGTCCACAGTTGAGGCTTTACTTTTATTTTCTTCAGGAGATATGGTACACGCAGCGGGGGCCTCTCCTACAAATGAATCCATCATAAAATGGCCCCATCTGCTATTTAGAGATTCCTGTGGCAAAAGCGCTACCCGGTGGCTTTGACTTTTGATCTACGTAAAGGAAGTATGACTTAAAAGTGCTGTTTCTCAAACTTTTTGTCTTCATCAAGGAGCGGATTAAAAAAAGAAAAAGATGAATTTGCTACTTCCTGTTAGAGTCCGATTTTACTCTCTCAGATAAAGTGACATTTCTCCCACAAGCTTCTGGTTTCGGTGTTACTATAGCAGAGCCTAGAAGTTAGAGTCCCATTCAAACATGTGGTCTCTTCTTTGCTAGAGGGGAATTACCTTCTCCTTTATTTCATCATGAAACCAGCTAGATGTAAAACTGTGATTAACTTCAAAAGAAATGTATAAAGTTAAAAATTCCCCAATGAATGTATTTTGACAGAGCAGAATACCGTGGTTTGGAAATTTCCAAACCAAGGAAATATATCATTCTTACTGATAGTAATTTTTTTCTTAACTTGGCTGTTTTTTGAGATGAATTAACTAAAGGATGAAGTGCTTTGAACAATGACATCAATTCAGGATTTTTGTTTTTACAGATTTTCAGTCAATAAAGACTGTAAGAAGAACTTTTCCCCACTATCCACAGTGCCTTAGATACAGTAAATGCTCAATACATGTTAATATCCCAATCCTGGTTCCTCTCCAACTGATATAATTCAACCCTTTCCTAAAGAGCTATGTCTAATTCATATTTAAGCTAAATTGTGTGTCTACCTATAAATTTTTCTCCTGTTCTTTAAAGGTGACATCTGAGCACAGGTATTAAAAGAAATACATGTAGTATAATAATTGGATTTTTTCTTTCATCTTTTTTTAAATAAATTGGCTGATTACAGTGTTCAGAAAAGTGACCAGTTGTTATTCACAATGTGCTAACTATATTAAACGCTAAAAAACAGATTTTTTAAAATTTGTTTGAGCTCAAAAAGTATACTGAAGTGAAAAGAGTCACAAAGGTCTTTTGATCTCAGTGCTCAAACAGAAACTGTGCTATTGTCCAAAACATGGAAAGAGCCTAAGTGTCCATCAACTGATGAATGGATCAAGAAGATGTGTTTTATCTATACAATGGAATACTACATGGCAATAAGAAACAATGAAATCTGGCCATGTGTAGCAACATGGATGGAACTTGAGGGTGTTATGCTGAGTGAAATAAGTCAGGCAGAGAAGGACAGATACCATATGTTTGTACGTATAGGAGGATTAGGAGGAACTTAACAGAGGACAGGGGGAGAAGAAGGGGAAAAATAGTGGGGGAGAGGGAAGGAGGCAAACCATGAGAGACTCTTGAATGCTGAGAACAAACTGAGGGTAGATGGGAGTGGGGGGGTGGGGAAGGGGGGTGATGGGTATGGCGGAGGGCACTTGTGGGGATGAGCACTGGGTGTTGTATGGAAACCAACTTGACAATAAACTATTTTAAAAAATGGAAAAAAATTTCAACTAAACATTAAAAAAAATAAAGTCTTGGAGAAGTGAAAAAAAAAAAAAGAAACTGTGCTATTGTGTATTTGGACAGACTTCTCAGGCATGAGGAATTCCTAAAACTGCAGAGAATGAGCAGTTTGACTAACTACACAGCCTTAAATCTCATTTAAAACATACAGAGAGATGGAAAACATTAACCCTACTATATAGAATAAAGGAGAAAATATCCTAGAATGGCCTAAGAAGCATATTCAATAGATTTTTAGATGTTAGCTTGGCCAGACGGCCCATTGGTGTTGAAGTTCTGCTCACTTTCAGTGTTTCTGACTGGGCTTCTCAACCAAGTTAACCAACAACTGAATTTTTCTGTTTTCCACTCTTTTCCAGAATTGCTCTGTGTCTGAGTGGAAACTACTGATCACAGACAACAAAGGTTAGTCTAATAGCCAAGACATTGGGCAGAAGGTGCTGTCATGAGGCAATGAGGAATGAAGTGGCTCTTTCTGGAATCAATATAGTCACCCCACGGGCAGGAGAACTGGACGCAATTACAGACCCAGCAATCAACAGCCCCAGCTGCTAAGCATTTGACAAGACTATGACAAGCATGATTTGGAATGTATAGCGACACAAGAGAAATTTATATGGCTGACTCAATACAAATTAGAGCAGGAGTCTTGACTAGGGTAATTCTGAAAGCCTACTTCAAATTCCCTCACTCCACAATACTTGTAGGCTTACATCCGTTGTCAGGATAAGCTTTGCCACTGAACAATTCTTTTCAATAACTTGATATAGGTTCCAGGTTAAATCTAGTACTTCAAAGAATTTGTTACTCAGTAATTAAGTGTCAAAATCTTCCCTTCTCACCGTGATAAAAATCTACCAGGGTGAAGCCCTGGATATGCATTAGATAAATAATAATACAAGATACCTTTCATTATCTGGCAGACCTATTTTTCCTCTCTGGTAGTAAGAACTGAAGGGTGCATTCTGGGAAATTTTTCCTTAAATTATGCTTTTCTGAGAATGACTTTTTTTTTTTTTTTTGAGGCGGGCCATGTGATTTCAATATCTCTCTTTTTTTTTTTTTTTTTTTTAAGTAAACTCTTCACCCAACTTGGTGCTCAAACTCATGACTTTGAGATCAAGAGTTGCATGCTCTACCAATTGAGCCAGCCAGGCGCGCCCTCTTCCTTTTATTCTTACCTTACTAATTCACCAGGAAGGACGTTATCAGCTACGTATTCAGAGCAGAATACATCCTAAGTTTGTCACTAAGGATCTCTTTTCATAATGAACCATGTCATATTCTTCCACGGCTTTATACATTTCTATATTTCCCCATTTTTCTTATTCCCAGTACCAATCACTTAATTTCTGCATACCAGAAGAACTGCATGCCATAAAGTTTTCTTTTAAAAAAGAATCACAGTGGCTGAATTTCATAGCTATGCCCTCGTGAGTCGATTTCATCCTGAAACGTGCAAATATTTGGACACTATTAATTTGTGGTCACAAAGTGAATGTACACCAATTTCTACTGAAAGGCGTAATCCTCTATGGATGTAGCAGTAGGTACAAATTCTAGTCCAAAGCCATTCTCATGGGTGAAAAGTAATTATGCTTTTGAAGGTTAAAAGGATTCAATGTAGGTATGTTCTTTTAAGTATTTCCCATGCTTATTTAATTTTCTTAGATACCAGTCAAAACATAATCATTAAAATGGAGTTCAATGCTGTTCCATATTTGGATCCAATCACTCAAAGTGACTAGAGTATAATTGCATAAGAGAGCATTATCTGGCTTTCCCACCAGAACTCACGCTGATTCCCTATATTCTGAAATTGCTGTTTCGTCTTAAGTCATGAAAGGAAGCAGTGAAGGTTACTGCAGCTATGTGACAATCAAGATCCTGAGAAAATTCGGACCTGTCGTAGTTCATCTGTAGAGTGACAATTTCTTGATCACTTTTTTGACCTAAGGTCGAAAGATGAAGGTGACTACAGACATGATTCCTCAAAGACCTTACCCTGAAAAAAATTCTACATCTGTCATAGAGCCTCCCTTTCTTTCCACTTAGTCTGAAGTTCTTACCATAGAACCATCTCCTGTGGGTGGGAGAAGCAAAGTGACAGGTAAGTCAGGTAAGCTGTTCTTGAAATGGAAAGGAGGTATCTGGATAGGGAGGAACAGGGGGAATTTCAGCCCCTCTTATTGGCACTTGAACTTGGACTTATTTAGTGGGCTCATTAGCTAATCATTTTTGAAAGCAGAGATCAAGGACTGAGAAGAGAGGACTCAGGGTGGGTAAGGTTGAGTAGGGATGAAGAATGATTTAGAGGAAAGATGATATACTCCAGCAAGTTCAAGAGCTCATCCTTTCCATGTCTGGCATAAAACAGTCACAAATTGAGTATTTAAAACAGTATCACTTGAGTTTTAGTTCAGTCGTCTGTGTTTGAATTTCCTACATGGTCTGAAACCTCCTAGAAAAGTGTACCATCTCAGTAACTCCCCATAAAGACCTTTAATACTGTGACAAAAAGAAATATTCGCGGGAATGTTTTCCTAAAATGTGTTTTTGGTGTGCAATTTTTTAATCACATGTTTTTTGTAGAATAAGATTATTCTGCGTTACATCTCAGTAAGTGAGATGTTAAGTCAACTTCTGTGCTGTCAGGAAGCAGGGCAAAGAATATTATGTTTCCTCTTGAATTCGCATGAGTTCTGTCAGTAAAAAGGGGTGGATGGTGTGACTTGCTACTGACTGAGATGGTAAGTGATGGGGGTGTCTTCAAAAGGACACAAATCCATCTTCTAAAAGTAAAATGGAAGGTCTGTAAGAGTCATCCAGAGCCTAACCTCCTGGTGAATGGTAAAATTACTCTTTAACTTTTTTCTTACACTTAAGAAAAACTCCCTGTAGAAGTCACTGCTGGGGAAAAAAATGATCATCAACTCTCTATGTCATGATATTTTCTTTCACCAATCTTCACAAAAATCTAACATCCCTTGATAGTTCTAATTATGAATTCTTTAACACAAATACCTACTATTTGCAAAATAAGGGCTCCTTATTGAAAAGGCAGGTTTGCATGTGAAACAGCTTTAATATGGTATACCTTTCTGTATTTTGAAATACAGAGAATGAATGTTTTTAAAGGTATATGCCAGTAATGATATTAACACATAAAACCAAGCATGACATACTTTTGCACTGTCTCAGAAGAAAGCCAATGTGGAATTCACAGGATCACTATGGAAACATCATATTGAGTGGCTGCTTAACTGTGAATGTACAAGTGAGAAAGAATCTGGACCTTAGAGGATTACTCTGCTTTTCCCAATTTTAAAACCAGAAAGTTTTACTGAAACCACTTGTGGATCTTACGTATAAGCTAAGCAGCCTTCCCAACAGATTTATTACAGACAGAGATTACTACCTTTACTTTTTCAGATAAGGATGTGGGGGGGAAAAACCGCTTAGAATTATTTGCCCCCAGGGCCATTCTGCAGAGTAAGCAGAAGTGGGTCCCGAACCAGCATGAGCCCAGTCCCCTCCCCTCCTGTCCTGAACCAGCATCTCAGCACGGGCCCCCACACTGGCTCAGCTGCTGGCCCAGACTTTGGGGAAAATGTTACCAAACAAACATGGATAAAAACAAGGGGCAGGAAGGAAGAGAGCTTGGGGTGGGGGGAGATGCATTCTTTTGCTTTAAATCATGGCCATTCATTCTTATTTCATAAGTACTCAAAAGGTTGTCCATGTGCCTAACCACTTAAACTTTTTAATATCATACTTCCATAAGAGAATTTTAATAATCATTTTTTTTTGTTTATAATTTATTTTCAACATCCTCTCCCTTTCCCCATTTCCCCCGGAGAAAGGAAACGTGATGGAAGTTATCACCTCTGGCATCTTTTGAAGAGTTACCTTCTCCAGAGACGTTCTCTGTGTACCTGAATTCACAGTCTTTATTCTCAAAGAAACTTCAGTAAAATGCCTCCTTTGGAACTTACTCTGTGTAACCTGTTTGTCAGTTACACAAACTTCTTCATAGGAAAAGTCCTCTTGTGCGTTTCTGCAAGCCACGGTTTACATTTTTCTATTTCTACACACAACGCTGGCCCCACACAAGGAAGAATTTGTGTCCTGGGAATGATGTCAGACAAACTGATCAAGGTGTGGGAACAAGAGGTTTGGTTTGCCTGCTTAATAAATCAGTTTTTTCATGATGTATGGGAAGGCCCTGTTACACAGCAGAGCATACCGTTTCCTACTTAGAGCCCCACAGTAAGTCTTCACATACCAAATGAGGGTCCTATTTGGTGCTCCCCAAGATGTCCTTTCCAGACGTAATGCCCCATGTACACGTAGGCACTACATACCTACTTTAAATTGCTCCTCAGAAAGGGGCTTGCTGCCTTGCCTTATTTTTTTTCCCTCTCTCTCTTTTCTCTTTCTCTTCTTGGAGGCTGGTTTCTCTTCAGCTTCGGGTGTGACCCTTCCTCACTGCCTCCCCCAAGGTGGTTAGTCCTGGCTCTGACTTCTGTCAAAGCTGCTTTTACACTATGCTATGATGATTTCTCGTCTCTTCCCAGGTGTTGAGGTGTACTTGAGGGCAGAGACTGAGTCCTACCTCAGTGATGTATAACTGACAGTAAATGCTGTTGAGCAAACCCTGGAGATACTCCAAAGATATTTCTGTCCGCACACTAGCTTGGCTTTGGCACTGGGGCATTTTAGTGAGATTGAACTAATATGCAGATTCTTGGAGAACTGGCATAGTAGAAGCTTATAAATGCGGAATGTATTCATGAGATCTGTTGCTATTCCACATTAGTAACGGACCGCTTACATTTAGGGGATTCAAGGCTTGGATCTGAGTCCTCAAAGTATGATCATTATAGGATAAAGCTGGAGAATACTACCAGATGTAATCATCTGAAATTGTGGGTGAAAATTAGGGTTCATTCCTGTGCTTTAAAACCACACTTGGAAATCATCATACCTGTTTTCATTACGTTGGTAGGGGTGTGCCCTGATTCTTAGGAGGTAAGTACCCAAGCATTTAGAGGTGAGATGCCAGGTCTGCATATAGACACAGAGAGATAGACAGATGGACAGGCACAGAGACAAAGAAGGCAAATGTGGCAAATGTTAACAATTAGTGTGTCGAAGTGAAAGGTCTAGGAGTGTTATTGTTCTGTTGTTTTCACCCTGCTTGCGTTCTATGCCTGACCACAGCAATGTTCCTAGCTGTGCGGGGTCTGGCAATTTAACTAAATTCTGTGTTAGTCGCTTCTTTAAAAATGGAGATAATGATAGAACCTGCTCAAAAGGTCGTTGTGAAGATGAAGCGACACAATGAACACAGAACATCGAGGGGGGTGCTAAGCTGATGCCAGGGCTCAGTGCATGTTAGCTGCGGTCCTAACAACATCAGTCATGAATACCTGCTGAGTACCTGAAAGTGCCCGGACATGTACCGCCTGCTGCACCGGCTGTTTGAAAAGTACAAGACACATTTACACCTGCCTGATTGAATCATTACCTAAATTAGAGGTTATCACATACAATTCAGATGAAAATCATCCTTTGGTATTCGAATCTTTGAATCATAGAGGTACGCCAAAATGTTTCCTCGGAAGCAATTTTCTGAGGTGTCTTACTAGATTTTTTCTGGGTTACGGAGGGAAAAAAATGTATTATGAAACTGTTAAAAACTCTTTAAAACCAAACAACCTTGTCAAGAACTTCCAGAGGCCATTTTGCACTTATACTCTTCACTCTCTCAGACTTTTTGTATCTCACTTTCCAAACTGGTTTCCTGAAACACACAAGATCATACATGTATGCACACTCACTGTAAACACTTCTATGCGTCTCTGGGCCACACACTCGTTTGACTTCTTAGTCCTCATAACAGCCTTACAAATGACTTCTATCATCCTCTCCATTTATCCCTGTGGTACTGGGGCTCAGACAGGTGAAGTCATCTACCCAAGGTTAAAGGGTAGCAGGGGTGCCGCTAGAATACAAACTTGAGCCATCTGCCACCAGCGTCCATGCTCTGACCCACTATGCTGGCCCCATGGTGGGTAAGCAACGAAAAGGAGCACAGCACTTTGTTAGGAGGGCCAGGAACTTACACCGTGTATAGAGCATTGTCATGGAGAATGGCGTATATGTCGCTGTATGTCATTCGCCTTCTCCAAACATCAGCTTCACAACTTCATCAAATGAGCTGTTTGATATTCTTCACTAATCTTTCCGCCTTTGCCTTAACCCCATCTGTCCACATGTGGGTATTCTTTTCCAGAACTGGTACCGAATTGGCACAATCTGTCTTAAACCATGCCACTTGACCGATGTGAGGTCTTTTTCTGGCTAGTATGTCATCGCGTCTAAGGGTGGGAGCTGTGCCTTTTGGCTCACTCTTCTTCCACACTGCCGAGAGAGAGCCTTGGAGCTGTGAATGAAGATGCTCGATTGCTCAGACGTGTGAAGTGTTACTCTGAGGATAAATGTGCTTTTGGCCCTGACTCCTGTAAGCCCAAAGACAGGATGGATGGATGCAGCTTTAGTGTTTCGTGGCGGGCGAGACTTATGCAGCAATGAACACATTAACGTTGTTGTTTTCTTTAAGAGTCTGAGATAAAAGGCATACATGTAAGAAAGCTGTAGTCAGTGAAAAGGTGGGGTAAAGAGGGGCCTTTCCAATTTTAGCATTTTTCCTTGAGAAAAAGTGTCATGATTTTCTGATTCTATTCTATTTCAGCCAACGTGTGACAACTTTGAAGCCAGTAAGAGGGATGAAAGACAAACGGACATTCTCCAGTCAATTATATCAGTACTTACTCACTCTGACTCTCTTTGGGCAGAGGGGATATGAATTCGCTGAGTCCAGCTGTGTCTTAGAAGATGTATGAAAGTGAAGTGAAGTGGTGATCACGCTGGAGTCATAGAGGTTCTTCATCAGTTTAGGAAACTCTAGAGATGACTCAGTCCCTGCCACCCATTTTAGAGATGAGAAGAATGAGGCACAGGAATTTGCACCGAGGTGGGACTAGAGTCCTACCATGGTTCTCAGGTTGGCGCCCTTTCCAAAATACCAGGCTTTTGCTCGGTAGGTTGCAGGCCCAGCACCAAAGCAGTAAAGGTATTAAAATCAACAGCTTGAGTTGTGATTCGCAGCCAGAGACTCACAAAAATGTGGAGACACCAACCGGTCAAGGAGCGACATGTTCTGTCTAGGTGCAAGGTGGAGGTCACACAGCACTCTCCATCTTTTCAGGCTGTTCAAGTTCTACTAGGTTATATTGGGATGGATTATGAAAATCCACCTCCGAGGGGCTGTGCCTGAGCTTCAAGGAAGCCCAGAGCCCACTGACACGAATGCAAAATTGTGTGCGAGGATGTGTACTTTTAAAATCTCTGAGGAGTGCCTGGGTGGCTCAGTCGGTTAAGCGTCCGACTTCGGCTCAGGTCATGATCTCACGGTTCATGGGTTCAAGACCCGTGTTGGGCTCTGTGCTGACGCTGTGCTCAGAGCCTGCAGCCTGTTTCGGATTCTGTGTCTCCTTCTCTCTCTGACCCTCCCTTGCTCATGCTGTCTCTCTCTCTCTCTCAGAAATAAAACATTAAAAAAATAAAATAAAATCTCTGAGAAAAGCACACATAGCTTCCATTAGACTTAAGGTAGGGGAAGAAAGGGGGCTTCAGAACTAACGCTCTAAAATGAAAAACCTTTAGACTGAATGGCAGATCTTAGTCACGACATAAAAGAGCTGATGAAAAAACTCTCCAGAAGTTGAAACCTAGGGGGCTTTTTGGGAGTGGATTTTTTGATTCACAGAAGACTGATTTGATGAGCTATGAAGAAAGGTGAAGGTTATTAATTTTCCATGTGTGCCACTGGAAAGTAGAGAATGACAAAATTCACAGCACATCCTAACTAGTTTAAGTACTTATGTTACATGCCGTTGACATAGCAATGTACGGTTAGCCATCCTCCAACTTTTAAGATTCCTGAGGGTAGGGCTGTGCTGGTTTGTTCCCTGCTGACTCCTCTCCAGCGTCCAGCACGGTGTTTGGCACAGACAGACCGTGATGATGGCCTTCCCATTTAGAGAACGTGGCACTTAGGGATTTTTTTTTTTTTTAAAGACCAGGAAGTTATACTTTTCACCTATGATTAGTTAGGTAAAAACAGAGTAGAAATTTGTGCAAACGCTGCTGTTCGGTCTTGAAACAGTGTAGGTCTCAGCCAGCCTTCATGTTACTGTTTCTTAATATGTGTGGTGAGGAAGCCCTCTGTCCTGTGGCCAAGGTGAGCTGCCCCACCGTGTGATAGAACCCAGTTATTACAGGCCATTACAGAGTGGCCTGGGCAGCACAAGTAATGATTAAATGCACTGCGGTTCTTTGCAAGGAATCACGGAGGCAACAAAGTATGATGGAAATGAGCCCGAGCTGAGAGGTTTCATGTCCCAAGTCCCCCACCCACCACTGGCCACCCCCCAACATCCCACATCTCACGTCTGCATCTAAATGTAGGCTTTACACTAAGTACCTAATGACCTTACCAGAGAAAACACAAGTTCTACGAGCCACAAGTCCCCATGGACAAAGTGGGGATACACCACCTAACCGTGCAGTTTCTTATCGTTATGACTATCAAAGTAGACAATGCGCAGGAAATTGCTTTGTCAACTTTGTAGCTTATATTACTGGTCACATAGATAAGCAATTAAATATACATGCCCATTTTAAAAGATCAGTCCTATAAAATTCAAAGTATGGCTGCCCTAGTTCATTTAGATTATACATTATGTTAAAGCCATATAAAAGAGGCACTACTTCTTCAGGGAGATGAATGGAGATAACAAGCAACTTTGATTTTGAAATATCTACATAACATCAGGGGAAAAGTTTATCTCCATTTAACCTCAACTATTTGCACAAAATATAAATATAATATAAATTATAAGCCTCATTAGGTACTGCTGGTCTCTTCAAATCAAAGGGGAATCCTAGATTTGCTGTGTGGCACTGGAGAAGTATCTTCACCTCTCTCGGCCTCATTTTAAGGACTGGATTCTCATTTATATTTTTGTCAGCTGCCAGCTTCAGTAATTCTAGCTTAAATTTTATTCGTAATTATCCCAATATGCCTGCTTTAGACAATATAAAATTCTAAAAACCTGGCCCACCCTTGGCGCTGTAAAATAATGGAGGATAGATGCCCACCCACTGGGGTTTTACAAGAATAAAGACATATCCAGTGTGCTCTGCAAAAACAAAAAGCAAAGCAAACAAACAAAAACCACAAAAATCAAAACAACACCTCCCCCCCCCCCTTGGCATCACGGGAGCAAATCAATCCCCAAATTCAATGACCTCACGTCCATTATAGACACTGGGATCCATAGAAATTATAGATTATAATCTATAGATTATGGAAATTGGGACTCGGACTTTCGTACAATTAAGCTATATTATTATTAGTTGCTTTTCAAGAGAAAATAGAAAGGACACGTGTTTTGAAGGCGGTCCCTTCTGATCTACCCTGTCCCTCCAAGGGTGTTGTGCACACACTTGGCCACCCCGCTGGCTAGGGGGACCTACCTCCTCCGCCAGCCAAAGGAGCCTGGCGCAGAAGCTGCGTGCGCGTCCTTCCACCCTCCCTTCCCCGCGCTCCCCACCACCCCCTGGGATCCCCCACCCCCACCCCCAGCAGCCTCCGGTCCCGGGCGCGGCCCCGCGCACAGCGCCCCTCCGACGGGCGCTCGGCGGCCACGTGCGCGCCGGGCGGGGGCCGCGGGTGCGGGGGGGAGCTCGGGAGGGGGGCGGCCGGGGCTCGGGGGGCGGCGTACCTGGCGGCCCGGGCGGCGTCCGCTGTGCCCGCGCTCGCGTCTGCTGGGTCCCGAGGCTGCAGGCGGCCCGACGTGGCCGGCCGCGCACAGGAAGCCCGCGCCAGCGAACGTGCGACCCTTTTATAACCCACTTGTGACTCATAACCGAACGGCCGCCTTTTCTGTAAAACCCCCCGCCTCGGCCCCCTCCTGCCTGTTCTTGGAACCTACAGCCTGAAAACTTTTTTTCTTTTTAAAGGAAAAGTCGAAAAAGCCCAGCGCCCCGAGGATTGGTGTTTTCCCCTTTCCCTTTCTCGTGGGTCATTGTGCGCGCGCGCGCGCGCGTGTGTGTGTGTGTGTGTGTGGGTGTGTGGGTGTGTGTGTGTGTTTTCTCTCTCTCTCGACACACGCCGCGTACTTTCCTGCCCCCTCGCAGCCGAGCTCGGACTCCAACCTTTGTTCTTAATGAAAAGGAAACGCATTCAAATGAGCGCTCAGTCGGCCGGAGGGGAAGTTGCTACTTTTTGCAACTGGGTGGCCGGGGTGTCTTTACAAAATCGTGGAGCCGCGGGGAAGCAGATGGGAGACCTTTCCTCCTCCACGGAATCCACGGACGCAAGAGGGTCCCTGGCAGAGGAAGAAATGCCCAAGTGACTCCTCCCTGGGACTCCTCCCGTCTTTACCCGTCAAGAGTCAGCCTTTGGTCGGGGAAGTATCCGTGGGGTTGGGTTTGAGCGCAGTCGTTATCACCCGCATTCGTACTTGGGGATGCGAGGGTACAGGGCTCGAATCTTCTTTCATTTTGACCGCAGCAACACTCTTTCCCTGCCCCCTTCCCACTTCCAGGACATATTCCTGGAGCATGTGGGACTTCAGTCTTTTAAGGTGTTGAGTTCAGGGGCACCTGGGTGGCTCAGTCGGTTAAGCGTCTGACTTTGGCTCAGGTCTTGATCTCGAGGTTCGTGGGTTCGATACCTGTGTCAGGCTCTGTGCTGACAGCCAGCTCAGAGCCCGGAGCCTCTTTCAGATTCTGTATCTCCCCCTTTCTCTCTCTGGCCCTCCCCTACTCATGCTGTCTCTCTCTCTCAAAAATAAATGAAAATTTTTAAAAATTAAAGTGTTGAGTTCTTTGCGTCCCTCTGGAATTCCTCCACCCTACCAAGGGGCGGGGGGGGGGAGGGACATTTTCCTAGAGCACGTCATTTGACACCCTGGATTGACATGAATAAAATAGATCTAAGACATGGCACACACATACCGCAAGACTGCTTGGGTGTAATAAACTTTTAGACCTTGGGGAAGAAGAGAGCCATGTGAGGGAGAGAGAGGTGGTGGTCTGGTGTGGATTTAGCCTCATCGCATGTGATTTGTGCCTTTTTGTAGATAAGACAGAGTCACTGCTGGATCCCAGAGCAACTCTCTCATACTCAAGTCTGCATCCCAAGGGCAGAAGACATCTTAGAAGAGTTTGTGGTAAGCTGATGTCAGAAAATTCGTTTCTGGAACCTCTGAACGCAGAGAGCAGATAGTCTTTAACTTACCGATGGCCCAGGTTGGGTAAGGAACTTGGGAGCATTTAAAAATTCTTTATTTTTCAGGCTTCTATGGCCTTAATGATAACAAGTAACATTTCTAAAACATCTATAAATTTACCGTGTGCCAGGCCATATTCCGAAACTCCTTATATGAGGGACGCTGAGGCACAGAGACATCAAACACTTTGCTTTAGGTCCTAGTAAGGTCACAGAGGTGAGATTCAGACCCAGCTGTGCACTGTGGGCACAGCCTCACAGTACAGCCTCACCACCCCCTGGATCCACCATGCCTCCGGGATCTGGGGCAGAGTAGGAATCCTGGTCCTCACCAGGTGCGTTATACCTCCCCTTCCTCATATTAAGTCATAGTGTGGGACCCCCAATAATGGTAGACAAATAAATAGTTTTTGAGAGTCAAAGCAACTCTCAGCTCATTCTAGTACTAGCTGTGGGACCTGGGTTTAAGTTTCCTGTGCCTCAGTTTCTTCATGTGTAAAATGAGGATTGTAGTCTCTTCCCCTGGGGATTGCAATGGAGTGAACTGTGTGTCCCTGCCTCCCGCCACTCCCATGTTGAACCCCTAACCTGTATCGTGAGGGTATCAGGAAATAGGGCCTATGAGGTGGTGACTAGGGTTAAATGAGCTCATAAGAGTGGGCTGTAGGCCTTATGAGAGGAAGAGACCTGAGCACCGTCTTCACATTTGCACAGAGAGATCATGTGAGTACACAGTGGGGTGGTGGCCACCTACGGACCGGGCAGAGAGTTCTCACCCGAATCCTGCTTGACCTGGAACTTGGAACTTCCAGCCTCCAAAACTGTGGGGAAAAACAAAAATCAGTGTTTGTCGTTTAAGTCCCTGGTCTATGGTATTTTGTTTTGATAGCGTTAGCAGCCAAGACAGAGACATAATGATTAAATAAAATGATGGATACAAAGCGCTTGATCCAAATAGGAGCTTACAAAAGTAGGAGCTATTTGCTGGGGCACACAGCGTGTTGTTCCCTGGATGTTGTTATGGGTTGAATTGCATCTCCCCCTAAATTAAATATTAAGTCCTAACCTGCAGTGTCTTAGATGGTGGCCTTATGTGGGAATAGGATCATCGTGGATGTAGTTAATTAAGGTGAAGTCTCGGGGTGGGCTCCTAATCGGATCGGACTGGTGTCCGTATTTTGAAAAGTGCTGTGTGCAGAGAAAGAGATACACATGAGGGGAAATGATATGAAGAAACACAGAGAGAAGTTGGCAACCTATAAGCCAAGGGCAGAGACTGGACAGGATCCTTCCCTCACAAAGCTCAGAAGGAACCCACCCTGCTGAAAAGATACACCCCCCTCCCCCCCGCCCCCCCGCCAATACATTTCTGTTGTTTAAGGCACCCAGTTTGTGTTACTTTGTTGCATGAGCCCTAGCAAATGTATCCAGATATTGCCTCTGATTGGGTTGGTGTCCTTAGCCCTGATCAGGTTCACCAGAGAGAGACCCAGCAGGTCAATCCAGTGACCTCCCAGATAAGAGCCGCACTTGTTGCTATTACTTTTTGCAGAGAACGATTAGTAGATTGTGGCAGCTGGTGTAATTACATGCCAATGAAGAAATCTTGCTAAAAGCACCGTAAGTTCATGAAATTCTGCAGAAAACTCCGTAATCACAGGGAATGGTTAGGAACCAGCCTCCAGTCTCCCTCCTTAAAAAATTAATCACGAAGAAAAAAATAAATTCCTGGGGGCTCAGTTCTAAACTCATCTCAAAGAATATGAGAGACATTTCTGAGAGTGGATAATACTTTTTAGATGGTGGATGAGGAAATAGACATTTCAGGCTTGGCCAGCTTATTTAATGTAGCACAAGGTTTCAGCTCATCCTCTACCCTGTCGTGCAATAAAATGCCTGACTGTAAACTTGTGGATGCTCTCTCCCTGGGGATGCAGCGGGTTGAATCGGCTTCCTCTAGACCCCATTAGTGGCGCAACCATAATTAATGCCTGAGGTTAAAAATGTTTCCTCCATAAGATGTTCAGATTTAATAAATAGTGTTTGTTTTTATTTTTCAGACAAAAAGCATCAGAAGTCTTTTTTTTTTCTATCATAATTTAATTTTTATTCCTGTCACTGTTTATAACATCTTGGAAGCTCAAATCTGAACTCTTATGTTTTTCTCAGCCACATTTCCTCTGTAAATGTGTTACTGGTTGAGAGTGTTATGTGACACTCTCACATGCTGGGGTGCCTTTCCCTTCAGAGGAAAAAGGAGTGGTCTGTCTCCCTCTTTTTTAAAATCTCTTTTTGTCGGGGAGCCCGGGTGGCTCAGTTGACTAAGCATCTGACTTCGGCTCAGATCAGGTCATGATCTCAGGTCATGATAGTAGGTTCTAGCCCCATATGGGTCTCACTGCTCTCAGCGCAGAGCCCACTTTCAATCCTCTGTCTCCCTCTATCTCTGCCCTCTTTCCCCCCCACTTAAAAATAAATAAACATTAAAAAAATAATTTAAAAAAATCTCTGTCAAAGAGATGGGATTTACAAATTACAGGGAATTAAGCTTTCAACTTTATCTTTCCCATTCACCCAGTCCCAAAGCACAGTGAAATGAAGACAAATCTCGGAATAGGACAGTAGTATTTGCAGTGAGTTACGGGCTCTGATTAGCTGTGCCCCAATTGTGTAATCATTTGTATGTACCAATTGACTCATGAGAGTCCTTTGTTTGCATATATGCTGCCTTCTAGAGACAATTTCTTTCGTAATCTGAATGTTTAAACTCTTTAGTAGTGAAGATCTTTTGCTCCAGGCTCATTTCTTCTTCTCCTCATCCTTCTTCTTCTATCTTCTTTCTTCTTCTTTTTCATGTTTTGGGAAGCCAGGTTGTCATCGTTTGTTGGAAATATTTTATACAATGAGGGAATTGTTAGGGTCTTTGGACTGAACTGAGACCTGAAAGTATTTTGGTTCATAAACAATCCGTATCAGCAGGGACCATTCTGTTTCCCTGTCTACCATCATCATATAGAGAGAAAATTCCTCCACCCACCCCCATCACTCACTTCATCCATATCTGACCTCAGCCTCATTCTTATCTCCCCTGGCCCAGCTCAGTGTTCTCAGCTTCAGTTGGTGAATTGATGAGTCACTCTTAGTAAATCACTCTCCACTGTCTTTTTTTTTTTTTTCCCCTTCCTCCCTGAAATGACCAAGGAAACTTCTCTGAGCCCCAGTGCTGTCTGTTCTTGTGTTCTGTTTCTTCTGGAAGGATCAATGTGTATAAATGGGCGCTTGGAACCAGCCGCAAACTCAGTACTACTCTGATGTTGTTCACTGTCTTAGTCAGCTCTGGCTGCTGGAACAAAATACCATAGAGAGGGGACCTTAGACACATTTATTTCTCACAGTTCTGGAAGCTTGGAAGTACACATAAAAGCCAGCCAGTTTAGTTTCTGGTGAGGACTCGCTTCCTGGCTTACAGATGACCACCTTCTTTGCCATGTGCTCACCTCGCCTTTTCTGGGAGCATGCATAGGGAACATTCTCTCTCCCCTTCTTTTAAGGCGATTCATCTTATTGGACTAGGATCCCACTCTTCTGACCCTCATTTAACCTTAATTTCCTCTGAAAAACCTCATTTCCAAATAGAATCACATTGGGGGCTAGTTAGGCCTTCAGTAAATGTGTTCGGTTTTCTCTTTGTATTCTTTTATGTGAATAGAATAATCGTAGTTGTCTCTTTACAGAGATTTGTTTTTAATGTTATAGTTATATTTTAAATATTATTTAAATGTTCCCAGTGACTCTTTTGTATTCTCCTCTGCTGTTTTAAGAACAGTATTCTAATGTTTATTCTGTTGACTATAATAAGGACTCCAGTGTTGGACTTAGGAAATGGGAAAAAGTGGATTCAAAGGAATAGCCTTCACATATTATCCTAACTGTGAAATGCTATATAAGGATTCAAGAAGGTACAGTCCCATTGGGTCAGTTGGTAGGGAACAGAAGATCCAATACCATATGGAGAAAAGGTATAGATAGATTACTAATCTATAAATAATTTTGGCCTCCTGGGGGGAATAAATTATGTGTAAACACTAATAGAATCTTTCAAGGAGTTAAATATCTTGGGATTATGCACTTACTGGACAAGTGTCCAAGGATGAATAAGAGAATCCAGACAAGTTACATATTTTTTATTTTATTTTATTTTTTTAAATTCAAAATTATTTTTATTTTATTTTATTTTATTTTTTTTACAAATAGTTTATTGTCAAATTAGTTTCCACACAACACTCAGTGCTCATCCACACGAGTGCCCTCCTCCATGCCCATCCCCCCTCCCCCCCACACCCATCAGTCCTCAGTTTGTTCTCATCATTCCAGAGTCTCTCATGGTTTGCCTCTCTCCCTTTCCCCCACAATTTCCGCCCTTCTTCTCCCCAATGGTCCTCCGTCAAGTTCCTCCTAATCCTCCTATATGTGCAAATATATGATATTTGTCCTTCTCTGCCTGACTTATTTCGCTCAGCATAACACCCTCAAGGTCCATCCATGTTGCTACACATGGCCTGATTCCATTGTTTCTCATTGCCATGTAGTATTCCATGGTATAGATAAACCACATCTTCTTGATCCATTCATCTGTTGATGGACACTTAGGCTCTTTCCATGTTTTAGCTATTGTGGAGAGTGCTGCTATGAACACATATTTTTTATTTTAAAGGACTTTATTTATTTATTTTTTTAAAGTTTCTTTATTTGTTTTGAGAGATAGAGAGCGTGAGCAGGGGAAGGGCAGAGAGAGAGAGAGAGAGAGACAGAGAATCCCAAGCAGGCTCTGTGCCGACATCTCAGAGCCCAATACAAGGCTCAAACTCACAACCATGAGATAGATCATGACCTGAGCTGAAATCAAGAGTTGGGCGTTTAACCAACTGAGCCAGCCAGGCGCCCCAGCAAGTTCATCTTTTGTCTCTTCCCTGTGAGAGAAGTTGCAAGTGTTCTTTCTTGCTACAACTAGTTGCCCATTCCGTTTTACTGCTCCTGTCTCTTCAGTTTGTGTGAATATGAGTTCTGGATGTATTGTGGGTTTTTCTGTTGTTATTCTTCTCCTCTCCATTATAGCATTACTATCTTCTATAATAAAATTTTACTTGAGTTTGCTGAGTGTTAAGTGCTTTCATTTGCTCTTACGAAAATTATCTATCGAAACTGGGTCCAACATTGTGGTTGACCATGACTGATAGCTTTAAGCAGTAGGATGTAGTTGGTTTCCATGGATCCAAGAGCTTAAGAGCACTAAACCTGCTGGATTGGTGTTCACTGGGGAAAAATCATGGGCACAAGGGCAGTAGCAGATGTGAAATTTCCATGTTGTCGTTCATTCCCACTCTGAGGCCGGTCACAGCAACGGGATGGGGCAAGATGCTAGGTTCTGGGAGACTGACCTTAATCCCTAGGCTGTAAGGCCTTAAGCATGATGATTAAGGAAGTGCTTGCCATTTTGATGTGATCGGGGCCAGGGTCCCAACCTTGCGCAGCTGTACGATATAACAAGCTAGTGACAAAACTCAGCACTTTCCCGTTCATAGTTGGGGAAGCATAAACCTCTTTCCTGGCATGTTCTGAGTGGTATGCTAGGCAGAATAATGACCCTCTCAAAAATATCCTTGCTCTAATTCCCGGGACCTGTGAATATGTTATGTAACAGGGTGATAGAGAATTGAAGTTGTAGATGGAATTAAGTTTGCTAATCAGGTGACCTTAAGATAGATTATTCTGGATTCTTCAGGGGGCCCAATGTGATCATAAGAGTCATAAAAATGTAGAAGTGGGAGAGCAGAAACCTTAATATCCAAGTAATGCAGTGTAAGAAAGACACAACTAACCATTGTTGGCTTTGAATATGGAAGGCAGCCGTGAGCCAAGAAACGTGGGCAGCTTTTAGAAGCTGGAAGAGGCAGGAAAACAAATTCTCCACTAGCCTCAAAAAGAACACAGCTCTGCTGATCCATGTTAGAATTCTGACTTCCAGGGGCGCCTGTGTGGCTCAGTCGGTTGAGCATCCGACTTCAGCTCAGGTCATGATCTCACGGTTCGTGGGTTTGAGCCCCGCATCAGGCTCTGTGCTGACAGTTAGCTCAGAGCCTGGAGCCTGTTTTGGATTCTGTGTCTCCTTCTCTGACCCTCCCTTGCTCATGCTGTCTCTCTCTCTCTCTCAGAAATAAACAAAACATTAAAAAAAAAAAAAAAAGAATTCTGACTTCCAGAACTGTAAAATAATAGATCTATATTGTTTTGAGCCACTAAGTTTCTGGGAATTTGTTACAGCAGCAAGGAAAGTTAATACAGGTGGGGTTGCTAAGGTTTAAACTTCATGCTTGACCAGTATTGATCGTCTTAAGAGGCTGGGTCGTAGCCACATGTCACAGAACTTTGCAGAGACTGACTCCTTCTTCCCCTGCTGGTGACTATTCTTGGACAATGCAACAGTTATCATGGACTCTTACCTCTCATTAATATTTCTAACTTAAATGTAGACGTCCACAGTATTACTTAACTTTGATCTTACACCTGCATCACTTCTTTCTCATGTGAAATATTGTGGCTCCCAATAGCATCAACATGACTATATTTGCTTTATCCTACCAAACATGCACACGCACATTCATATGCGTGCGTGCGCACGCGCACGCACACACACGCCACCAGAATGTGGAAAACCAGCATTATTACTGGTACTATTACGACTGAAAACAGCTTAATAATTTATATACTTTTTTCAGTCCTCTTTGTCCCACAAAAAATATAGCCCACTTTGGGATGTGTGATCTATCTTATATTAAAGTCACTTGAAATAATTTCTCTCAGTTTGCTACTAACTTAATATACAATTAAGTTTATTTGTTTAATTCACTTTCAATTGTTAGGTATTGCTTTTTTAGTTTGAGTGGTTTTCATTTGATCTATTTCCATAACCCATTTGCATGGTTTCAAGCTCAATTTACAAGGCATATTTTGAGATTATTGTCTTTCTTTTCCTTAAATATATTTTTATAGTTTATCCTTCAAGTTTTTGAATCTATGCAAATATGTATCTCATCTTCCTTTTATTTGACAAATGCCAGTGTGCTGTCTACACCTTTCTTCATCTTGTTTTTCTTCTTTTTAAGAAAAAATACTTATTTAAATTCAAGTTAGCTAACATATAATGTAGTGTTGGTTTCAGGAGTAGAACCCAGTGATTCATCACTTACATGTGACACCCAGTGCTCATCCCAAGAAATGCCCTCCTTAATGCCCATCACCCCTTTAGCCCATCCCCTCTACCCCACATCACTCCAGCAGCCCTCAGTTTGTTCTCCGTACTTACGAGTCTCTGATGATTTACCTCCCTGTCTGTTTTTATCTCATTTTCCTTCCCTTCCCGTATGTTCATCTGTTTTGTTTTGTAAATTCCACATATGAGTGAAATCATATGGTATTTGCATTTCTCTGATTGACTTATTTCATGTAGCATAATACATTTTAGTTCCATCCATGTTGTTGCAAATGGCAGGATTTCATTCTTTTTGATCACTGAGTAATATTCTATTGTATATGTAGATCACACATTCTTTATCCATTCATCAGTCGATGAACATTTGGGCTCTTATCATAATTTGGCTATTGTTGATAGTGCTGCTATAAACATTGGGGCGCCTGTGTCCCTTCGAATCAGCACTTTTGTATCTTTTGGGTAAATACCTAGTAGTGCCATTGCTGAGCCGTAAGATAGCTCTATTTTTAATTTTTGAGGAACATCCACACTGTTCTCTAGAGTGGCTACCCAGTTTGCATTCCCACCAACAAAGCAGAGATGTTCCCCTTTCTCCGCATCCTCTCCAACATCTGTTGTTGCCTGAGTTGTTCATTTTAGCCGTTCTGACAGGTGTGAGGTGATATCTCATTGTGGTTTTGATTTGTGTTTCTCTGATGATGAGTGATATTGAGCATCTTTTCATGTGTCTGTTAGCTATCTGGATGTCTTCTTTGGAAAAGTGTCTGTTCATGTCTTCTGCCCATTTCTTCACTGGATTGTTTGGTTTTTAGATGTTTGTTTGATAAATTCTTTATACATTTTCGATTCTAACCCTTTATCTGATATATAATTTGCAAATGTCTTCTCCCATTCCATCAGTTGCCTTTTAGTTTTGTTGATTGTTTCTTTTGTTGTGCAGAAGTTTTTATCTTGATGGAGTCCCAATAGTTCATTTTTGCTTTTGTTTCCCTTGCCTCCGGAGAAGTGTTGAGTAAGAAGTTGCTGCAGCCGAGGTCAAAGAGGTTGTTGCCTGTTTTCTCCTCTAGGATTTTGATGGTTTTTTTGTCTTACATTTAGGTCTTTCATCTGTTTTGAGTTTATTTTTGTGTATGCTGTAGGAAAATGGTCCACTTTCATTCTTCTGCATGTAACTGTCCAGTCCTCCTAACACCATTTGCTGAAAAGACTGTCTTTTTTCCATTGGATATTATTTTCTGCTTTGTTAAAGATTAGTTAGCCATTCGTTTGTGGCCATACTATTCTGTTTCATTGATCTATCTCTCTGTTTTTGTGCCAGTATTCTGTCTTGATGATTACAGCTTTGTAATACAGCTTTAAGTCTGGAATTGTTATGCCTTCAGCTTTGGTTTTCTTTTTCAACATGACTTTGACTATTCAAGGTCTTTTCTGGTTCCATACAAATTTTAGAATTATTTGTTCTAGCTCTGTGAAGAATGCTGATGTTATTTTGACAGGTATTGCATTGAATGTATAAATTGCTTTGGGTAGTATAGACATTTTAACAGTATTTTTTTCTCTAATCCATGAGCATGGAATGTTTTTCCATTTCTTCGTGTCTTCTTCACTTCCTCTCATAAGCTTTCTATAGTTTTCAGTGTTTAGATCTTTTACCTCTTTGGTTAGGTTTATTCCTAGTTGTTTTATGGTTTTTGGTGCAGTTGTAAATGGTATCAATTACTTGGTTTCTCTCTCTGCTGCTTCATTATTGGTATAAAGAAATGCAACTGATTTCTGTACATCGATTTTATATCCTGTGACTTTGCTGAATTCACATAATGATTCTAGTAGATTTTTGGTGGAGTCTTTCGGGTTTTCCACATAGAGTATCATGTTGTCTGAAAGGTGAAAAATCGTGTTGTTGACTTCTTCCTTGCTGATTTGGATGCCTTTTATTTCTTTTTGTTGTCTGATTGCTAAAGCTAGGACTTCCAGTACTATGTTGAACAATAGTGGTGAGTGTGGACATCTCTGTCATGCTCTTATCTTAGGGGAAAGCTCTCAGTTGTTTCCCATTGAAGATGATATTAGCGGTGGGTCTTTTGTACACGGCCTTTATGATGTTGAGGTATGTTCCTTCTATGCCTATTTTATTGAGGATTTAAGATGCTATATTATGTCAAATTCTTTTTTCTGCACCTATTGAGAGGATCATGTTGTTCTTGTCCTTTCTTTTATTAATGTGATGTATCACAACTGATTTGTGAATATTGAACTAACCCTGCAGCCCAGCAATAAGTGCTACTTGATCGTGGGATAATTCTTTCAATGTATTGTTGGATTCGATTTGCTAGTATCTTGTTGAGAATTTTTTCATCCATGTTCATCAGGGAAATTGATCTGTAATTTTCCTTTTCAGTGAGGTCTTTGTCTGATTTTGGAATCAAGATAAAACTGATCTCATAGAATGAGTTTGGAAGTTTTCCTTCCATTTCTATTTTTTGGAACAGATTTAAAAGATTAGATATTAATTCTTCTTTAAATGTTTGCTAAGATTCCCCTGGGAGGTCATCCGGCCCTAGACTCTTGTTTGTTGGGTTGTTTTTGATTACTGATTCAATTTCTTTACTGGTTATGGGTCTTTTCAAATTTTCTATTTCTTCCTGTTTCAGTTTTGGTAGTTTATAATTTTCTAGAAATTGGTCCATTTATTCCAGATTGCCCAATCTGTTGGCATGTAATTGCTCATAATGTTATCTTATTATTGTTTGTGTATCTGCAGTGTTGGTTGTGATCTCCTCTTTCATTTGTGATTTTATTTATTTGGGTAAATAAATCTTTTATGTTTGTGATGAACTGATTTATATATTTGGGTGTTTCAAGTTGGGGGTATATATATTTACAATTGTTAGATCTTGGTGAATAGACCCTTTATTATGATATAATGGAAACTTCTACTTGAATCTTTATTATTTCTCTTCTTTTGCTAGTTTTTGGTCTTATTTGCTGTCCTTTTTCAGGCTCCTTTAGTTGTAACATTAGGTCTTGTATTTGAGACATTTCTTCCTTCTTTAGAAAGGCCTAGATTGCTATATATTTCTCTCTTATGACCACCTTTGCTGCATCCCAGAAGCTTTAGATTATCTTTTTTTTCAGTTTTATCGACTTTCATGTACTTTTTAATTTCCTGTTTAATTTCTTGGTCAACCTATTCATTCTTTAGTCAATGCTCTTTAATCTCCAAGTATTTGTGGTGTTTCCAATTTTTTTTCTTCTGCTTGATTTCAAGTGTCATATCATTGTGGTCTGAAAATATGCATAGTAAGATCTCAATATTTTTGTACTTGTTGAGGGCTGGTTTGTGAACCGATATGTTATCTATTCTGAAAAACGTTCCATGTGCACTTGAGAAGAATGTGTATTCTGCTGATTTAGGATGAGACGTTCTGAATTTATATGTTAAGTCCATTCAGTCCAGTATGTCATTCAAAGCCATTTTTCCTTGTTGATTTTCTACTTAGATGATCTGTCCATTGCTGTAAGTGGTGTGTTAAAGTCCCCTACTATTATTGTATTATTATCAGTGAGCTCTTTCATGTTTGTGATGAACTGATTTATATATTTGGGTGTTTCAAGTTGGGGGTATATATATTTACAATTGTTAGATCTTGGTGAATAGACCCCTTTATTATGATCTAATGTCTTCTTCATCTTTTGTTACAGTCCTTGTTTTAAAATCCAGTTTGTCTGGGGTGCCTGGGTAGCTCATTTGGTAAAGCATCTTACTCTTGATTTTGGCTCAGGTCATGATCTCACAGTTTGTGAATTTGAGCCCTGCATCAGACTCTGTGCTGTCAGTGCAGAGACTCCTTGGGATTCTCTCTCTCCCTGTCTCTGCTCCCCCCCCCCACCCCGTGCGCTCTCTCTCTCTCTCTCTCAAATAATAAATAAATAAACTTAAAAAATAACATTCAGTTTGTCTGATATCAGAATGGCTGCTCTGGCTTTCTTGTGACAACCATTAGCATGATAGATAGTTCTCCATTCTTTTACTTTCAATCTGCAGCTGTCTTTAGGTCTAAAATAAGTCTCTTGTAGGCAGCATGTAGATGAGTCTCATTTTTTTAAAATCCATTCTGACACCCTGTGTCTTTTTTTTTTTTTAATGTTTTATTTATTTCTAGGAGAGAGAGAGAGAGAGACAGCGTGAGCAGGGGAGGGTCAGAGTGAGAGGGAGTCACAGACTGAAACAGGCTCCAGGCTCCGAGCTGGCAGTCAGCACAGAGCCCGACGCGGGGCTCGAACCCACAAACCGCGAGATCATGCCCTAAGCGAAAGTCGGAGGCTTAACCGACTAAGCCACCCAGGCGCCCCACCCTGTGTCTTTTGATTGGAGCATTTAGTCCATTTACATTAAGAGTGGTTATTGAAAGATATGAACTTAGTGTCACTGTGTTGCCTGTAGAGTTGGTGTTTCTGGTGATGTTCTCTGGTCCTTGTTAGTCTATGTTGCTTTTGCTCCTTTTTATTTTGTTTTGTTTTTTTCTCCATTCAAAGAGTCCCCCTTAAAATTTCTTGCTGGGCTAGTTTAGTGGTCACAAACTCCTTTAGTTTTCGTTTATCTGGGAAACTCATGATCTCTCCTTCTATTCTGAATGACAGCCTTGTTGGATAAAGAATTCTTGGATGCACATTTTTCCAGTTTAGCAAGTTGAATACATCCTGCCATTCCCTTCTGGCCTGCCAAGTTTCTGTGGAGAGGTCTGCAGCCAACCTGATCTTTCTTTCTTTGTAAATTAAAGGCTTTTAAAAACCTGTTTATTTGTTTTGAGAGAGAGAGAGAGAAAATGTGAGCAGAGGAGGGGCAGAGAGAGAGGGAGGGACAGAGGATCTGAAACAGAGTCTGAGCTGACAGAGATAGCCCAATGTGGGACTTGAACTCACAAATTGTGAGATCATGACCTGAGCTGAAGTCAGACACTTAACTCACTGAGCTACCCAGGTGCCCCAGGACTTTTTTTCCCCTTGCTGCTTTCATGATTCTTTCCTTGTATGTACATTTTGTGAATCTGACTATGATATGATATGCCTTGGTGATGCTTTGGTAATGGGAATTCTCTGCATTTCTTGGATTTTAATGTCTGTGTCCTCCCCTAGATTAGGAACGTTTTCAGCTATAATTTGTTCACTTAAACCTTCTGCCCCTTTTTCTTTTTCTTCAAATTCCAGGACTCCTATGATATGAATGTTATTCCTCTTTAATAAGTCACTGAGTTCTCTACATGATCTTTTGCCTTTGTTTCCCTCTTTTCTTCTGCTTCGTTATTTTCCATAATTTTATATGTTACCAATTTGGTGCTCCATCCATTTGCTTCATCCATCCTTGGTGTCACAGCATCGGTTTGAGATTGCATTTCAGTTATAGAATTTTTAATTTCAACCTGACTAGATCTTTAATTCTTTTTTCTCTGTAGAAAGGGATTCTCTAGTCTTCTATACTTTTTTCAACTCCAGCTGGTATTCTTATAATCATGGTTGTAAATACTAGTTCAGACATCTTACTTATATCTGTGTTAATTAAATCCCTGGGCACTTCTTCCTGTTCTTTCTTTTGGGGTGATGTCTTCTGTCCTGTCATTTTAGAGAAAGAAATAAATTGATAAAACAAAAATTAAAAATTAAAAAGTTAAACACACAAAAAAACCAGATAAAGGAAACTAGATCCTAGGTGTGTTTTGGTCTGCTTGTTGAGAGAAGCTTGATAAAAAAAAAAAAAAGAGAGAGAGAGAGAGAGAAAAGAGAAAGGAAAATAAAAGTTAAAAAATTTTTAAAATTTAAATAGTAGAATAGAATAAAATAAAATAAAGAAAACAAAACAGGAGAAAAAATTAAAAAAATAAAAAATTTGCTCCTTCTGTATCCAAGAAAGAGAAAGAAAAGATGTAAAACAAAATAAAACAAAACAAAAATCAAAGAAACAACAGAAGCAAAAACAGAGGCAAAGAAAACTAATAAGCAAACAAAAACAAGAATGAAACCTGAATGAGGTTACATCCAGTTTCCCCTACAACTGAAATTTGCAGTAGAGTGTAGTCTACAGACTAAACAGATGGAAGGATTTGTGATGGTCCTCTGGGGGATTTGCCTGGAGGGCACAGGCGGCTGGGGTTTGGTGTAATGGCCTTGTTCTCCACTTGGTGGCGCTGCTTAGCTCACTGGGGTTGATCTGCGTGTTTGTGTGTGTGCACATGCGCATGCTAGAGGTGTAAATGGCTTCTCCAGCTCTGCAGTCTCTGACGCAGGAATTTTATGCCTTCAGACACAGGTGGTCAGCATTCCTCCTTTATCTCAGTTTCCCATCCACTCCCTGCCTTTACTTTGTCTGTGTCCAAGGTGTCAGCCTGCCTGGTAGTGCCTCCCTCCAGAGTTCTATCTCAGAAGAGGCTGAATTTCCAACCCCACACTTCAGACACCCCTGCAGCTTGGATCCACACTGATTTTCTGGGGGAGGGTCTCACCAGGCAATGCTGGGTTCAAGCTTGTCCCAGAAAATGTTTGCGCTATGGTGCAGTGGTAGAGGTTCAAAATTTATGGTAAATCAAAACACAAAGCTGGCCCAGCTGCACTCTGGCTTCATTGTTTCAATATTGGTAAATGTGGTAGATTTCCAGGGTCTGCCAGGATGTTTGCTGGCAGGGAGGCTGTATGGCCTCTACCAAAAGCACTCCAAGCGGGGAAATCACTTACCCACCGTTGTGGCACCTGGACCCCTCAGATCCTGCTGCCAGCTCCTGAGGATTTGCCCTACTTTCTCACCAGAGCACTGCCAGGCCCTGAGCTCTGAACCTTAAGACTCTGCGCTCTACTGTTTATAGAATCCTAGAGGTATTGAGAGAGAGAAAAATTCTCTCTCCCCCATGTGGGGACACAGCAAAAAGGCAGCCATGTGCAAGCTAGGAAGAGGATACTCACAAGAACCTGGCCATAGTGGCACCCTGATCTTGGACTTCTAGCCTCTAGAACTGTGAGAAATAAAGGTTTGTGTGTTAAGCCACCCAGTCTGTGGTGTTCTGTTGTGGTAGCTGGAACCAAACTATGACACTGCTCCAGTATTTTTCTGTGGACAGTGGAATGTTAGTGGATGAATGCATGGAAAATCCTTAAGTGTGCCTTAAGTGGGTGGGCTTCTTGTGTGTCTGTAATCTGTCATGAGAAGAACATGCAGTGAATAATCTCTGGTCCAAGATGAAGACAGAAGACACACTGAACAGAACTGAACCTAGTATTGATCCGACAGCCTGGAACCTAGAGCCTGAATCCCAGAATCTGGAATCCAATAGAGTCCAGCATATATGCAGCCAACTTGCAGACCGGTAGTGAGAAGCATGTGGTTTACTGTTTATTAAGGCACTGAGGTTATTTGTTATACAGCACTGTGACTGATATGACTTACTAATACAGGCATATTCCCGTTAGTTTTAGTCTACTTTTGTGTAGTGCTTCATAAGATTTATAGTATTGCCATATAATATTTAAAAAATTCTTTTCTGCATTTATTTTTAATAGCCTTTAAAAATTTAATGTTTTTCTTTGTTTTTCTTTTAAAAACTTTTTAAATGTTTTATTTATTTCTGAGAGAGGGAGAGACAGCATGAGCAGGGGAGGGTCAGAGAGAGAGGGAGACACAGAATCCGAAACAGTCTCCAGACTCTGAGCTGGCTGTCAGCATAGAGCCTGACGCAGGGCTTGAACCCATGAACCCGCAAGTTCATGACCTGAGCTGAAGTCGGACGCTTAACCAACTGAGCCACCCAAGCACCCCCCAAATTTAATGTTTTTCATTAACAAATATCTACAGAGTACCCATATGTAGTAGGTAATTTTCTCAGTGCTGAGAATGTAGTGACCAACAAGGCTCTCATGAAGCTTGAAATCTTATGTTGTTTTTTTTTTTTTTAAATTAATGAGACTAGCTTGAGGTTTCTGTATTTCATTGGTCTTTTCCAAAGAATTAGTTCTTGGATTTATTTTCTAAGATTCACTTTCTCTTCCATATTTCCTTACTTTATTTTTTTAGCTTTATGCTTCCTTCTACTTTATTTTCATTTATTTTATTGTTTTTGTTCTAATTCCTTAAGTTGAATTTTAACCTTCCTTCCTTTTAAATAAACTTAAAGCTAAAAATAATTTTTTGAGTACCACTTCGAAACAATTTCACTCGTTCTTATATGTATTGTCATGGTTTCATTAATTTCTAATTAGCCCATAGTTAAAGCTTAGATTTCCTTTTATTCAAGTATTTTATAAAAGATTTTTAAAAACATTTCTAAGCAGTTATCTTTTGTGTGTGTGGTTTGTTTCATAATAGTCTGTTCTTGTGGTTTTAATTTTTTTCTCAAATCTCTTTTAGAAAATTTTTATTTATTTTTGTATTTATTTTTAATATAATTTATCATCGAATTGACTAACATACAGTGTGTAAAGTGTGCTCTTGGTTTTTGGGGTAGATTCCTGTGGTTCATTGCTTACATACAATACCCAGTGCTCATCCCAACAAGTGCCCTCCTCAATGCCCATCACCCATTTCCCCCTCTCCTCCCCACCCCCATCAACCCCAGTTTTTTCTCTGTATTTAAGAGTCTCTTATGGTTTGCTTCCCTCCCTCTCTGTTTGTAACTTTTTCCCCCTTCCCTTCCCCCATGGTCTACTGTTAAGTTTCTCAAAATCCACATATGAGTGAAAACATATGATATCTGTCTTTCTCTGACTGACTTACTTCACTCAGCATAATTACTTCTGGTTCCATCCGTGTTGCTGCAAATGACATGATTTCATTATTTCTCATTGCCAAGTAGTATTCCATTGTATATATAAACCACACCTTCTTTATCCATTTGTCAGTTGGTGGACATTTAGGCTCTTTCCATATTTTCGCTATTGTTAAAAGCGCTGTTGTAAACAATGGGGTACATGTGTCCTTATGCATCAGCACTCTTGTATCCTTTGGATAAATTCCTAGTAGTGCTATTGCTGGGTCGTAGGGTAGTTCTATTTTTAATATTTTGAGGAATCTCCACACTGTTTTCCACAGCGGCTACACCCATTTGGATTCCCACCAGCAGTGCAAGAGGTTTCCCGTTTCTCCACATCCTAGCAAGCATCTGTTGTTTCCTAAGTTGTTAATTTTAGCCACTCTGACTGGTGCGAAGTTGTATTTCAGTGCGGTTTTTATTTGTATTTCCCTGCTGATGAGTGATGTTAAGCATCTTTTCATGTGTCTGTTGGCCATCTAGATGGCTTCTTTGGAAAAGTGTTTATTCATGTCTTCTGCCCATTTCTTCACTGGATTATTTGTTTTTCGGGGAGTTTGGTAAATTCTTTATAGGTTTGGATACTAGCCCTTTATCTGATATGTCATTTGCAAATACCTTTTCCCATTCTGTCGGTTGCCTTTTAGTTTTGTAGATCGTTTCCTTTGCAGTGCAGAAGCTTTTTATCTTTTTTTTTTTTTAATGTTTTATTTATTTCTAGGAGAGAGAGAGAGAGAGAGACAGCATGAGCAGGGGAGGGTCAGAAAGAGAGGGAGTCACAGACTCTGAAACAGGCTCCAGGCTCTGAGCTGGCAGTCAGCACAGAGCCCGACGCGGGGCTCGAACCCAAGAACCTCGAGATCATGACCTGAGCGAAAGTCGGACGCTTAACCGACTAAGCCACCCGGGCGCCCCCAGAAGCTTTTTATCTTGATGAGGTCCCAATAGTTCATTTTTGCTTTTAATTCCCTTGCCTTTGGAGATTTGTTGAGCAAGAAATTGCTGCAGCTGAGGTCAAAGAGGTTGTTGCCTGCTTTCTCCTCTATGGTTTTGATGATTCCTGACTCACATTTAGGTCTTTCATCCATTTTGAGTTTATTCTTGTGTATGGTGTAAGGAAGTAGGCTAGTTTCATTCTTCTGCATGTTGCTGTCCAGTTTTCCCAGTGTCATTTGCTAAAGAGACTGTCTTTTTTCCATTGGATACTCTTTCCTGCTTTGTCAAAGATTAGCTGGCCATGCATTTGTGGGTCCAATTCTGGGTTCTTTATTCTACTCCATTGGTCTATGTGTCTGTTTTTGTGCCAATACTATACTGTCTTGATGATTACAGCTTTGTAGGAGAGGCTAAAGTCTGGGATTGTGAGGCTTCCCGCTTTGGTTTTCTACTTAATATTACTTTGGCTATTCGGGGCCTTTTGTGGTTCCATACAAATTATAGGATTGTTCGTTCTAAATTTGAGAAGAATGCCAGTGCAATTTTGATTGGGATTGCATTGAATGTGTAGATTGCTTTGGGCAGTATTGACATTTTAGCAATATTTATTCTTCCAATCCATGAGCATAGAATGTTTTTCCATTTCTTTGTGTCTTCTTCAATCTCCTTCATAAGTTTTCTATAGTTTTCAGCATACAGATCTCCTATATCTTTGGTTAGGTTTATATGTACACACACACACACACACACACACACACACACACACACATGTATAAAGAATTGCCTTAGAATTAAATCAGGCAGTGCAACAGTGCTGGTCTGGAGGAAGGGCCATCCGGTTCCTCAGCATCAATCAGCTCCGGTAGGTACACAGTTACCAGGAGCGGAGGGGCGTGGTTTGATGCAGGTCCCGATGACTTTCCTGAGGCCTCACTTTGTTGGTGATGGGGAGGAAAATGGTGAGACCCCAGTCTCTCCTCCATGGACCAGGTGTTCCAAACCACTCTGGTCAGGCTGTCCTCACTGTGCCGCGGGCACGAAGGAGGCGGTTTGCCCCGCTCTGCTGACTCCCGTGTCTCCCTGGTGCTCAGCTGGGACTTAAACCCCAACATCTGCTTTGTATGCCCTGGTTTTGGGGAAGTGCTGCTCCACGCCACAAATATATGGTCTCTGGCTGGCGGGCGCAGGCAGTCTTTGTCCTTTGAGCGGATATAGCCCTTCTTCTCACAGCACTCCTGGGAGGGGGCCGCTTTTTCCCACTGCAGACTGGGCCTCTGAGCTAGTAACTGAGCTCCCTTCCTCTCCAGGTGGGGGAACAGGGCAGCCGGCCCCTGTTTGAGGGAAGCCACACAGTTAGATATTGGATCTTTGTATGTCCCAGTCTGTGGTTTTTTTCTTGTCCAGATACAGTCTTAATGCTTCCCCAGCCTCTTTTTCTCTTCCCTTTGTCTCTCCATAGAAGGGGATCTCTTCCCTCCTGATATGTGGGCCATTTTATCTCTCCCAGTTTGCAATCACCCACCCATGACCTGCTGGGTTGTCCCAGTGGGTTCCTGGAGGCGTCTCTGTCACTTTGTTGCCCAGACTCTTGGAGTTCTAAGTATGTTGGCCTCAACACTGCTGTGTTTGAGAGACGGGGGAACTTTGGATCCCCCTACTGTCCGCCATGTTGGATTCCAGTTTCTAGTTATGGAGCCATGAAGAGATTGGGCATTGGAAATCAACCAAAGGCAGATAACAAATTGAGGAGCCTTTATTCTTGGAAAGCTGCTTCAGGTAAGAATAGTAGGACTATGTCCTAGTGTAGTGGTATTGCAACCATCCTTATCTTCTTCCCACCGACTCCACTTGGCTGGCAAGAATAATAGTTTCATTAACATGGGGAGGACCATGAAAACCAACAGCTTTGCTTCCAGAGGGGATGAACTCAATTTGGGTGTGTGTGTGGTGTGTGTGTGTGTGGGGGGGGGGTGAAAATATTTGACTTTGTTGTTTAAAAGGGGTGAGCATGGCTGGGGACAAAAAAGGGAAAGCACAGCTTTGCAAGCCTGACTGTTTGGTTCTGGTTGGGGTGAATGGTGAATGGTAGACCAACCAGAAATTTAATGGGGAAATCCTGGAAGTGAGAGATCCATAGAAAGGCTGAGGTAATCTCTCCATATGTTCTTGGCCGACTAGAAAACTGTATGTGCTTGGGGGAGACCTGAGGCTGGTGAACCTTGAAAGCTGAGGGAGACTTGAGAATTGGCTGTAACGTGGAGCCCATTTTGCCGGCAATATAAAATATATTTGCCAGCAATATAAAAATCAACCGACAGAAGTGGAAGCTTTGTGGGAATGAGGCATTTGACCTCAAGCTCTGCCCAAATCACTAGCTTACCACTAAGCTATGCACATAAAAGGGACATCTTTAGGAAAATAGCCTAAAAACAAAAATAAGAATTAAGAAACTGAGCAGAGGCATCAGTGATTCCACATTTTAATTACAAGTAAGTTACTAAAAAAATTATTTAAAAAACCCCTCAACCTTAAGAAAAGAATCAAGAAGTAATGCCCTCTCATTCCATTTATTAACGAAAAGATACAATGCAGGAAAAACACCAACCATCCTTTCACATCAGGCTGAAAGAAACACAGTGATTTTTTTCTTTCCTTCCCCAATTCCCATATTCCCATCCACATCAGTAGAGGAAAAAAAAAGAATTACTACAATATTTATCTAAAAATGTTTATTTTAAAAACAAAATTTAGTAAGCATACCAGAAAGAGGAAAATATAATCTATACTCAATTTAAAAAAAGGTACTCAATAGAAATTGCTCAGGGTGAGCCCAGATATTGGGTTATAGACAAAGACTTCAAAGCAGCTATTGTAAATATGTTCAAAGAATTAGAAGAAATTATGGAGCACTTGGGTGGCTCAGTCGGTTAAGCATCAGACTTCAGCTCAGGTTATGATCTTGTGTTGCGCGACTTTGAGCCTCAAGTCAGGCTCTGTGCAGACAGCCTGAAGCCTGCTTTGGATTCTGTCTCCCTCTCTCTCTGCCACTCCCCCACTCATGCTACCTGTCTCTCTCTCTCTTTCTGAAAAGTGAATAAACATTAAAAAAATTAAAGATTTAGAGGAAATTATGTTCAAATAATGAAAGGAAAATTTGATGACACTGACTTAACATACAAGAAATAGAAGTAGAGAACTACAAAGTATAAAAAAAGAACCCAATGTAAATTCTAGATTTGAAAAATGCAATATGGTAGTGTTTCCTTATCCATAGGGGTTATGGTCCGAGAACTCCAGTGGAGGCCTGAAACCTTGGGTATTTAGGGTACCAAACCCTATATACACTATATTTTTATCTATATAGTCATACCTATGATAACACTTACTTTATAAATAAGCACAGTAAGAAATTAACAGCAATAACTAATAACAAAATAGAACAATTATAACAATATGCTATAATGAAAGTTATATAAATATGTCTTTGTCTCTCAAAATATCGTTTTTTAAAGTTTATTTATTTATTTTGAGAGAGAGAAGCAGAGAGTGAAGGAGAGAGAGAATCCAACCAGCCTGTGTGCTGACAATGCAGATGTGGGACTCAGTCCCACAAACCATAAGATGACGACCTGAGCTGAAATCAAAAGTTGAATGCTTAGTCGACTGAGTTGCATTCTTGCGATGAAGTGAGATGATAAAATGCCTGAATGGTGAGATGAAGTGAAGCCAATGACATAGGCATTGTGACACGGTGTTGGGCTACTATGGAGCACGTGACAATACATCAGAAAGAGGATCATCTGCTCGCGCACTAGGGTTGACCGTGTGTAACTGAGACCATGGCAAGGAAACTTTGGAGGAGGGGGGACTACTAAACTGAAATAAAAATTTACTAGATAGGCCGAATAGCATATTTGAGATGGCAGAAATAAAAATGAGACTTACAGAAAGATCAATAGAAATACTCCAATCGGAAAAATGTAGAGAAAAAAGATGGAAGGAAAAGGAAACCTTAGAACCATGTAAAGTGTGTAACATACATGTAATGGGAGTCAATGATGGAGAGGCAAGATAGAGAAGGGTATAGAAAAAAGTATTTGAAGAAGTAATGACCAAAAACTCATCAGATTGGATGAAATTTTACCTACATGTCTAAGAATCTCAGCGAATCCTACCTAACTATTCTAACATAAAGAGAACCACAGTTAGACATATCCTAGTCCATCTACCAAAAGCCAAAACCAAAGGGCAATCTTAAAATCAGCAAGAGAAAAGCAACTTCCCTCACACAGAGCATTAACAATACAGTAGTAAACAACTGGCTTCCCATCAGAAACAATGGAGACCCAAAAGCTGTGAAATGACAGTCAACGTGCTGAAGAAAAAACAAACCTGACAATGGCCAACAAAAATACTCTTCAAAAATGAAGGTAAAACTGGGGCATTCCCAGATGAACAAAAGCTGGCAGAATTCATTGCTAGCCACCGTTCACTGCAAGAAACGCTACAGGAAGCGCACCAGAAAGGAAGGAACTGATCAGAGATCATAACTGGGATGCATAGGAAAGATGAAGGCCGTAGGAAATATTAAGTATATAGGTATATGTGAAAGACCACATTTATATTTATTCCTCTTTTCTTTTCTCAATATCCTTAAAAAACCCCACATAGAAATGCTTAAATCAACAATTAATGAATTATAGCTCCATATGGTTGAATATATATTATATGTATAAAAGATATACATTTGAAAAATATATATTTGACACCATGCAGCATAGGATAATAATAGCCTAGAAGGAGGTAATGAGCAGTATCGGGGCAAATTTGCTTTACTTACCCCAGAGGTAATTACAGCAGCAGCTGCCATGAGGGTGGTGGTGGTAACTCTATTCTGGATACAGTTCAGTTCAATTCATATTATTCATTTTATTTCATTTCAATATGGCGGTTAATAAAAACGTTGCTACTCATTTAAAGAAAACATTTACCAAACCCATTGTTTACAAAATCAAATACAGGGACTTAACTTTAAAATTTCTCTTTCTTTCTTTCTTTCTATTAAAATTTTTTTTTAACGTTTTATTTATTTCTGAGAGAGAGAGAGAGAGACAGCGTGAGAAGGGGAGGGTCAGAGAGAGAGGGAGACACAGGATCCAAAACAGGCTCCAGGCTCTGAGCTTGCTGTCAGACCCCATCGCAGGCCTCGAACCCATGAACTGTGAGATCATGACCCGAGCCGAAGGCCACCGCCCAACCGACCGAGCCACCCAGGCGCCCCTAAAATTTTTTTTTAAATGTTTATTTAGTTTTGAGAGAGAGATAGACACAGTGTGAGCAGGGGAGGGTCAGAGAGAGGGAGTTACAGAATCCAAAGACGAACCCACGAACAGTGAGATCATGACCTGAGACCTAAGTCTGACGCTTAACCGCTTAATCGATTGAGCCACCCAAGCGCTCCCACAGGGACTTAAGTTTAAAAGCCACAATTCTACCCCATCCCTCCCACTCCCACTTCTGCTTCCCAGAGAGCAATTTTAAACCCCTTTACCTGTTTTTCCAGGTGATTTCAACCATATTCCTAATGACATATTATATCACTGTCCTTTACTTTTTCAGATTTAGACATTTTGCTTATTTACACCACACATTTCCTTTTTCCTGTCTTCTTAATGTGATCGCATCATCCCCTTTGATTTCTGTATTGGTTACCTTCCACCCCTTTATTACTTGTTATGTCAGAGCTATGCCTCATTTTGTAGGATGAAGATACTACGAGAGGAAGTTTTCTCTTAAGTCTCCTCTCCCTTTAATCTTTCAACTTCTTTGATCTGTACATTTACTTTTACACTGTAGTGATTGATGACCTTTACTTTCTGTTCTGCAGCCATGGTTAAATCTTTCATGTTTGCTTACAGATGGATGCTACAAGTTGAAATTCAATATTCGGTGTTTACGTTATTAGTGCACAGTATTAGAGGTAATAGAGTTCCCTCCTTGAACAGTTTTGCCTTCACAGTGGCCTCATTCCCTGTGGAATCTCTACACCACATGATCTATTCTGTCAAATTCTGTTTCCTAGACACGACTCCTTTGCCTTCCCAATCGTTTATGGACTAGGGGCCCCTAACTTATTGGACAATGGTCATCTTGACACCTTAGTCAGTTTTCTGCGAGGTTAGAGCCATTGCTTCCTGGATCACATGTCCTTTGCTTCCCTGTGTTATGTCCCCACTTCATGTAACCCATTTTCTAATAACTTCCGAAAAATGCATGATAGACTATTAATTATGACATGTGTGTGAATATGTCCTACCCTCAAGCTCTCATGATGATTTGGGAGATTGTAGGTTGAGAATCATCTTTTTGAGCAAGGGTCAGCCCACTTCTGAAAGGGGCCAGATAGTAAATATGTTAGGCTCTGTGGGTCACAGGACCACTGTTGCAACTATTCAGCTCTGCCTTTGTAGCACAAAAGAAGCTATAGACAGGAGGTAAATGATTAAGTCTGGCGGTGTTCCAGTCAAACTCCATTTTCAAAAGAAACAGCGGGCCGGATTAGTCCCATGGGATGGAGTTTGTCAATCCTTGCTTTAGAACTCTGAAGACATGTTTTCATTGTATTTCTAATGATGTTCAACTGACCCTTGTTCCTTTGTATGTGGCTTCCTTTTTTCCTTTTCCTTTATTTCTAACTGGGAGCAGTTAGGATCTTTAATTCTTGCATTCTACAGTTTCACAATAATATGTACAGGAGAGGGTCTTTACTCATCAATTTTTGACTATTGTCTCTGTCCTTTTTTAATGGAACCTTACTTGGTCTGATGAGAGGCCACCTGGATTAACCCCGTTTTGTGTCACATCTTTTCTGTCTTTTTTGGAGGCAGGTTTCTTTGTCTTATTTTTTGAAATATATTCAACTATATCTCTTAGAACTTTTATTGATGCTTGTTTTTCGGCAGCAATTTAGATCAGTTTTTTTTTCTTAATTTTAGAGAGAGAGAGAAAGAGAGAACAGGGAGAGGGAGAGAGAGAGAGGGAATCTCAAGCAGGCATGAAACCCAATGTGAGGCTTGATCCCATGATGCTGGGATCATGACCTGAGCTGAAATCAAGAGTCAGACGCTCAACCGACTGAGCCACCCATATGCCCTATCAGCAGTAACTTTTTAAAATACTTCTTTTTTGTTCTCTAACCTTCCCCACCTCCCCTTTTTCTGTGTCTGTACTAGAGTAGATTTGTCATGAAGCTGATGACCCCACACTCAGAGGTCCTGGAAGTTTCTGGGAGTTATAGAGTGTTCTCAGTGGGAAGGTACAGCTAGATTACAATCAGGAAGAATTGCTGTGAAAGTGTTTTGGCTAAATAGATTTCAAAAGAATGGGATTGGAACCTCTAAGATTCTGTAACTTAAAGTGCAACATAGTTTTTCACATATCAATATTTATTTTTTGTACCTAATTTTACATTCTAATTTTGTATTTTTTAAAAAGCCCTAAATATTGATTAAACTTTAGGGTTACACAAAATCTAGATTTTCATTTTAGTTTAATTTCTCTGAGGGCACTAATTAGCATTTTTCTAGATTATTTTCTGTGTTTTGTTTTGTTTGAGTTTTATGTTTCCTTGAGGTAATTTTGTGGTTTGTATACTATTGTTCCCCCAAATGTCTGGTGATCCTTGGTTTCCATTCTTATTTAAAAGTGAGAAAATAGACAAGCTGACCATGGGGTCTGTGAACACGGATGGGACATGTCAGCTGGCACGGTTGCCTTTAGGGAAGCTGGAAGGGGATCTCTGAAGTTCTGCTCCCCAACTGCGTTTGTTCTCCCAAAGAATTCATTCAATTTTTTTTTTTTTTTTTGAGAATTCATTCAATTTTTAAAGAGAAGAATTCCCCATGTTCTCTTCCTTAGGGAGAAACACCTGGCTGTTAGGGAAGGCTTGACTGTTTCCTCTGTAGCCTCTTGCTTTGGGGCCCATACTTCACTTCCGCCCTCAGGCAGGTAGGGGTCCTTCTGTCCCCGCCGCCTCTGTCTGTGTGTTTTAGGCTGCACCTTCCTCTGTTCCAGCATTAGTAAGTATTGCTCCTCATGCTTTGTGTCTTTGAGGCATTTATTGAAATTTCTTATTAACTAATAGTCACCTCCTGTTCTCTCAGCTGAAGGCCTTGGAAGAAAGAGATTAGCGGGTACCCACTGCACCTTCGATTTGGAGCCCCGGGGGGCTTGAATCTCACCAACCAACTCATAGCGTACTAGGTAGCGTGGGGTTTGCTGCTTATGCTTTTAGGGGTTTTGCAGGGTTTCTACTGAAAACACACATACAAAAATCCTACCAAACTCACTTTTTGAGCAAAACTCTCATTTGTTGATATTTGATACCTTCTTTTAGAGGACATCTGGCTCTCAAGTTTCAGCATCCATCTTTTTTTTTTTTAATACATTGCTTTTTAAAAAATATTTATTTTTGAAAGAGAAAGAGACAGAGTGCAAGTGGGGGAGGGGCAGAGAGAGAGGGAGACACAGAATCTGAAAGCAGGCTCCAGGCTCTGAGCTGTCAGCACAGAGCCTGATGCAGGGCTTGAACTAATGAGCTGTGAGACCATGATCTGAGATGAAGTTGAAGTTTAACGGACTAAGCCATTCAGGCTCCCGCAGAATCCACCTTAACTCATTGTCAAGAAATTCCTCTGTTTCTGTCCAAGCCTTCTGGCTTCCCTGAATTGCCATATTTGTTCATTTTGTAATATCTTGTCATTTTAAAGGGATTTGTGGTGGGAGAAATGTAAATGTGTGTGCTAAGTTAACCATCTTCATCTGTAAGCTGGAACTTTCAAATTTCTAAACGATATAATTAAATGGTCTTTTCTTTCTTAATGAAATCCTCACAGTCTATAAATCAGGAAGCTTTTAGAAAAAGTGCTCTAAAAATATAATTAGGCACACCCGCTTATAAAGCTTTTCATTAACTTCTCTTTAAACATATTTGATCTTGAAGACATAATCTCAAACTTCTTATCACTTACATTCCATTTTTGACTTCTTTTCTTCTCACAAGATATTCTTATCTGTCCCTTCCTCTTTTGGTTGGATATTTAACTCCTTGAGTTAACTCCCTATATGATTTAAAATCTCCCTATCTTTCTTTGAAATTGTACTGTAGTTTTAATTCTTTTCTTATATGACTCTTCTGTCAAATATTGGTATTTTAGATGAATGAGAATCCGTGAGCATTATAAGAAATACTGTGTGTTATTTAAACTGGAAGGAGAATACAGTGTTTTTCTGAGTATTTTCAGATCTACATACACCGATGAATTAATCCAATAAGAGATTTTTTTGAGGGGTGCCTGGGTGGCTCAGTTGGTTAGGCGTCCAACTTCGGCTTAGGGCATGATCTCACACTCTGTGAGTTCAAGCCCTGCATCAGGTTCTGGGCTGACAGCTCGGAAACTGGAGCCTGCTTCAGATTCTGTGCCTTCCTCTTTCTGTGCGCCTCCTCAGCTTGCACTCTGCCTCTGTCTCTCTCTCAATATAAATAAACATTAAACAATTAAAATAAAAAAGATTATTTTTGAATGCGTACAATGCACCAGACAACTTTCAGGCTCTAAAAGTGACTGAGTGATCATTGACCAAGATAGAAAAATCCTTGACCACATCATGTTTTCTTTCTGGTGTGAGACAGACGATAAAGAGAATAATTACGTAAAAGATATGTGTATTAGGATTCTCCAGAGAAACAGAACCAAGAGGAGCATATATATAAAGATTTATTATAAAGATTATGTAATTATGGAAGCTGACAAGTCCCAAGATCTTCTAGATGAGTCAGCAAGCTGGAGACCCAGGAGACAGTTTAGTCCAGTCTGGGTCCTAAGGCCTCAGAATCAGGAAAGTCAAATGTCTAGTCTCAGTCCAAAAGCTGGCAGTCTCACAACCCAGGAAGAGCCTAGGTTTTAGTTTAAGCTTGTAGGCAGAACAAAACCAATGTCCCAGCTCAAAAGTCAGTCAAGTAGGAGTTCCCTCTTTAGGGGAGGATCAGATTTTTATTCTGTTCAGACCTTCAGCTGATTGGATGAAGTCCATCCATCTCAGGAAAGATGAGCTATTTTACTCAGTCTGCCTATTAAAATGTTAATCTTGAAAATGAAAGAAACATTAGAGATGAAACTGACCATGAGGCTTCGAACATATTCTACTCATGCAATTGTAAAATATGCTTGGGGAACTGACTATAACACCTTGGAGATGCACAATGGAAGACTATAACACAAATCTGACCGTGGAAGTGGCCCTGGAATTATCTCTGTTCTAAGCATTCAAGTCAGTAATGGGCTGTGTGACATGTAGTGTCTCTCAAAGTGAATGGAAACTATACTAGGTTGGTCCTAGATCTAGATACAGTCCACACTCCTGCCTCCAACTTGCCGCCTCCTTCTTCAAACTCTCCTTCTGACAGCAACTCAATCCAGAAGCCCAACCGTGTTACTGAAGGAGTGGATCCTGATCTCTGCGTCTGCAAGGAAAGGACTTCTCATCTGTACAGTGCCCAGGAGAGCCTGTCTGAAGTGCAATCCCTGACTCCTTTTAAAGGAAAGTGTGTGATGACAATGAGTATTGCTGGGATATATCAGATTCGATGCCAAGGATTCCTCTGGCATCCCCAATTGTATACAAGAATTCCCCAATTATATACAAGAATTCCCCAATTATAAGGTTATTGATGTGTAGACACCCTTGGACTCAGCAGATCCAAATACTATTGATACAGACTATTACCTGGAGGTTATGACATTGAAAGTGATTTTCTACCACCAGCAGAAGAATTTCCTGTGCCTGGTGAGTTACCATCACTGCCTCCAGAATTCGGTGATGAGTTTCAATCCATAGACCCTCCTGGAGACATGCTTTCTGCAGGTCGTTTGGGTTTTTCATTGGGAAACTGACAGGAGTTCAGCTTAAATCAGTTTATCTGCCCAATATCTAATGTGCCAGTATGTCTGAACTTCCCCAAACAGGCACTGGTGAGAGAACAGTGCTTGTAGAGAACTATTCACAGCATCAAAGAAACCTTGAAACTTTTTCTATAGAAAACATACCCACGTCTGTGCACTTTCACAGCTTTTTGCTCCAATGTGACTACATGCTGTGGAGTCTGAGGTCATGATGAGTGACCATGGGAGAGGAGACAGTGGGCACTTTGAAGAGGGGACAATTCCTCCACCAGATTTGCAACAACTTAGGGAAGTTTGAGGCTCAAAACCCCCAAAGTGCCTGCACTTTAATGAAGTTTTATAGACATTATATAATTAATCTTCTGCCTTGTTCTGTTTTTCTTTAATGTTTTTACATTTATTTTTGAGAGACAGTGAGTGAGTTGGGGAGTAGCAGAGAGAGAGAGGGAGACACAGAATCCGAAGCAGGCTGCAGGCCCTGAGCTGTCAGCACAGAGCCTCACCTGGGGCTCAAACTCAAGAACCGGGAGATGGTGACCTGAGCCACAGCTCAACCGACTGAGCCCCCCGGGGCACCTGTTTTGCATTGTTCTTTGTAGCAGTGCTTAAGCACTTCTCTCAGGGAGCTAAAATGGTCATGGCTACACTGCTCCACCTGCCTCTTGACATGTTAGCCATTTTCAGTGTCCTAACCCACTTTAACTGGATGAGATTTATGTTGGCTCTGCCATTTCTGAGCATCTTTTTGTATTAATATTTGTGTTAAAATAATGAAATGAAAATCAGTCCTACTATCTTATGAGCGTGATTCATGGATTTATATAAACTTGATCATTTTAATTTTCCTATCTTTTTGGGGGGTAAATTTTATGTACAGATTTAACTTTTCATAGTTTCAACTGGATTTTCAAGATATTTTATGCATTTGTTTTGGACTGAATTTTGGTGCTTTTAGTGTCATTACCTAGCACCCTAATTTTTAAATATAATCAGGATTTCATTAATTGCCTTTTTTCACTGAAGTATGATTATTTCATTAACACTTTTCTATACACTCATTCATTTCTAGCTGTACATATGATAAGGAAATACCTGATATATTGTCATGTCTTAAATGCATTGTTTAACTGGATTGTTTAGAATTGTAAACAGTTTTCATTACTGGAAAGAGTAATCAGACCTTCTGTATATCTGTTTATAAGCCAAAACCACCATGACAGACTTTTATTAATTGTATCTGTATATTTTGATGCAATGGTCTTGTAAAGGTTTTTATTGAAAACCACTATTAGCCAGTCTTTCTTACTGACAATAAGTTGTAAATAAATAAAATAAAATAACAAAAAATGAAATGAAATAAAATGTTAATCTCATCCAGAAACATCATCACAGACACATTTAGAATAATTTTGAACAAATAATCTGGGCACCCCAAGGCCCTGTCAACCTAACACATAATTTAGCATTGCAATGAGGTATATTAGATAGAATATGACTGTCACATTAAGAAGCAGCAATGTGTCTGGAGTGGGGTGAATGTGGGGAAGGAGGAGATGAAGCCAGAGAGGTTTTGGGGGTGCCAGATATACTTGATCTTGGTAGGCTCTTACTTAGAGTGGGAGCCAATAAGAGGGATTGGAACAGAGAAGTTTTGTTGTTGTTGTTCGTTTGTGTGTTTCTAAGTAAGCAGTATGCCCAATGTGGGGCTTGAACTCAAGACCCTGAGATCAAAAGTTGGACCTGAACAACGAAGTCTTGATATGATTTAAATGTTGAGTCCTGCTGGCTGCAGTATTGAGAACTGACTGAAGAAAGCAATGGCAAAATCAGAAAGGTTAGTTAGGATGCCTGTAATGAGTCGAATGGTGCCCCTTTCCCCCAATATGTCCATATCCTAATCCCCAGAACCTGTGAATGTTACATTATTTGCAAAATGGGTCTTTGTAGACATAATTAAGCAAAATATCTTGAGATGATAGATCATCCTGGATTATTCAGGTGGTCCTGATATCCAGTGATAAATATCCTTACAAGAGAAGCACACAGGGAGATTTGAGATGGACAGAAGAGGAGGACAGAATGGAGGCAGAGAGGAAGTCATGTGGTCACAAATGAAAGAATATTGACAGCCTCCAGGAGCTGGATGAGATGAAGAAGGATTCTCCTTTAGAAACTCCAGAGGGAGTGCAGATCTACCCATACCTTGATTTTGGACTCCTGGTCTTCAGAGCTATGAGAGAATACATTTCTATTGTTTTAAGCCATCCATGTTGTGGTAATTTGTTTACAGCAGCTACAGGAAAGGAATGCAAGGCTTTTGTGATAATCCTGGTGCAAGAGTTCTCTCCTTCAACAATTTCCCATGAACTCTGGATCCTGACTGCTTAATGGCTGTCACCAGGATTAGCCAACAAGCCACTCAGTCTCAACTTCAAGTAGAAAACATTATTGCTTCTTTCCTCAGATTCTTTTCCATGTCTTGAATTCCCTATATCAGTTGATGGTACCTCATTCTTCTTAGAGTTTTACTCTGACTAGGTTTATGTATTACTCATTTGCAAGGAAAGTTAGGCATTGTCTTTCTTTTCTCCCCATAAGACATTGCCTATGGATCTCTAATAATATTTGATATGTTTTATTACATTCTTGCCTCTTTCACTACACACTCTGGAGAGCAGGGACTGTGTTTTGTTTATTTATCTTGTGGTCTTAGCACCTGGCATATTGCCTGGTTAGAGGATAGGCTTATTAGGACAGAATAAGTGATCCATCTTCCTAGTGACACAAGCCAGGAGTCTTAGAGGTGCTCTTGGTTCTTAATGCCTCATTAACCCTTATACTTAACTGGCCATTTACTTCAATTTACTTTACTTTCCAAATACCTTTTGTCCCAGCCTCCCACCTGCCATCCTTGGTGTCATCAACTTGGTTTTCATAATTGTTCACTGGAACCATTTCAATGTCTCTTGCTTCCTTCAGTTCTTTCCTTCTATGGTCTATTCACCACATGACCACGAGGCTGAGGTTTCAAACATGCACGTTTGATCATATAATTTCCTGTTAAAGTGACTTTGATAACTTTCAAAGACCTTATCTGGCGTACACGATTTTTCATGTTCAAGCCATTTTCCTGTATGTCCTTATAATACTTCTGTGCCAAACTACTTGCTCTTCATTCATGTAAATTTGTATATCTGTAAATTGATCACAGGGCACTGGACCCACAGGGTAGGGAGATTTATAAGACATGATTCCTATCCCCACTGAATTCCCGTTGCCTATTGGAGACAGTAATGTTAAATAGCATAACTATTCCAATAAAATTGATTACAACAATGATATAAACATTTGAAAATAATATGTAACCTACAGAGAGGGATGGAATTGTCAGACACAGCCTTCTGATAAGATGAGTGGGAATGGAGTCAGGTCAAGAAGGAAAGGTAAAGTTTAACATTTTTTTTCCAGGTAGAGCTACCTATGCAAAGAGAGAGTGTCTTGGTAGGGAAAATGGTTGTGTGAGGCTGTGTATATGAGGTGGGTGGTGATAAGACTGCAGTTAAGGGAAGGGGCTGGATCAGGAATGATCTCGTATAGCAGATTAAGAGGCCTGCATGTTATATCCAAGGCAGTGAAGAGTTATTGCAAGATATAAGTGTGTAAGTGCCATGATCATATTTGTGTTTTAGGGAAATAATTCTGTGAGGAATCTAATGAATGGATTGGAGTGGAGCCAAAATGGAGACAATGGAAGACCTTGACAACTATCCACCTGGTAAGTTAAGTAGGAAGAATATTTATATGCTGAAGGAAAAGGGCTGGAGAGAGCTAGAGATATAGTCAAGAAAGGATAATTAATTTAGTGATGTCCCTAAAGACATGGAGGAAGAATTAGATACAGAGCTCAGGGGAAAATACTTAACCAGAATTTTCCAGGGAAAATAATAACTGAAGAGTAGGGAGATAACAACTTAAAAGGCCTGGATGTGAGCACTAGAACTAGTTGAAATAAAGATACATTTAACTTATTTTATTGGAATCTGAGAAAAAAAATCAACAATGTCTCCTGAAAGTGAAAATATAGGATGCAATAATATTAAACTAATGGCAAATATTTAAATATAAAATGTAAGATATTATTAATAACAACTGACAAATAATGGCGGTAGGGCTGGGGATTAAAACATGTTCTAAATTAAATAAGACAGCTGAAAAGATTTTGACTAACTCCCACTCAGTTCTTACGGTCCCCACCTAGATGTTGTTTCCTCCATAAAATGTAGTCGAGATGGGGTCTCTTCTATGTGTGTCTGTAGCATCTTTTGCTTTCCCTCAATTGTCCTTAAAATGCTAAGTTGTAAACACCTTTTCACTCACTTATATTTCAACTAGATTTTAAGCTGCATACAGACAAGGACTAGGTTTATCGTTTTTGGCATTTGATTTTCAGATTTTATCACAGTGGTTGGCACAGAGTAAGGGCTAAATATGTATTTGTTGACTAAATATATGAATTCCACTTTGATTCTAAAGTTTGGATTTGTAGATTAAAACTTATTTTATCCAGAGGTGACCTGAAAAGCTGATCCGACTTTGGCTCAGGTCATGATCTCCTGGTTCCTGAGTATGAGTCCCACGTCGGGCTCTGTGCTGACAGCTCAGAGCCTGGAGCCTGCTTTGGATTCTGTGTCTCCCTCTTTCTCTGCCCCTTCCTCACTCACACTCTGTCTCTCTCTCTCCCTCTCTTAAAAATGGATAAACATTAAAAATTATTTAACATAAGCAGAACTACAGAATTTTTAAAAATAAGACATATTTTCCCATATATTAAGACTAACATAGATAGCTGACTCATGCTAAGAAATGATTAAAAGCTGCATTAAAAGAGAGAATTAATATGACATACATACATTATAACAATATTTATAAATAAGTTCAACTTCTCTATTAAAAGAACAAGTTCATGTAGGATTTAATTAAATTAATTAATTAAAGTCTTTATAAACTTGATCAACTTTATTTTTTTTCTTTTATAGTTTATTGTCAAGTTGGTTTCCATATAACACCCAGTGCTCATCCCCACAAGTGCCCTCCTCCATGCCCATCAACTCCTTCCCTTCTTCCCCACCCCCATCAGCCATCAGTTTGTTCTCAGCATTCAAGATTCTCTCATTGTTTGCCTCCTTCCCTCTCCCCAACTATTTTTTCCCCTTCTTCTCCCCCATGGTCCTCTGTTAAGTTCCTCCTAATCCACCTATATGTGCAAACATATGGTATCTGTCCTTCTCTGCCTGACTTATTTCATTCAGCATAACACCCTCAAGTTCTATCCATGTTGCTACACATGGCCAGATTTCATTCTTTCTCATTGCCATGTAGTATTCCATCATATAGATAAACCACATCTTCTTGATCCATTCGTCTGTTGTTGGACACTTAGGTTCTTTCCTTGTTTTTGCTTTTGTTTAGAGTGCTGCTATGAACATTGGGTTTCATGTGCTCCTATGCATCAGCATTCCTATATCCCTTGGGGAAATTCCTAGCAGTGCTATTGCTGGGTCATAGGGGAGTTCTAGTGTTAATTTTCTGAGGAACCTCCACACTGTTTTCCAGAGGGGCTGTACCAGCTTGCATTCCCACTAACAATGTCATGTAGGATTTTAAAAAGTGCACAAGTTAATGTTGAAAAAAGACAAATCACCATAAGTCAAGAAAAATCACCTAAAAAGTTAAAGAATAAGCAAAGGTCAATGCAAACAAGAAGAAAGCTGGCATACAAAGCAAAATTCATACTGATAAAAGGTAAAATTCACATTTTGTCTATTTAGTTAATGAGTTATTGACATTGTGTTTTAAAGCATATTCTAGATATCTTACTCTTTCACTAATAACCCTTAAATAATGTGGATATTAGGAATTCTTGTATCCTATAAACAGAGAACATATTTATACAACATTAAAGCATGATCACACATCAGAACATATAAAGCTCCATATATTATTTTAAAAAGCAGATACTTACATAAGTAGGAGAACAAAAATATAAACAATATAATTTTGACGTAAAGAGTCAATCACTTGGAAATTAAAAGAGGTTATAGCTAGTAGCTTCGAGGTCTAGAGGAAAAAAAATTGCAGTTACAAAATATTGAGAATGGTGTGACAGCCAGAATAGTAAGAGTGTACTTAAGATTTTTGAATGTGTTATTTATTAAAGAAGAAAAATAAAGATTAAAGAGGCTGAGTGTTACTCTAAGGAGCTAAAAAGAGAAGTATAAGGAGTCTAAGAACATCAGTAGGATGGAACAAAAATGATTAAAACAGAAAATTAGGAATTAAAAAATTTCTAGGATATACTTTCTAAACAGTTCATTGAGAGGCTCAATTACTGGAAAAATCTAAAGCAAAACAAAGAAAACAATAACAGCAACACATTATAAATGAAAATGGTAAACACCACTAATATGAAATTTCATTATTATAGGGATAATAATTTTTCCCAAATCCTTTATAAATATGATGCATTTCAGTTAAAGTTGTAAAACTTTGTCAATGGCAGATTTGACAAAATGATACTAAAGTCATCTGTAAAACTAGTGTTTTCTAAAGTTAAAAAACAAGTAAAATAGACAGTGTTTGGTTAAACATAATATGTAAACATTATTTTAAAAGTGGGAAAATGATAAAGACAAAATTGAGGATTGTGGTTATGTCCAGGAACGTGGGGGGAGGGGGGAGGGGGAGGGGGGAGGCAGGGCAGAGGGGAGAAGAGAGGCAGGAGAATAGAATGGGAAGGATATGGGAATATAAGTTACTTTTTAAGGTTCCTGATCTTGGCCTGGGTGATGCATTTTTTTTTTAGTAGGCTCTATACCCAACTTGGGGTTCAAACTCACAACTCTTAGATCAAGAGTCACACACTCTACAGACTGAGCCAGCCAGGCGCCTTATGGGTGAAGGATTAATGGTATCCATTTCTTTATTACACAATCACTGAATAAATGTTAAATAAACAAAACAGTAAAATAGGTCTATTTTAAGAACTAAGGTTGAGCAAGAAGTATGATTAATCCAATTTAATGCACCCAAAACTCACTGTGAAAATTTAGTGAGAGACTAGCTAAAGAAAACTTTAAATTGTGTGTATGGTGGGGGAGAGGGCATTAAGAACTAGGACTTAAACTTCTTGTTATTAAAATATACTGTAAAGCTACCATAATAAAAATGGTGTATTTCTGGTCCAGAAATTACACAATCTAATGAAACATAGTTTGAAGTCCAGGAATAGATGCGTGTGTGTGTATATTAATTATGATATGTGATGTATTGAAGAGAATCTAGCATAGTGATCCTGGCTCATCTACTTCTTCATAGATATTTTTATTGTCTTAATTATGTTGGTATTTTAAATCAAATGTAAGTTAGAATAAATATTTAAACATTATCTAGAGATGATCATTACAAAGTAAAAGATTAAATTCTATCCCTTGCTTCCCTAATACTAAAATAAATTCCAGTTAGATTAACCTTAAATAGAAAAGGGAAACATGGAGATTTTGGAAAGCAATATGAACAAATATTTAAATAATCTAAAAGAATGTGAAAACCTTTCTAGTTTTAATGTCAAAGAAGTAAGCAAAAAGGCTTTTTAGTTTTACCTCTTCTGTTAAACAGTATCTCAGAGTGTGCCCTCACTTTCTCCCTTAGGATTTTGTGGATAGTTGCCTTCAGGAAGTCTTGGCCAACCTTGTTTCCATGCCTTTTTCTAAGAGATTTGCTTCTTTTGTGTGGATATATGAATAATACTTGATTTTTCCTTGACATTTCATCAATTAAAAAAGGATAGTTATGAGTAAGTAAAGTTTGCAACAGACATACCTGAAACACACACTCTTTTGCTTGGCATATTGAAGTTTTTCTTCGTTCTAGAAAGATTTTTCTGTCTTATGTCTCTTTGGACCCATTGTTTTCTTTACCACATTTGAAAGCAAGCAAGCAAGCAAACTCAGGAGACGGGTTAATGGAGTTTAATAGTATTATTGAAAAGCTGGAAAATATGACCTAAGAGCTGAGGTCAAGTGGATTAATGATATTCCTTCTGAATTTGACAGTTGTACTCACCTTGTCTCGTGCCCCTCTCACAGCCCATACCTCTCCACAAATAGGCAGACCAAAAGCAAGGGCCAAAGGGTACTCACTCTCCCATTTTCAGTCTTTTATTCTAATTTTACCCATCAGGTAAATCACTCTTTCCTTGGGGAAAAGGGAAAAAAACACAGAGTAAAGATGAAATTTTCGCTCTATATTTTTTCTTCTTAGAGAATTGAGTCGAGCTTCCCTCCTCTCTGTAGAAAGATGAGGCAAGCCAAACAGGAGACTGACAAAGGTTCTGCCCTTGGCCAGACTTCAGATAGGCTCCTGAACCTTCTCCTAGACCCATGTGTGTCCCTCCTGGTAAAGTCCAGTTTTAGAAGAACCGTGCTGAATTAGTTTAACTAGAGCCCCCACCCTCAGTATCTGATCACCTTCAATATCTGAACTGGATCCCCTCCTCCACTCCCCCTGGGCTATCTGGTCACCCTGGTCTGTCTTCAGCGAAGAATCCTGTCAGGTCCGTTTAGCCAGAATCATTCCTCACTCCTGATATTTCCACTTAGTAATTTTCTGTCCACTGACCCCCACCCTGCTCCTTGGCTGTAAATTCTTATTTGTGGTGTATTCGAATGTCTCTCCTGCACTGTAAAATCGAATTACAGTGGTCCCTATACCTGTCACAGTGGATGGTCCTGGATAAAGTATACCTTACCATCTTTCACAAGGGTCAATGGATATATTTTTTTCACTAACAGAGTTACACCAACATTATTGGGGGATTTTCTGTTTCAGACATTAATCATGCCGTACTATGTTTACCTGGATTTCATCATTCTTACCTTCTTTCTTTCTTTTTCATCTGCCTTCAGCATGACTGTCATCTTTCCTCCATGTCAATTATTCCATCTATATCCATGTGTAATAGTTTCCTGTTTTAAAATCCATCCATCAGGTCTTTGATAATAGTATTTAGGTCCTTAAATAGTTTCATTAAACCTACAATTTTCTCAGGATGCCTGCGTGGCTCAGTTGGTTAAGCGACTGACATTGGCTCAGGTCATGATCACACGGTTCATGGGTTCAAGCCCTGTGCCAGGCTCTGTGCTGATGGCTAACTCAGAGCCTGGAGCCTGTGTTGGATTCTGTGCCTCCCTCTCTCTCTGATCCTCCCCTGCTCATGCTCTTTCTCTCTCTCTCAGAAGTAAACAAAATATTAAAAAAAATTAAGCCTACAATTTTCTCATGTTCTCCTTTAAAATTTTTTAGTGTTTATTTATTTTTGAGAGAGAGAGAGAGAGAGAGAGCGTGAGCAAGCGGGGGAGGGGCAGAGAGCGAGGGAGACATAGAACACAGATTCCAGGCTCTGAGCTGTCAACACAGAGCCCAATGTGGGGCTTGAACTCGCAAACTATGAGATCATGACCTGAGCTGAAGCTGGACGCTTAACTGACTGAGCCACCCAGTGCCCTTCATGCTATCCTTCTTTTAAAAAAAATCTCTTTGAGCAAATTTGTTAATGTTCTAAATAATTTGAAGCACTTGTGGGGGAATTCTTCTCCCTTAGATTATACATATTTTTTCTTGTCTTCTACATGTTAGTTTCCTCCCCTGTCTTTCTCATCCTTCCCACCTTTCCTCCGTCCCTTCCTTTCTTCCTTTCTCTTTCCTTGCTCTGTGTAGTGTCCATGCTTGCCATGACATTCCTTTTTTCTAGCTCAGGTGGCTTTTCCACAAAATTTTATCAGATCTGGGATAGTGTGAGAAGATTCTTACTTCTCTCTTCACCATACCTTTGACATATGTACTTCCTACACTGCTCCACAGCTTGAGTTCTGGATTCTTGGTGATCCTTCTATTTTTTTGTAGCACCAAATCACGGAGGTGGCTAGGAGGATGTGCTCAGCTAGCTCTCACCATTATTGGAACACCTGAGCTCTTCTGTCACTTCCAAGATCGCATAAATCAATGGAGCCACTCTAGGACCCCCTCGACCTTGTAGGGGCTAGTATTCCATTCCCAGGGAAGAATGTCTTTGCACTTCAGATGGGATCTTCAATTAGGTTATACATAGCTCTGGATCTTGTTTTCTGACAATTTTCCCACCAATTTCTGTCTATCAATCATTTGTAGTATTCTTGACTTAGAAGAGGGGAAAGATGACATCTCCAGCCCTTCACATTTAGCTCCTTTTAGATGTGAGTATGGCCAACAGAATGTGTCTCTACCCCAAAGATGTCTATGCCCTAATCCCTGGAACCTGTGACCATGTTACGTTACTTTGCAAAGAAGACTTTGCAGATAACCATCCAATAGGGAGAGTATCCTGGATTATCCAAATAGCCCAACCTGATCACATGAGCATTTAAAAGCAGAGAACTTTCTCTAACTAGAGGCAGAAGAGATGTGGCATTTTAAAAGAGAAGTCAAAGAGATTCAAAGTATGAGAAGGACTTCACAGGAAGTTACTGGTTTGAAGACAGAGGGCAACATGAAGAGGAATTCAGGTGGCCTTACAGAGCTGAGAGAGGCTCCTGGCTGACAGCCAGCAAGGAAAGAGAGACCTCACGTCTGCAGCCTCAATGACTGAGTTCCATCAACAGCTTGAATGAACTTGGAAATAGATCCCCCCTCAGAACCCCCAGATAAATGTCCAGCTTGCCAACTAGTTGATCTCAGCCTGTGCAGCTTGGGCTAGAGGAACCAGCTGAGCTCACCAGACTCCTGACCTGCAGAACTGGGAGATAATAAATTTGTGTTGTTTTAAGCTGCTGAAATTGTAGTAATTTGTTACGGCAGCTATAGACAATGAGCATATAGAGGTATTAGTAAGAAATGATATGATTTTGACTTGCCTGTGATCAGGATGTGAGGGGTAAGGGCAGGACTCACTATGCTGTGCTACCTGATTCTGCTTCTGGTTCTTCTCAGGCACGTTTTCCTTGGGGATTGATATATTTAGACTCTGCCATGTCACTTCCTCCCCACCTCAACTTTTTAAAGTATTACTGGTGAACTTATGTTGTTAATTTTGAAGTATATGTGCTTTAATTAATACAGCACTGCAAGAAGGAGAACCAATACAGCCTCATTCAGTCATCTGAATCCAGAAATGTCTTGCTCATCAAATTGTCAGAAATGAGAGTGAAGGAGCATTCTGTGACTCTAGAATCAAAATATGTTAGTAAAAACAAGGGCTATTTGAAAATAAAATGAATTATATATATGTATATATATATATGTGTATATATATATGTACGGGTATGTGATAATTATTTTTAAAAAAAAATTGTATTTATTGTTGAGAGGGAGAGACAGAATGCGAGTGGGGGAGGGCCAGAGAGAGAGGGAGACACAGAATCTGAAGCAGGCTCCAGGCTCTGGGCTGTCAGCACAGAGCCTGACATGGGGCTTGAACTCACAAACCGTGACATCATGACCTTAGCTGAAGTTGGATGCTTAACCGACTAAGCCACTGGGGCATACCAAATTTTTTGTATCAACTTTACTGGGCCATAGGATGCCAGATATTTGCTTAAACATTATTTATGGGCGTCTCTGTCTCTCTCTCTCTCTCTATCCTCCTATCTATCCATCCATCCATCATCTATCATCTCCAATTGGTTCTATTTCTCTGGAGAACCTTGACTGTTAAACTAAATGTATATATTTGTATGTACACAGACTTATGGTGTGATATAGTTTTAGGTTATTCATATATTAAAGCTGAAAATACAAGTTATAAAATATTTTTAATCTTCCTCCTGGAAAGGAAAAGTATAAAAGGCAGTATTGCTTTATCTTTGAAGAGAACATCAATAATATATTGATCTATTGGTATCAGAAATGAAAACATTAATCTTGGTGACAGGAGTGAAAATTGGAATATAAGAAAAAATGTCTTGGAGTGACCTAGATTTTATTGTTTGGGCTTTAGTTTTTACATCCCACAAAAATCTGCTAGGCACCCATCTTATGTCAGGTACAATAATAGATGTAGTGGAGTCAATGATGGCAAGGTGGACATTATGGCAGCCTTTTTAGAGCATTTGTGGCAGCCCAGGGGAGCCGGTTTGGCCCATGAAATCAGCAAAGGTGGATTTTTACGGGTATGAATATGGTTGACACAGGTGCTCTTCTGGATCTTTGGACTGTACCAGTGTTCCCGCTTTAGGGTTTACTGGGAAATACCAGTTGCTAAACAAATGTCATGGAATATACAAGAGTCTATGGAAATATGCAGCTGGGGACTAAATCCAGTCAGTAGCCAAATGGATATTTCTTTAAGGAAGCCCATAAGAGAGATGGTGATTAGAAGTTAATGAGTAGCGGCGATTCAGTTGGTTGAGCTTCTGACTCTTGATTTTAGCTCAGGTCATGATCCCAGTGGGATCAGGCCCCGTGTGGGGCTCTGTGCTGAACGTGGAGCCTGCTTGGGATTCTCTCTCTCTCCTGCTCATGCATTCTCTCTTTCTCTCCCTCTGGCTTTCTCTCTTAAGCAAGAAGAAGGTAATGATTAGACAGGGGAGGTCTGGAGAGCCTGCCAGGCTGAGGCAGCAACAAGCTCGAAGACCTGGTGATAGCATTTTTTCAGTCTTGATCAATTGCCACAATAACTTGAGGAATTGAGGGACAAGCCTGATTTTTATTTTTATAGCTTCTTTGACATATAGTTGGCATATAACATTGTATAAGTTTAAGGTGTATGACATAGTGATTCCATATATATATATTGCAAAATGATTACCACAATAAGGTTAGTTGACACATTCATCATATCATTAGTTACATTTTTTTTGTGCATGTGTGTGTTTGTGCGATGAGAACTTTTAAAATATGCTCTCCTATACACAATATGGCATTTTTCATTTTGTCATCATGCTGTATATTACATCTCCAGAACTTATTTATCTTAGAACTAGAAATTTGTACACTTTGACTACTTTTACTCATTTTCTCTACCCCACACCCTCCACCTCTGGCAACCACCTGTTTCTATGTGTTCGGCTTTTTAAAATTCCACATATAAGTAAGATCATATAGTATTTGTCTTCTCTGTTTGACTTATTTCACTTAGTATAATGCCCTCAAGTTTCATCCATGTTGTTACAAATGACAGGATTTCTTTTTTTATGGTTGAATAACATTTCATATATATGTTATATATATGTATATATAATAAATGTGGTATATATGTTATATATAAGTATATATAAAATAAATGTGGCATATGTATCTCTATCTTCTATCTATCTATCTATCTATCTATCTATCTATCTATCTATCATCTATCTCACATTTTCTTTATCCATTCTGATAGATACTTAGGTTGTTTCTATGTCTTGGCTGCTGTAAATAATGTTGCAAAGAACATGGGGGTGCAGATATCTCTTTAAGATAGTAACTTAATTTTCTTCAGATACAAATTCAGAAATGGAATTGATAGATCATATGGTTGGTCTATTTTTTAGTTTTGGAAGAAACTTCACAATGTGTTTCATAGTGTCTGCACTGATTTACATTCTCACCAACAGTGCACAGGCAACCCTTCTCTCCACATCCTCACCAGCACTATTGCCTCCTTCTTATCTTTTTGATAATAGTCATTCTAACAAGTGTGAGGGGGTTATCTCATTGTGGTATTGATTTGCAATGCCTTGATGATGAATGATGTTGAGAACCTCTTCACATATTTGTTTAAGTCTGTCTATCTGTCTGTCTGTCTGTCTCTCTCTAACACGTAATTTCTATGAGACAGGTTTTATCCACACTCAATAGAATAGAAAAGTTCATGGAAGATGATGAGTCTCTGAGTCACTTGTTTGTCATCATGTTATGTGGCTGGTGAAGATTCTCTTAAGTTTGAGGGAACTTGGAATGTGGTTGCTAACTGCCCCATATTTCTTTATTCATTATTTTTTTTTCATTCTTTCAACAAACATTCATTGAATACCTTATTTGTTCTTAATTCTTGGGTACAGATCTGTGTTGGTTTTCTATCACTCTCTAACAGAATGCCACAAACTTAATGGCCTAAAACCACAGAAAATTATGATTTCATACTTTGATAGGTCAGAAGTTAGATACTGACCTCATTGGGCTAAAATCAAGGTGTTGGTAAGGCTACAATCCTTCCTTGAGGTTCTAAGGGAGAATCTGTTTCTCTGCTTTGTTCAGCTTCTAGGGGCTCATATTCCTTGGCTTGGGGGCCTACTTTTCATCTTCAAAGCCAGCAACATAGTGTCTCTCTGACTCCCCTCCCTTGTCGCATCTCTTTTTCTGATTCCCTTCTTTTTGTTTCTTTTTTTTCCGTTTCTGAAGAACCATATGATGCCATTGGGACTACCCAGATAATCCAGAAAATATCCCTATTTTAAGGTCACCTGAAAAACAACCTTAAGTGTTTTTGTCATGTAATGTAACATAGTCATAGGTTCTAGGGATTAGAACACGGACATCTTTGGGAAGCCATTATTCTGTCTACCACATGGTCCTTGGGAATCTACTTCTTTTGTTACTGGATGACACAAAACTGATTTATTGGCTTTTTTCCTCTAGACATTTCTCTAGAGTACTTTGTGTCTTGCCTGTGGTTTCCTTACCCCACGCTTTATCACTTCTGTACCTCACACATTCCTGTATCCATCAGCTGAGTTGACTACCAGTCCCGATATTTTCTGGCCTATTTTCCCCACCATTTAGCATCAACCACAGTTTTTTATTTGGGCACTTCTTATCCTTTGTGTTTGGGCAAGCTATCCTGTTAACTTCTTCCTAATGCCGAGAGTTGCATGGTTAAAATGCACTGAGTTAATCACACTTAGTGATTCTAATGATCCCTCCTAAGGTTTTTGCTATGGGAAAAGACAGATATCACCCTTCTGTGTCTTGTTATGCAGTCATAGCTGCTGTTCTTAAAATTTCAATGCTAGCTCATTTATCATTTTATTTTTCAATTAGCTTTACCATAGTACGAACAATGTTAGAAGGAGAAACTTAACAGAGGACCATGGGGGAGAGGAAGAGAAACAATAGTTAAGGAGAGGGAGAGAGGCAAACCATAAAAGACTCTTAAATACTGAGAACAAACTGAGGGCTGCCGGGGGTGGGGGAGAGGGGAAAATGGATGATGGGCATGGAGAAGGGCACCTGTTGGGATGAGCACTGGGTGTTATATGGAAACCAACTTGACAACAAACTATAAAAAAAAAAAAAAAAGAAAATCTAGAAAGTGATAAAAACAGATTTCAAAAGAAAAAGAAAGAAGAATGTTAGAGATGGATTATGAAGAAGGATTTACAGAGCTAGAGAGTATAAGAAGCAGTCCAATTATCCTTTTAACTTTTTGCATGGTGTGGAAAGCTCTTAGAATCAAGGAGATTATCTCTATTTGTATTTAGAAGACAGGTTAGTAGAGAAAACATTTTTAAACATTTTTTTAGTTAGTTTATTTATTTATTTAGAGAGCAGGAGGGCGGCAGAGAGAGACAGAATCCCAAGCATACTCTGCCCAATCAGAGCTGAGCCCAATGTGGGGCTCAGACTCACAAATTGTGAGATCATGACCTGAGCTGAAACCGAGAGTTGGACGCTTAACTGACTGAGCCACCCAGGCACTTCAGAGAAAACATTTTTAAAGAGAAAATATCAGCCAAATAAACTATTAGTCATGTGAAAACACTGAAGAAGCTTTTAGCTTGCACTTACAAATTAGGTGAAAATTTCACGACAAATCACCAAAACCTATTAAGTTCTTGGCTGCAGAGGTTTTCAGTGGTATGAAAATATTTTGTTACACAATTTAGGCATTTTATTTAATTGTATTAGAAATCTAAATTTATTATAAATGAGAAAAATATCCTAAAGACACAACGATGATACTAACTTTCTGACATGGCAACTCACACAATTTGGTTATATTCTATTTTAATTGCAGGTAATACTCATTTTCCTTTACTTTTTGTCAACAGGATAAACAATATTCATTCTAATAAATTAATTTCTTAAATCTTAAGTTTCTTGTGGACAAAATTAAACCTACCTAGAAATGTTTAAGTTTTCTTTCTATAAGAAACCAGTTTCAAGATTCTTGAAAATATACAATAACATTTCAATGAAAAGTGATAAAATAATATGTACTTTCATGGTGTTTGAAAACTTTCCTTTTTAAAAAAACAGGTCAGGATATCAGCAGGAACGTTATACGTAGTGTAACAAGTAGTCAATGAAAAAGGTAGAACTGCTTTTGTTTCTTTGATGATTTTCAGGCTGAATTATCTCCCTCGGAGATTAAAGCTGGGTTTCATAATCACATGAGGTGAAAGAATAGTTATTTAACAGACTTTTGGGTCATTTTGCCAATAAAGAGCAATTCAGAAAGGAGAAAGTTAAGTTAACCCCTGAAAATGGAATGTCTGCACATGACCTCTCAGAAACCTACCCACTTGCGTTTTCCCTCCAGCAAACAAATTCTGTTTGGTTGCAGTGGTGGGTGTTTGAGATTACAGGTGTTTGAAATCCTGAGAGTGGTAGAGAAATGTTGGAGCAATCTGTGTTTTAAGTTTGGGTTTTTCTCCTAAGGATCAGAACTGAACAACAGGTTTATGACCAGCTACCTTAGGCATTCAGGCGAATTTATTTTCGCTTGGCTGGTTCAGTAGAGCAGATGGAATTACAACGTGCTGATACAATACATTTTAAAAGCACTGAGTAAATAAGGTACTTCAGCAAATCTTAGTGCCCCTGAAGTTCCAAATCAGCCATTTGTAAAGTAATTTGCTTGTAACATTGGCAACAAATTCGATTTGTAAATATTAACTTCTCTGACAGATCTAATGTGCTTCTATAAAAGTATAATATATTAGGAAGACAGACTTTTATTCAGAATCTTCTCTGTCCAATATGAATCATGCTCAAATTTTCTGAGCCCTGTGTTGGAAATAGTTCAAGAGGTCATTGGCAGGTCCTATAGTTACCAGAAATCTGGGGGCAGAAAACAAGAGAGATGTAAAAAATATAGGCCCTTGTTTTTTAAGATATTGACAAAGTCTATTTAAAGAGATGGTATTTAAGAACGAACATGAGCAGTATGGAGAGGGGACTTTTTTTTTTTTTATGTGTGTGTGTATTATGTTGCAGAAATGAGAAGAATCTAAATCATATTTCCTGTAACGTCCCGAGATTGAACATTACATCTTTGACTTTTAAAAAAGTACATGTTGAGAAAAAGAAACCAACACGTATTCTATACTAAGGAATAAGAAGGTTAGGACTTTGAGACATGCTTCAGAGAACAATGTGGGTGGGGAGTTTTTAAAATGAATTATCCACTTGCAACGTATTCAGAAAATTTTGATCAAGACAGTCCTTTGATTTTAGTAGCACATGGGATTTCACACTTTCTCTGAGCAATTCAAGTTTCCTTCTCAGAATCTTTTGACTGCTTAGCTTGAATTGTATCATATCATAAACTGAAATTTTTATGAGCTCGAATGTAAAATGATTCTCAAAAATAAAGTAGAAAAACAATTTTAGTAATAAAACTTTTGGTTTGAGATTTGAAAATTCTTATTCGATGTCATATTCAGTGGAAGAGAAAAGACTTCCTAGATAGAAAAATAGATGCTAGGGCCTCACCCTTCTATCTATGCTTAAAGGTCCTTATGTAGGAGAAGATGGACAGAGATTGAATTTTAAAATTAGTTAATAAAAATGCTCCTTATGTATGTAATTAAAAATTCAAGTGTGGAAAATTGTATTAGGTATGTGGAGAAGAGCATAGGACACAAAAGTAATTGGTAAAAAATGAATTAGCATCAATAAAAAATAAAAATCATAAATAAATAAAAATAAATAGTACAAAGTAAAAATCATAGGATTTAATGGGTCTTATTAACTTAAAGCATAGGATTACATATTTGTTCTCTTCTAATTAACACTTTAAAATGTACGTAGTCTACCAGGGTTCCTGGGTGGCTCAGTTGGTGACTCTTGGTTTCAGCTCAGGTCATGATCTCATGGTTTGTGAGTTCAAGCTCCGTGTTAGGCTCTGTGCTGACAGTGTGGAGCCTGCTTGGGATTCTCTCTTTCCCTTTCTCTCCACCCTCCCCTGCGTGTGCACTCTCTCTCAAAATAAATAAATAAATAAGCTTTATAAAAACATAAAATGGACTTAGTATAAACTAGAGCTCTGTTAGATAAAAGCTGAAGTTTGTGGAAAACATGATAGTTTGACTGAGATAATTGGACATTTTGGATGATTTTGTTTCTGCACAACCTCTTTCTTCCAAAAATTTTCACTGAAAGAAAAATGTTTCTGGAAGTAGTAGGCAATTATGCTTTTACCTTAAATATTTACTTTGGAGAAGATGATTTGAATTTTATTCATAAATGGATTTTGAAAGTGCTTGATCTTACAATAATTGGGCATGAGTCAACATGGATTTTTGACAAATAAGTCCCGTCAAATGAATTGACTTTTCAAAAGCTGAAATAATCATGGTCATAGATACATATCTCCTCCACACTTGGAAAAAAAACCCTGTCTAGACAGTTTTTATATAGTTATAGTTTGACTTCAGGATTCCTGGAATATAGTAATAACACCTACCATTTGCTGGGCAACTACTTTATGCCAGATACTTTTCCAGGAACTTTTCATGGTTTCTCATTAAATTCTCAAAAAGTTATGGGGCCATTATCTTCATATTACAGATAAAGAAAATGATGTCTCAGAGGGTAAATGACTTGTCCCAGGTCATACTGTAAATGGCAGGGGCAGAATTGGAATATAAGTGTCTTTTCCTGAACACCCTACTCTTTGCCTCAACCCTCAGCTGCCTTGCCCAAGGCCAAAGATAGCACTGTCTCTGGGATGGCTGATGGTCCCCGGATTCCCAGAAAAGAGGGCTTCCAAGAATATGGGACTTTTAGTGCTAAGCTTGAGAAGGTCTTGGGCAAACCCAGGGGAGCTGGTCTGTTTATAAGTAGTTTGTTCTTATGGCTACTGCCTGGTCAGCAAGGCCATACTCTTCTATTAGAAGCTTCCTATCCCTATTAAATTATCTGCACTGGTGAGGCTATTTCTCTAACCAGGCAGATAAAACTCAGAGAGCTGCCTCCTGGGATACCTGGAAAACTGTGCTGGCCAGCTCTTGACACATGGGAAGAATTAAGCCTGGTTTTTAGAAATCCATCCTAATTTCTAGCATAACTGTAGAGCTCTTAGGTACAACTTGAAAATATTTTGTCACTCCATGATTCTATAAAGTTAAAGAGAATATTGATCAAAGATATATTTGCATCCTTTGTCTCTAATAAAAGCAGCATTGGGGTGTTCTCTGCCTATTAAAATGCTTTTCTTATAAATAGAGTGTGCCACTTACCAGTCCTTTACCTTCAGTCTGATCCCTTACTGGGTGAGTATTCTCACATCTTTTTCATCTGATGATTTTTTCCCCCCAGTAGGATTCTAAGTTTCCTAAAGGTGGAATGCATACCTTGAGGTCAGCATAATAGGTAAGATCACAGACTCTGGGGACAGACTGCTAATTTCTTACCGTTGACCATGAGCAAGATTGCTTAACTCCCCTGTTCCTGGTTCCTTCATCTTTAAAACAGGGACAATAGGGGCTCCTGGGGGCTCAGTCGGTTAAGCGTCCAACTTCGGCTCAGGTCATTATCTCACGGTTTGTGAGCCCCGTGTCAGGCTCTGTGCTGACAGCTCAGAGCCTGGAGCCTGCTTCCGATTCTGTGTCTCCCTCTCTGTGCCCCTTCCCTGCTCATGCTCTGTGTCTCTCTCTCTTAAAAATAAACATTAAAAAAATTTTTAAATAGGGACAATAATAGTTCTTACCATACAGGCTATTGTGGAGATTGAGTTATTTACATTAAAGCACTTATAAGAATACCTGGCACAAAGGAAGTGCTATGTCGGTGCCAGCTGTATTAATCATGTTTACTTTTACTGGTCTTAGATGATGCTGTGCTGCTGCTCTTTGTATTGGGTGCACTCATGGTCACGGCTGACAAGTTGGCTACAGTTGGGGAGTATTTGGCATGTAGCATGTGTGCTGAAAGTTTCACAGCCACTTTTTCCAAGAAATAGGGATTTGTTATTGCTCCCTGTTTTTGATGTACTAATCAATCCTATGTTGGAAGGAAGAGTACAATGGTTCTTATCAGGAATCAAAGAGATAGCTGTCTTAAATTTGAGGCTAGAACGTTCTCTGTGTATAAGCTGAAAACAATCTCTGGTCATTTAAAAAAAATTTTTTTTTACGTCTTTATTACTGAGAGAAAGAGCATGAGCAGGAGAGGGGCGGGGAGGGGGGAGGGGGGATACAGAATCTGAAGGAGGCTTCAGACTCTGAGCTGTCAACACAGAGCCCAACGCAGAGCTTGGGCCTGAAAAGCTTTACCTACTGTTAGACCAAAGTGGTCCCGTTAAAATGTAAATTTCAAGTGAGAGAAATTACACTTCAGAGCTTTGCTGTCCAGAGACTCACACACACTTTAGGAGGTATGCCTTTTAAGCCATACAACTCCACCGATGTCTGCCATACCCCCTTGATTGTGTCAGTGGTTCAGAACACTTACTGACATAGTGAGTCATTCTACTCTTGGTTAATCAAGAGAAGTTGCAATTGCTTGAAGAGGGCATGGCTGATAGTATGTATGGAAAGCAGCTGGGTTTTAGCAACAACTCAAATGCGTACATGTAAAAATAGTAAACAGAGGTACAGATTTGAAGCATCTGGATTCTCATTGCATGGCTTCTCTGTTTGGTTTATAATGCCAAGTTATCTAACATAACAATATTAATAATTATTTACTACATTTTAATAAGTACCAAGAATTATGCTTAACAGATTAATAATAATTATTGTTTGGAATTAAAGGTGGTGATCAATTTTGTGAAATACAACTGCAAATGTGAAATAGTGACAGAAGTTATTAAAGGTACTTTGGTTGAATATTTATTTTATATGTTCTATTGCAGTAGAGCAATAATTCTGGAAAACACCAAGGCAATTCTATCTGAAGGTGTTATAATGTGAAAAATCAATATATCTTTTCTGAAATTAGGGCTTCACCTTCTATAAGAGGCCTCTGATCTTCCAATTTCCAAATATCTCCTTCGTCATTATATTAGAAGTGATGTAGTAATCTTTGAAATGCAGGAAGTCTTTCTGTAGTATTGACCTCAGACTATTTCAGACCAGTGTTGCTGAACTATCCATCCTTGGTATCTAAGTGTTGGGGTGCTCCCCTCAATGAGGAATACTTAAGTATACTGAGATGCTTAGAAAAAGCCAGGAGCCAGGGGCTGATTCAGTGACAAAGGCCTAGCTTTTTTACTTGCTTGTCTTCTATTCCTCTATCTTGAATACTGTTTTTTGTGCTTGGGTATTCCTTTATTTCTTGAGATATAGGGAGCAACTGCCTAGAGAGCTGATTATAAAGGCCGCTAAAGGGCCAGGGGAGTAACTTGGAAGTCTGGGGCCAGTTAACTTTCTACAAACTGCACTCTAAATAATTATTAATACATAATAATACGTAAATATATAAATTTGTGTCTCTCTCTGGGGACTGAGGGAGGGCTTTTCCTGTTCCAGAAAGCCTATCTGGACATAGATGTGATGCTAGGGGATGAGGCAGCTATTATGTGAACATAATGACATTAGAAATCTTGAGAGAAAAAAAGGACATATGTAATTACTTTGGAATTTAGTGCTTGTAAGTGCAGATCATACCCTATAATTACAGGTAGTATCACCAGCTCGAAGACCAGCAGTTGATCATTAGCTGAAGGTGATAGTTATCAGCAGCTCAGATTCTGAAGGGAGATATGCCGTACACATTACTTCATGTATGAATGTTCCCAGACTTACATTTTTCTCTGCCTGTCAGGAGGATTCTAGCTTTTTGTGGGCCATTTATGTTCCTCTTTGCACGCTTTGAGGGTAGCTGCCTTGACAGAAGGATTCTTTTGTCCCTTACAATGCAGAATCAAAACACAAGGATGACTACAGAAAGGACAGTAGTCTTGCAGGTGGGTCAGGAGGAGAAGTTTCTTTTTTAGGGGCTGTGCATAAAAAGAGATACAAGAGCAGCTGTGGCATGGGAAGAAAGTGGTTATAAGGTTCAAGAAACCCACGTATGGCAGGGGCTGAGGGTTTAGAAATTCCAGCCACCTAGCCCATGAACCCATTGCCTTTCTCTAATGTAGAGCCTGGAAAGCAATGTGCTCGGTGTCTCGAGCACCCTTGCAGTTTGGAGGGCCATAAAGGTGATTCTGACTAGGATGATATGGGATAAAATGAATGGAGAGGCCAAAATTACTTTTCAGAATAAAGCCTTGCTGGGCGAAAGCTCTTGATCCATTTCCTGTTATTGCTCCAGAACATGGAATATCTTGGAAACATAACAGTGGAAGTCATTCGTCAAGGGTGGCAGCATAGGGTGAGGAAGGAGCAACATGGCGCATCTCCCACCCTGAAATGGAACTGCCTGCCTCTGGCCACAGTGAGGTGAAAAGAGAAGAAAAAGGAAAACCTTATGTATCAGATAGAGGCCTGGAAGACTCAAAGGCTTTAAGAATAATTTAATGAGGGGCGCCTGGGTGGCTTAGTTGGTTGAGCGTCCGACTTTCGCTTGGGTCATGATCTCACGGTTCGTGGGTTCGAGCCCCGCGTCGGGCTCTGTGCTGACTGCCAGCTCAGAGCCTGGAGCCTGTTTCAGAGTCTGTGGCTTCCTCTCTCTCTGACCCTCCCCTACTCATGCTGTCTCTCTCCTAGAAATAAATAAAACATTTAAAAAAAATTAAAAAAAAAAAAGAATAATTTAATGAAGAGACTCTACAGAGACGTGAGGGAGGATACAGGAAATGTGTTATGGCTCTTCAGAGAAATAAAACCACTAGGTTCTTTCTTTCCTCCTCCTTTCTTCCTTTTCTTCTTTCCTTCTACCCGTCAACCACCCACCTTCCCTTCCTCCCCCCTCCTTCCTTGTTTCCTTTCTCCCCTTCTTTCTTTCTTGGAAGTGGTTTATGTGATTATGATTATATGATTATAATATATTATTATTATGTGATTATAATTGGTTATAATTATCAATTATTACTTGATTATCTCAAGTCTGCAGAACTGATGTCTCAGTCTCAGTCCAAAGACCAACTGGTTGCTACAGATAGCTTAGCCTGAAGACCGCCAGGCAGGAGGATTCTGTCTTACTCAGAGAAGAGTCAGCTTTTCTGCTCTATCCAGTTATTCAACTGATTGGATCAGGCCCACCGACATCAGGAAGGACAATCCACTTTACTTGGCCTACCAATTTAATTGTTAAATCTCATCCAAAAACACCTCCACACACACACTCAGAATAATGTCTGACAAAATATCTGGACATCCCATGGCCCATGCAAGTTGACACACAAAACTGACCATCACAGGAGCTAAGAAGAGATAGTACAACACCCAGGGGCTAGAAGCAGTGGGGATTCTGACAGATTAAGGGAAGGGACAGTATTCAGTGGAGCCAGAGCTTGAGTCAGAGAAGAGATGCTACCTCATATGACCTGTGATTCCAAAGGACAGTAACTCTGGCAGAACTGTAGCTGTGTAAGTAAGGGGTTGGGGGCGGGGATTATGGGAAATCATTATGGTATCCTTTCACTTGCCACCTAAGCCAGAGGGATGTACAGCTTGAATGTTGCTGTCCATGCAGGTCAGAGCAGCTCAGAGATTGGTGAAAACGAGGGAGATTAGGATTAACCAGAACACTTTAATAATTTAAGCTATTCTGTAAATAATGTCTTCATTAAGTTAGTTTTAAAAAGCCAACGTAGGGCGATTTGGCCACTCAGTCAAACGTAATCCTCGCTGACACAGAAGGTGACAAATGAGTTTTTTGGTTGCTGGACTTTGTGTCCTTGATTGAAATACTATTCAGATTGGACCGTATAGACGGTGATTTATGTGTCTTTGCCCACAAAGGCATATTTTGGTCCAGTTTGTCAGGAACAAATTGGACTGCAGTGGTTTACCTTATTATTTACATGTTAAAGTGTTTGCATATGTTTCTTAAATTTTCCTCACTGGAGTAAATACAAATAACAAATATAAATTAAATAGTTGCATATGATTTTTGAGAATCATAAAATTAGTTCCAGATTCTTGCTAAAGGAATGTTGGATAAATATTTAAATAATATTGATGTAAAGGGGGAACTGAAGTATTAGCCTCCCTTGCTCTGATGTTGGATCTAAGGTTCTAGCTAATTCCTACTTTATGGACCAAGGTGTTTCCAACATTGGAAGAGACACTTTGGGCATGTGGTTACATAACACATGATCCAGCTATTTCTGGTGCTTTCTTGGAGTTGACTAAGGTAGAGATTCATTTCATTTGGGACTCAGCACATGGGGCAATATCTGTGTCTTTAGGATTTCAGCTGATTCTGATGAGCCTTGTAGTTTGGCTGAAGAAGTAGAAGGTGGCGGCTCTAGATTACATGACGCAGACCTTCTGGGGTTGGGACCGCTGGCCTTTCTGCTCATGGAGGAGACAGACTGTTTTCGGTATTCGCACCAAGTGGTTTATCTGAAGGGTGGGCAAATGTTTACATCAAGTCAGCCATTAACTCATAACTCCTACTTGAAAGGAGGCTAAGTGCTTATCTGACTCTGCTCTGATTTTAAAGCTAAATATCTTTAAACATGTGGGTGTGGCAGTCCAGGATGCAAACAAGCCAACCATCTGAATTGCGCAGAGAAAATAACAACTCCACTGATCCAAGCTTGGCAACACTGTGCACTGCTATTAAATAGCAATGACTCATAGCAGCTGCGGTCATTTCCAAGTGTGGCCAAAAGGACTGGATGAAGGAACAGGAATCCCACAGTGTGTGATGATCACCTAAATTGCATTGGTGCGGCTCCTGGTGTGCTTTCAACCTGTCTCAACCATACATACGTGTGTCCCTTTGAGATGTCAAGGCTCCGTGGCACATAGGGACCCCCATATACTGGAGAGTCCAGGTTTTGTTAACAGACCATAAGATTGGCACAGTCTAGCTGCTGAGAACTGGGTACTCTGTTAAGGATAGTACACCATTTGGGGGTTCTCAGTTATAGTACACTATAAGGATAGTACAGTGAAGTGGTTGGTGGGTAGTGCTTTTGGGGGGGACTATTGAGATAACTATGGAATTTTGACTATTTGTAGTCACTATAAATTGAATGGATCACTGGAGACTTTTTCCAGTTGTATTTTCTTTTTCATCTTGTCATATTTTTAATATTTTGAGTTGTTATCATGAAAATCCAGGACTTTTTGTATGGGTATGAGAAGCATGAGTTTGTTCTGATTACTCAGAACTTCTAGTTGGTATTACATGTATTATCCATGTAAGGCATATATATATATACATATATATACGTATATATATAATGTTTATTTTTGAGAGAGAGGGAGAGAGACAGAGAGAGGAGGCAGAGAGAGAGGGAGACAGAGGATTTGAAATGGGCTCTGCACTGATAGCAGAGAGCCCAATGTAGGGCTTGAACTTACGAACTGTAAGATCATGTCCTGAGCTCAAGTTGGATGCCTAACTGAGTATGCTACCCAGGTGCCCCTGTTTTGTTTTGTTTTTAAGTAAACTTACCCCCAATGTGGGACTTGAACTCACAACCCCAATATTAAGGGTGGCATACTCCAGTGACTGAGCCTGCCAGGCACCCCAATATAAGGCATTTATATCTCACTGCTCTATCTCAACACTAAGCTGACATCTAGAAGTAACTGAAAAGCAAATTAATTCTTTTCAGTGCAATCTCTTGAGAACACAGAGAGAATACATTCATAACGTTCAGTTAAATGTCTTAAAAATCTTCTTTTCCCATGTTTTGGGTATCTGCTGCTGTATAGCAAACCACCCCCAAATTTCGTGGCTTAAGATCAATAACTAGGTTGATGATATCATCTGGATGGTAGTTCTCTTCTCATGCTGTTGGCAGGTACTGCAGTCATTTGAAAACTCATTTGGCTGGAACACCCAACACGGCTCGTTCCCGGGGCTGGCCGTAGATGCTGGTTGTCAGCCAAGAGCTCAACTGAGATGGTCAGTCAAGATGTCTTGATTTCTTTTCACTCTCTGACTTTTGAATTCTCACAGCATGACAGCCAGCTTCTGGGAGGGACCCTTCCACGTTTGTGTAAGAGACCACTGCAGATCTTAGACTCTGCCTTGAAAGTTATACAGTTTCACTTCTGTCACATTCTATTGGCCAAAGCATGTCATAGATTCAAAGCAACTGAAGAAGACTCTCCCGCTGGGTAGGTGTAGTGGCAGCATTTGTGGCCACTTCTCTTCTTCTATGCCTGTCTTTCTCAGTATCTCACCCACATAGTAGCTGCTTCTGAATCTTTCTTCTCTCTCTCTCAGCTCTCTCTAGACCTTCCTTGCTTCGGTTCTGTCTCCCATATTGCTTTTCTCACTTTCTTCCTGTTTCCTTTCCAACCTATACAATCCATCCTTCTGGTATACCTCTGCTCTTTCCAGTGCTGACCCAGCTAGCCTTTCAGGGTGTCTGCTATTTCTTCCTTACTTATTTACCTTGGTTTTCATAATAAATTGTTAGTTTTTTTCAGGATTATTAAGAGCATTCTTAAATGGCTTCTTAAAATACTTTTTAATGTTTTTATATTTTTGAGAGAGAGAGAGAGAGAGAGCCAGAATGCAAGCAGGGGAGGAGCAGAGAGAGAGGGAGACAGAATCTGAAGCGGGCTCCCGGCTCCCAGCTGTCAGCACAGAGCCCAAACACCGGGCTGAAACTCACAAGCCACAAGATCATTACCTGAGCCAAAGTCAGATGCTTAACTGACTGAGCCACCCAGATATCCACCCTGCCCTTTTTAAAAAAGTTTATTTATTTATTTTGAGAGAGAAGAGAGAGCACAAATGGCAGAAGGGCAGAGAGAGGGAAACAGAGGATCCAAAGTGGGCTTGTGCTGACAGCCAGAACCTGTGGTGCTTGAATCCATGAGCCATGAAATCATGACCTGAGCGAAGATCAGATGCTTCACAGACTGAGCCACCCGGGCACCCCATGGGCATAATGCTTCAATGCTTCCTAGTGGGAGCAAGCAGGAGTGGAGAATGGATGTAATTTTAAATGTTATTCCTGTTATATCCACGTTTAGGAGACACACAGCCCAATGGGAATAGATTCTGCTTTAACTGAAATGATGTCAGCGGATTTTTAGCATGTGACAGAGAGGAGGGCTAGCAGAGAAGATACTTGATTCAGGACGGAGTTCTGGAGATTACCTGAGGCACAACCTGGTGGGATGGACGGCAGTGATACTTACTGGGTACCATGTTATCTTGAAAAGCAATGTTGGTCCTAGGGAAGTCCTAAAGAGTTTAATTGTGACTTGAGACTTAGGAGTAGATCTCTTGCAGGGGTTAGTTTCTTGAACTTTAGACAATGAACTTTAAGCATACAGGCCTTTCAGCAGGTCTGTCCTTAATATTGTCTGCAGAACAAGAATGCAAACTGAGGTGCACAAACCATGTCTATTGAAAAATTATAATTCAAGTGAGTAATCTGTTAAATAGAAGTTGTTCTGTTCTCCTTCCTTAATGAATACACCTTTACATTGACCCGCGAGGCACAAATTCATAATTCTCAGACTTCTCAGAGTTCTGTGCTACAATGTGGCATCTTGACGCTCTGAGAGTTGGCCTGCTCCCTTTCTCACCCCTACCACCAGCACCCTCCTGGGCTAACAGGGACCTCCCCACATATCAGTGAGCACTTCAAAGCTGTGTCCATAGTTCCTAAATACAGCAGCCCCTTAGCTACTCCTCTGCCCCAAGAGGAGCAAAGGGCCACTGACATCTGCCTTCAGGAATGAAGCACTTCATCCTGGCCTTTGAAGCACGCTTAGTGATGGCTGGGGAAGGAATTTCAGAGCTCCAGATACCCAGAGTCTGGTCTACAAGGGGAGACATAGGTTCTGCATGAGCAAGTTGGGTTCCATGAGCTTCTTGACTTGGGAGGGGGATTGTGGCAAGGGGCCAGCATGAGACTTCGAAAACATAGGTCTCAGTGTAGGGGCCCCACCCAGGTCAAGGGCAACACTGCTTTTAGCCATGGTTGTGCAAACATTCAACCTATGTTTTTTCCCCACAGGTATAGCAGCAAGAGTCCCATCCTGCACTTTTCTTCCGTTGGTAGAAGTCCATGAAGGAATGAAAGAGTTGGGGGTTCAGTTGGGGCATGCATGGATGGAAAAACCTGAGGTGAGTGAGAGAATGAAGGGGGCCGAGGCTGGTTGTGGGTCTCTGCTGAGAGAGAATTGGGTGCCGAGCCAGTATAGAGGCACAGAATGGGGCCATGTGACTTTGGTAGAATACAGTTCTTGTCCACTGAGGCCGCCTTACATACATGGCCACACTGGGACTGAAAGGGTTTAGATTTTTGGAACAGGTTGGTTATCATAGACTCCCCATGTGTAAGCTGTATGTAAGATGTCCAAAATGTTAGAGTTTTAAAAGGCATTTCAGGCAGTCTTTTCTGCCCAGGGATTAAAGGAAGGAGAAAGTTCTGTACTGGATGTCCTGAACCACCTTTTATTCTTGACCTGATTCAGCTTCTTTGGAAGTGCTTTCTGTGCATTCGTAATTATTTATATTTGCTACTTTCTGAGTCTTGGGTTAGTGCAGGTTTGCACCAGTAGATACACCGTTTAAGTTGATATCTAGAATGTTTTCTAGTCACTTTTTGTGATTAGGGTTTGTGTGTGTGTGTATGTGTGTCTGTGAAGGTGTGAGAAGGGCTAGGCGTTTGGACCCCTGAAATTAACCACCACTGAATCATTTCCTAAAGTTCGAGACTCCCTTCTGTCAATGCCACCTCGGACTAAAGTACAGGTGCAGATGAAGAGAGCCATCCCGAAGCTGCAGCAGCATACTGCCTGGGTGGCTGGCCTTCTGAACTGAACTGGGTTATCACTCTTTTTTATTTCTGGGATCCCCAAGCATCGTGTAGTCAATAAAGGCTGAGCTTTTGCAACTCAAGCTAGCCTCGGTTTTTAACCAAATTCTTTTGTGACTCCATTCAGGGCTACCAGTAAGGCCTAGGTTGTGCATGTTGGATCAGAATTGTCCCATTTGGGAAAATGGGCTATGGGGCTAGAAAAGGGATGGCAATGCAGTTGTATGTATGTATGTGTGTGTTCATGTGATTGTGCACATATGTGTGTACATGCTTGTGTGCCATGTGGCTGCCCCTGGAATCATTCAGGGAATCTAAGGGTGGGCTTGAGGTCAGACTGTCTCCTAGGCTTGCAGAGTACTGGGAAATACAGAGTTTTTCAACATGGGAGAGAATGGGCTGCACATAGTAGCTTTGTGACCACTGTGGTAGGAAATTAAAACTCAGTAGAAGAATCAGAACATATTCCTTCTCTTAGTTTTCCACTTTTCCTCCTTTATTTGGATCTGAAAGTGTATAAAAGAGAAAATCATTTGTATTTTGCAATTTATAGCTCCAAAAAAAGTCAGGGTATAATAAGTATACCTTCATGTATTTGTTGAATCTAAAACAACAAGATTTTTCTGATTGAAAATATATCTCAGTTGGCATGAAATGGTGTTGGAAGTTTGTACCATTTGTCTCACTTCACTAGGTTAGGAGGCAGATATCAGAAACCTCTGTTAAAATTAGAAATGTTATCTGAGAGAAATTCACCTGTTATTATCTCTCCATAAGGATTGCATTTTATTCCAGATTGAGTGGAATGAACCAGACAACACAAGTACATTCTATCTATCTATCTATCTATCTATCTATCTATCTATCTATCTATCTATCATCATCTATTTATTTTCTTCCAAGACTTTATTTAAATTAAAGCTCGTTAACATGTAATGTAGTATCGGTTTCAGGAGTAGAATTTAGTGATTCATCACTTACATATAACACCCAGTACTCATCACAAGTGCCCTCCTTAATCCCCATCACCCATTTAGCCCATCCCCCTACCCACCTACCCTCCAGCAACCTTCAGTTTGTTCTCTGTAGTTAAGAGTCTCTTAAGGTTTGCCTCCCTCTCCAATTTTATCTTATTTTATTTTTCCTTCCTTTCCCCATATGTTCATTAAATTCCACGTATGAGTGAAATCTTATGCTATTTGTCTTTCTCTGACTTATTTCACCTAGGATGATACATTCTAGATCCATCCATGTCATTGCAAATGGCAATAACAGCTTTTTTTATGGCTGAATAATATTCCTGTGTGTGTGTGTGTGTGTGTACACTTATTTATCCATAATATCCATAAATATCCATAGATATCACACATTTATCCAAAGGCTACAAAAATACTGATTCAAAGGGGCATATGCACCTCAATATTTACAATAGCATTATCAACAATAGTCAAACTATGGAAAGAACCCAAATGTCCATTGATGAATGATAAAGCACAAGTTATTGTCTTTTTTTTTTTTTTTTTGAGAGAGAGAGAGAGAGAGAGAGAGCAATCTGGGGAGAGGGGCAAAGGGAGAAAGAGAAAGAATATTAAGTGGGCTCTGCACTGAGCATGGAGCCCAGGGCTGGGCTGGATTCCAAGATCCTGGGATCATGACCTGAGCTGAAATCAACAGTTGGGTACTCAACTGACTGAGCCATCCAGGAGCCCCACAAGTATGTTTTATAAAGATTCCAAGGAGAGGATCTGGGTTGGGGAAGAGGCAGGTCTGTGTGGGGTATTTTTCAGGAACGGCTCTGGGTTACCAGAGAATGGCTTGTGTGTATTGAGGGTCTGGAAGGAACAGGTAGAAGTACAGTATCAAAACCTTGGTTTGTGAGTGTAATTTGTTCTGGAATTGTGCTTGTAATCCAAAGCACTTATGGGGATATGAAAGCAAATATCCACATAAAAAATAATGGAAACTCAGATGAATCATTCCTCAACCCCTAAATATTCATATAAAATGATCACATACTGTAATATAATAAAAAATAATAAAGAAAATAAAAATATAAAGGAAAATAAACAAATTGACCTGCATTTACCTTTGAAAACCTGCATGGCTGTGTGAGGAAGACAAGAGAGAGGAAGGTTATTGTGTAGAATAATTTACACTATCACTAATGGGATCAGGGCTGCCAATTGGCTCAATAGACTCTTTCTATTCAGGCAACTTTAATAAGGAACCTATCTAATGACACGCTTTTGTCTCCTTTTGAGGATTACACTGAAATGTGACGTTGCATTGTCATTAAACGGATTCATCACTTGCACTGCTACAGCCTTATTGGGTGGTGCTTTTCTATAAAATTGTGCACTGTTTCCCACATTTTACACATCTCCCTAATCTCATTTGAGGTGAGGGATTTCTCTGCTTTTTTCTCCTCCTCCTCTGCAGATGAGATACAGATGTAAACTTCTTATAAAATCTTGCCATTTTGTCCACTCGCATACCTCATCTGTACTTCTCAATGATCTCCTTCATTTCCACTGTAGTCATCTCCTTCTGATCATCTTTCTTTTCAACCTTTCTCTGCATGGGGGCCATTGTATACTCTTGCACGGATGTTGACTACAGTACAGTATTAACAAACTCTGTCATAGACTGTACTTAATGTAACTGGCAATAAGGCAGCAGAGGAAAGGGTCTGTACCTGTAGACAGCCTGGCCTAGAAGGAAGCATTTCTAAGCTTACTTTTGTATCAAAAAGCAAAAGACTGTCCATAGGTACTTGGGAGTGACAAAAAAATACACTAGTGCCAGTTGTGGGCATGTTCCAACATTCTGATTTCTGCCAAACACTGTGGCCTGAGACCGAGCATCTGGACATGGGAGATGATCACCCACAATCCCGCAGAGAGAGAGAGAGAGAGAGGGAGGGAGAGAGAGAGAGAAAGAGGAAAGAACCATTGACCTAGTTGTGATCGTGTGATGTTAGGTGTCATGAACTACTCATATAGCAAGACACTATTTACTGTCTTTCACAAATAGTTGTTAGTGCTGCCTATATGCCAACAATTACAAGTTACTTAACCGACATCAGTGGCTACAAACCTCAAATTATGAGGTGGTTGCTACTAATACAACCCTTATCACACACAGGTGAGGACACTGAGGAAGGGAGATGTTAGCTTCCCAGGTCTTTAAGTGGCCATGGCTTAAGCCTAGGTGCTCCAAGCCAGCAGTGTTACCACGACACAAGCCACCGGCCATGTACACACAATGCAAAGTCATAATGAATGGCAGGGTTGGTTGAGAAGCACAGGTGTACTTACCCCTGTACCTTGACTTTTCTTTTAGAAAATCTGAGGATGATGATGTATCTTGCTGGTTTTAAGTTTGCTTACAGTCTTTCCATTCCCTAGTCCACATCTTCACATGCTGGGATGGCATTCTTTCCTATGTCATTCAATTTTCCTTCTTTCATTCCTCTCATTTGTGTGTTTGTTCCTGTGCAGAGCACAGCATGGTGCTCCTTTTTTTTTAAGTTTCTGATATCGGAAGGCAGAAAGGCTTGTGGACTATGTTCACAAGAAATGGGTATTTCTAGGAAAGACAAACCAGAAACTATAATTCAGTAAAGGTTATTGAGCACTTGTTACATATCAGGTGTTACATTAGGTACAAGAGCTTGCTCATTTAATACCTCCAACCTATGAAGTAGCTACTGTTACTGCCTTCATGTTGTGGGTAAGAAAACAGGATTAAAGAAATAAAAACAGGAGAAACAAAAGCAGCAAAAGCAAAATAAAACACCTAGAAATTAGCGGAGACGAGATTTAAACCAGGGCTCTGTCTACATTAGAATGCTGGATTTTGCTTTATTACCGTAGATGAAATAAAAATGAGATAGATAAACACCAGGTGATACAAAAACAAGCCCTCAGTATAGAATAGCAATTAGGATTTTTTTTTCAGTTTAAAAATTTTTGTATGTATTTTTAGTTTATTAAACTTTTAAAAAATTAACATCTTATATAAAGTGCACATACCCTAAAGTGTAGAACGCATTGTTTTATACGAACTGACCACTCCCATGTAATCAGCACTCAGATCAAGAACGTAATGTGGCTAATAACCAGGCACCTTTTTTGTCCGCTTCCTGGTGCTACCCCTCAAGCCCTCGGGATAACCACTATCTTGACTTCCAACTGCATTGATCTTTTCCCTCTGTTTTTGTTCTTCATCTAAATGGAAACATAGTTTTATACTTTTGTCTTGGGCCTTTTTCACTCAATTTATGTTTGTGATATTCACCCATATGATTACATGTAGTTAAGCTTGTTTATCTCATTATATTACATTGTGGAAACACACCACAATCTTCTCATTTTACTGTTGACAGGCATTTGTTAATTTATAGTTTGGGACACTTGCAAACAGTGCTATCTTAAAGGTTCTAGTACATGTGTTTTAAAATTTTTTTTAAAAGTTTATTTATTTTGAGAGAAAGAGAATGAGCGGGGGAGGAGCAGAGAGAGAAAGAAGGGGAGACAGAATCCCAAGCAGGCTCTGCACTGTCAGCGTGGAGCCCACTGCAGGACTTGAACTCACAGACCGTAAGATCATGACCTCAGCTGAAACCAAGAGTTAGATGCTTAACTGACTGAACCACCCAGGCACCGCTCTAGTAGATGTCTTTTGTTGAGCATATATTACCTATTTTTATTAATTATTATGTATGCGAGAGACAGTACAGCCTAATGATTTAGTCAGGAAGGGGTCAGGAAGAACGTCCTGAGATATTAGCATGTATTAAAAACTAATGCCAAGAGTGAAAAAATATAGTGAAACATAAATTAAAGAAAAAGTAATCAGAACTTGGTAGAGCTGGCCATCAGTTCTTTGGTTCAAACCATGTGTGAATCTGTGCCTTCAAAAAATAAGAAGCACTCCACAACTCACAGATAAAGAGAGGACCAAGGATGTTAGACCATGGCAGGATTCTGCTAGAGTTTCTAGAAGTTTGAGAGGGGCGATGGCACTACTGAAGTGAGGGCCATGATTGCCCACAACAGATTCAATGTGGTCATTCAGGAGGTGTGTTTATTTTTCAGGGTCACATCTGAGTTGGGAGGAAGAATCTTCCAAGACTCATCAATCCACTCTACACAGACCAAACAGTTTAGTGGAAAACAAGTAATGTTAAATAGGAGCAATTGGTAAGAAGTACATGCCCATGGTCCCAAATAATCACAGCTGGATATATTCAGCATGTATGTCACATGGGAACAAACAGCATAATAGGAAATAGAGTGTGATGTGCTTCTAAATGTGATTTTAAAGTCTGGGGTGGGAAACTAAGTATGGGATATTAATAAGTTCTTCTAATTGAAATTTGCAACTTGGAAGGGACAGAGGATATGGATAGAAAAAAGTGGAGATACAGATATTGCCAAAATATAAGAGTTGGGTTTTAGACTCATCAACTACTCATAAGAGACAGAGTTGAATTGGTAAGTACTGGGAAAAATATGTAGGTCAGATTTGTTGACCTGATAAAACTAGCTTTACTTTTATTTTAAGGGGTGGGGGAAACATCCAGCTACAATTTTTAAGATAAATAGTGTGCCTTCAACTAACTACACACACACACACACACACACACACACACACACACACACACACAAGAGTAATGGGGACAGTTTTGCCCAAATCAGAGCGTTGAAGATGGACATGTCATCTTTGAGAAGGGAAACCAGGCAGTGAAGGTGTCAGAGAAATTTAAGGTTAACAGACATCTTAGAGATTGTCTGGTCCAACCCGCACATTTTATAGATGAGTAAAATGGAAATTTGGATAGGCTGAGTCAGGCTCTCAAGTCAGGCTGTCTGGGTTCAAATCGCAGCTATCAGCCTTAGTCTGTGTACCCATTTTTTTTTTTTTTGCCTTAAAATGGGTTAATAATTATATCTATTTCTGAATTGTTTTGAAGATTAAATGACATAATCTATGTCGTGCTTAGTGAGTGTCTGACATACAGTAAGAGTTAGCTACTGGTTTTAAGTGCCTGACCTACATTTTCACAGCTGGTTAGCAGTGGAGTTGTAACCAGACCCCAAGTCTAGCAGACTATCGAACTTCCAGTATAGTGTCATCGGCTGTATCACACTGTTCATTGCTGGCATTTTAGAAATGCTTTTTTCTTTGCTCTGAATTCAGAACCAGTTTTGGGGTAGACATGAGAGTCACACATATGAGACCAAACTAATCAGTTCCCTTACTTTTTTTTGTTTGTTTTATTTATTTCTGAGAGAGAGAGAGAAAGAGAGAAAGAGCAGGGAAGGGTCAGAGAGAGAGGGAGACACAGAATCCGAAGCAGTCTCCAGGCTCTGAGCTGTCAGCACAGAGACCGATATGGGGCTCGAACCCACGCACCGTGAGATCATGACCTGAGCCGAAGTCGGATGCTTAGCTGACTGAGCCACCCAGGCGCCCCAGTTCTCATTCTCCTGAAAGTGGACAGTAGGTTATGACTTAGATATAGGACAACAATCTCATTCCTGCCCAATTTACTTGCCTCTGCCCCTGCTTGTCCTAATTTAAATGAGTAGAGCACAGCTAAAGGAAAATTTATCAACGACTAAGACTGGTATCATGCTGGGTTAGGGGAGAACATACAAGAGAGGGGGAGAAAGGCAGCAAGATCTTAAATCCCTCTTGTGTAGAAGTTTTGAAATATTAGTCCTCTTCAGTCAAGAAATATGGACCGATGACTGTCATCTACCAACTACCGATGAAGTCTACCTTCAGAGGTCAATTACTCAGAAGGTTTCCTTGGGAGATGACCAAAAGTTGATCAGAAAAAGAAGGGGAGGAAAGACATTGTAGGCAGTAGGAGCCGTGTATGAATAAATCGCTCTTGGAGATCAAAACAATGAAGTGAATGAAGACTCTGGAAGGAGGGATGCCAGCAAGTCAGGAGCAAATCACCTTTCTTCTCCAACCTTTTCTAATATGGAAAGAGCAATTCGAGGTTTAAAAATTAGCCCACGGAACTTGATGATACAGAAATGAAGGGAACGCAATTTATTGAATTCACTCAGCATGCAACCATTGTGTTTTTCAATGCAGGCCACTTTGCATCACTATGTTTAAAGCCCTTCAATGGCTTGTATTTGCACTAGAATAAAATCCAAACCCTTGCCATGGCTTTCAAGACCATACCCGATCTGTCCTCTGCCTCCCTCTCTTTCTCTCTTCCTATGATCTACTCACTTAGGCCTCTTTCTGTCCCGTGGGCAGGCCAAGCTTGCTCCTGCTGTAAAGCTTGTAGACACCATATCCAGATCTTTTTCTTTTTTTTTTTTTAAAAAGAAAATATTTCAGAATCTTTTCACATCAAGCTTTATTGAGATAATATTGACATATGATATATGTAAGTTTTGCGAGAATAATATGATGACTTGATATACATAAATGTTGCAAAATGACATGACCACAGTAATAAGGTTAGTTAACATAATTCATCCTGTCCCATAATTACCATTTTTGTGTATGTGTGTGGTGATAATGTTTAAAATCTACTCTCTTTAACACCTTTCAAATATACGATACAGTACTGTTATGGGCACCATGCTGTACATGAGTTCCCCAGAACTCATTTATCTTCTAGCTGGTAGTCTGTACCTTTTGACCACCTTCTCCATCGCACATGCCTTGGTCCCTGGCAACTACCATTTTACTCTGTTTCTTTGAATGCACTTTTTTAGATTCTTTGTGTAAATGAGATCATACAGTATTTGTCTTTTTCCGTCTGACTTATTTTAGTTAGCATAATGCCCTCACGTTCCATTCTATGCTGCTGCAAAGACTAGAATTTCCTCCCTTTTTAATGGCTGAGTAATATCCCATTGTGTGTGTTATGTGCGTGTGTGCTTGTGTGTGTATGTGTGTGTGTGCATACAGATATCTCTGAGATAGTGCTTTCATTTCCCTCCAATACATACCCAAAAGTGGAATTGCTGGATCATATGGTGGTTCTATTTTCAATATTTCGAGGAACCTCCAAGTTGGTTTTCTTGTGGCTACACCAATTTCCCACAAACAGTGCACAGGGCTTCCCTTTTGTCCACATCCTCACCAGCACTCGTCTCTTGTCATTTTAATAATAATCATCCTTACAGGTGTGTCATGCTATCTCATGATGGTTTTGATTTGCATTTCTCTAATCAGATGTTCCTAATGTTGCTTTTGCATCCCGTGAGGATTGCAACTCAAGTATCATCATGGAAAAAGGATTTGTCTTACCACCCTGTCTATTCTGCCCTTCCCATCACACTATTACTGGACTTTTTTATGTATTTTACTGATAGCAGTTAACAAAGGAAGTTATCTTGTTCAATTATGTGCTTACTTGCTCATTGTCAGGCTTCATCCCACTACAATAAAAGCTTCCAGAGAACAAGGATATTGTTTATGTCATTCACTGCTGAGTTTTGGAGCCCAGAAGACTTCTGGCATACAGAAGTCTCTTGAAAAGTGTTTCTTAATGAATGACTAAATGAGTAAATAAATGGCTGAATGAATATAATGGAGAAGCACCAGGGACTTCCAGGTCAATAGTGTTTCCTTCAAGAACTCATGATCTAGGTTATTGGTTTTAGTGCAATGTGCTAAGCGTTAGTAGAGGCACATGCAAATATTATGGAAGAACAGAGCTGAGGACTGGAAGGCTTTAGAGAAAAAATGTTTACTAAGTAGATTTACTTAGGGGATGACAGAGAGTTGGCCAGAAAAGGGAGGGGAGTAAAGACGTTCTGGGCAGAGGGAACAGCATGTGAATAGCCAGTTCTTGAAAATCAAAACAAAGAAGAGAGCTCAATTTTACACACTTGAAAATGTCATTCTGGCCTTTTGTGAAACAAATTTCAGACACAACTAAAACAAAAAAAGTGGTGTAATCCATAGCAGGGATCCTAGTGCATAGATAGTGTGGTTCAAGAGGGATTAGAAGAATCTTTCTAAACGATAAATCCCTAACAAGAAAGGAGGGGCATCTAAGAGATTCTTGGATGTATTTAGGTTTTGAAAGAAGAAAGAACAGAACATAGACAAAGAAGTGCCATGTTCTTGCAGCTGTGGAATGAAGGAATTAAGCCTTAAGAATTAAGGACTTTGTGAAGTGTGAAGTCAGAAGGAACTGCAGCTTAGAAAACCTCTAACAGCCAAAAAGGACTTTCAGACCCTCTGCGAGAGAGAGAGAGAGAGAGAGAGAGAGAGAGAGAGAGAGAGCGAGCGAAATCTAATAATGAAGAGACAGGTTACTTTACTTATGGAAGTTGACAGCAAGAAGGCACATTTTTCAGACTGAAAGTGATACAAGCAGTAAGAAATAAAGATCAAGATGGATGAGTGCCAATTCATATGCGTTTGTGCTTCCAGACTAAATACACTTTCAAATTAAAGAAATAATTGAAAGTTTTGGTAATGGAGAGATTTGTTAATTTCTCTGAAATATGGAGAATGAGTGAAGGAAGTATCAGAACAAATAATGTCAAGGACAGAAGAAAAAGATTATTGCCCCAACCAGGAATGACTTATATAGTATATTATAGTTAATTCTGGTTTAAGAGCACACAGACATTGCTTTTACTGCCCCCTCCCCCCAGCAAATACCCATTTGGACTGTAGCAACTGTATCTAAATTCAGACATCTCCTTGCTTAGCTTTGTTGTAAGGATTTGAGTTTAGATTATTTTTTAAAAATATATGTATATTTTCTATTACATTTCTCTAAATCTTAGATACTATTCCCAAATGTGCCCTTTGGCTGATCTGTGAAATGTAGAAAATCTTTCAGAACCACAGTACTTTGATTTGGACGTTGATCCCTTCATGGATAGTAAAGAGTTATTGTGAAATATTGAGATTTAAGGAGCTTGTCCTCAACAATAGGGAAAAACTTCATTCAGCTCACAGAGACCTGCTTTTCCTCTCCTAATTACTTAGCCGGAAATACACGTTCTGAATACCTCTGGTACCCATGCACACTTCTGACACATAACTGGATTTTTTTTGATGTCTCTAAAAGGTAAAAGACAGAAATGATGAAAGCATCCCTGGGGAAATGTGAAGAACTCTTTGAGTCACAAAATTACCCCCAAATAGAGCATGTTCAAAGGGACTTTTTGTCCACATAGTGAATAAAATTATTTTTTTTCATGCAAACTACATATACTTTTGCAACTTAGAATTTAGCAACTCATCTAAACCACTGAACGTTAGGAAGTATTCCTGCCCAGTTTCTTAGAACTTTCACTGTTCCCTTTTCTTCTGAAGCCTGTTGTTATGAGCATATATGTCAGAAATGATTTATGTGCTTCAGGATAAGTCTTGGGCCACGCTGTTATTCAAAATCTTCCTGTGCTGATTCAAGACTACATCGAAAACAAATTTATGGGTTGACATGGTTGAACTGTACAAAACTGATGTTAAGGTTTTAGGTTGTTTCAAATAAATTGCTTCACTGAGTTTCACACCTCTTTCTGTTCAAGTGGTTTAAGTTTACATTGCATGAAGTCCATACACATAAAGGTATTTATCATTAGCACTTACGAGATTTAAAATAACAAACAAGGAGGAAGTATTTTTTTGCCATCGAGATATAGGTAATCATTTAGCAATACTAATTACACTCCAGATGATTGATATAAATTTTGCCTCAAAAAAGAATTTTTCCAATCAGTGGCCTTTTAAGTTAGACTTTCTAAATGCATACATTCTCAAACTATAAGAACATGCATTCAAGATGTGTCAAAATCTGTTTTTCTGCTAAGTCCAGGAACTATACTAAAGAAGAATCTATATGTATTAGAAGAATTTGTGAACATTCTTTAACTGTTTCCTGTCAGCTTAACAGTGAGAAGGGAAGACTTTCTAGGAGGGTATTGAGAGGCCCTGTAATATATTGAAGCAATCCTAGAAATGCTCTCAGTAAATATGACCAAGCATGTTGAAGTGTTCAAAGAAGTAAAGATTATTTGAGGGAAGATATGAAATAAGAGGAGAGGGGAACTGGGCTAGAGTCAATATAAATGTAAGATTTATGATATGAAACAAGATGTTTATATACTTCTGTAATGGCTATCTAAGACCAATCTCTTGCTGTAGGGTAGCTAGTGGTTGTTTCTCTTTCAGTTTTTATTTTAAGAGGTGTGACAAACAGATGACTTGGGTCTATAATCCCTACCTGAAAGGACAAAGGCCGTTCTGAACTGAAAGCAGCTAAGAGGTGGAGCTATGGCTAGAATCTCTCCGTGGAGGAGAGAAGATAAGGTGAGGACTTGCTCTGTCAAAATAGGACAGAGGTCTTATCATATGCTCACTTAGCTCTCACCCTGTAGACCACTCTACTTTCAACCAGAAAAGACCCTGAATAGCCAAAGTAATGTTGAAAAGGAAAATGAAAGCTGGAGGCATCACAATTCTAGATGTCATGCTATAATCATCAAGACAGTATGGCACTGGCACAGACACATAGATCAGTGGAACAGAATAGAGAACCCAGAGATGGACCCACAAATGTATGGCCAACTAATCTTTGACAAAGCAGGAAAGAGTATCCAATGGAAAAAAGAGAGTCTCTTCAACAAATGCTGTTGAGAAAACTGGGTAGCACCATACACAAAAATAAACTCAAAATAGATGAAAGACCTAAATGTAAGACAGGAAACCATCAAAATCTTAGAAGAGAAAATAGGGAACAACCTCTTTGACCTCGGCCACAGTAACTTCTTACTAGACACGTCTCCTGAGACAAGGGAAACAAAAGCAGAATTGAACTATTGGGACCCCATCAAGATAAAAAGCTTCTGTACACCAAAAGGAAACAATCAACAAAACTAAAAGGCAACTGACAAAATGGGAGAATATTTGCAAATGACATATTGGGTAATGGGTTAGTATCCAAAATCTATAAAGAACTTATTAAACTCAACACCCAAAAAAAACCACAAAAATATCCAGTGAAGAAATGGGCAGAAGACATGAACAGACACTTTTCCAAAGAAGACATCCAGATGGCCAACAGACACATGAAAAGATGCTCAACATCACTCATCATCAGGAAAATACAAGTCAAAACCACAATGAGATATCACCTCACACCTGTCAGAATGGCTAAAATGTTTGCAAAATATATATCTGATAAGTGATTAATATCCAAAATATATAAGGAACTCATTGAACTCAACAACAAAACAGCAACAAAAAAACCTGAATAAAAAATGAGGAAAGGAACATACAGTTGATCAACAGTACATGAAAAGATGCTCAACATCACTCATCATCAGGAAAATACAAGTCAAAACCACAATGAGATATCACCTCACACCTGTCAGAATGGCTAAAATGAACAACTTAGGAAACAACCTGTGTTGGTGGGGATGTGGAGAAAGGGGAACACTTTTGCACTGTTGGTGGGAATACACACTGGTTCAGCTATTCTGGAAAACAGTATGGAAGTTCCTCAAAAAATTAAGAAATAGAGCTACCCTATGACCCAGCAATTGCACTACTATGTATTTACATAGTAAATTACAAAGGATTTACAAAATGCTCATTAAAAAAGGCATATGCACCCCAATATATATAGCAGCATTATCAGCAATAGCCAAATTATGGAAAGAGCCCAAATGTTCCTCAATGGATGAATGGATAAAAAAGATGGAATGGAATATTACTTGGCAGTCAAAAAGAATGAAATCTTGCCATTTGCAACAATGTGGATGGAACTAGAATGTATCATGCTAAGTGAAAGAAGTCAGCCAAAGGTAAATATCATATGATTTCCCTCATATGTGGAATTTAAGAAACACAGCAGATGAACATAAAGGAAAGGAAGGAAAAATAAGATAAAAACAGATGGAGGCAAATCATAAGAGACTCTGAACTACGGAGAACAAACTGAGGTTTGCTGGAGGGGAGGTGGGGGAGATGGGCTAAATGAGTGATGGGCATTAAGGAGGGCATTTGTTGGTATGAGCATTGGATGCCATATATAAGTGATGAATCACTAAATTCTACTCCTGAAACCATTATTATACTATATGTTTACTAAATTGGATTTAAACAAATACATTTTAAAAAAGGATCTTTATTGCTCCAGCTCCTCTTACCTATAACAGCTTGTTGTTTTTAATTTTTTAAAATTTTTTACTTATTTTTGAGAAAGAGAGAGAGAGATACAGAATGTGAGCAGGGGAGGGGCAGAGAGAGGGAGACACAGTCTGTGAGGCAGCCTCCAGGCAGGCTTTGAGCTGTCAGCACAGACCTGATGCGGAGCTTGAACTAGTGATTCCGAGATCATGACCTGAGCCGAAGCTGGGTGCTTAACCAACTGAGCCACCCAGGTGCCCCTACACCATCTTGTTGTAAGAATAAGCCCACAGACTTAAAAATTACTCGAAAATCTGTACACAGAGAGAAGTGAGGAGGCTGGTCTGCCATCCAGGAGCTAAGGATTATTTTAGTTCTCTTTTTATATGTGAATAAAACCCATGATGCCCCTGATCTTTCTGGGTGTTGTTTTTGGATCCAAAGAGGAGAGAGTCCCTTGTACTCACAAAGAAATACACTTATAAACTTATACTTTCAAGAGATTCAAGTATATATTTTGAAAACTGGGTGGAGATGATATCATGGAGGTAATATGTATATTTACAGATTCAGATATATAGTTTTAAAAAATTTATTTAAGATTTCTTAAATGGTTTGTTTATTTTTGAGAGTGAGACAGAGCAGAAGTGGGGGAGGGGCAGAGAGAGAGGGAGACACAGAATCTGAAGCAGGCTCCAGGATCTGAGCTGTCAGCCCAGAGCCTGACCGGGAGGTCATGACCTGAGCAAAAGTCGGATGCTTAACTGACTGAGCCACCCAGGCACCCCTGAATTTACATTTTGAAAACAAGGGGAGTTGTAATAAGCAATGCAAAATATACCCGTGAAAAGGTGTTCGGGTTTATTTAAAAAACAAGACAAAACAATGGAGCCATCTTATTGGTTCCAGAGAACAAAGGGAATGATGACACCGAGAGAATACAGCATATAAGGTATTGTTTGTAGGTTGAATATTTTTTTAAAAAAGGAGAGAGAAGGTGCAAGTGAGTGAGAGGCAGAGAGAGAGACAGATAGAAAGAGAGAGAGAGAGAGAATCCCATGAGCGTCAGAGAGAGAGAAAGAAAGAGGGAGAGAAAGAGAAGCAGGGCTCCTGCTCACACTAAGCCAGACTGGTGTTTGCCCAAAGCTGGGCTCGAGCTCACCGGAAGCGGGGCTTGAGCTCACCCGATGTGGGACTTGAACTCACAAACTGTCAGATCATGACCTGAGCCAAACTCAGATGCTTAACAACTGAGCCACCCAGGTGCCCCTGAACTAAATTTTGAATACATGAAATCAATTTCTGTTGATTATGATGGGGGGCCCCTGATTTTCCTCATCAGAGGAGAGAGTGTGAGTGTAAATTACGAAAAGGGATATAGCAAGCTTTATAATAGTATTACAAACAATATGGGAACAAAAGAAGAGAGAAAATTTTAACTTGGGGGGAAGGGTCAGAAGATACTTCATGGGAAAGAAGTCAGTGTATGAACATAGAGGAAGAAGCAAAATTTCTAAAGGTAGGGATGGGGAGGACAATAATCTGGGATGATCCTAGCTGAGGGGGTATGGACAGTCATTTGCTTATTCAGAAAATCTTTACTGAGCCTCTACTTTGTGTCAGGTAATGGTTTTCACTTACTAAGGGTATTGTGTGATTGGAGCTTAAGAAGTGTATAAGAGGTTTAAAAGGAGATAAGATTGGAAAAAGGAGGTTGAGGCTTGGTGACATGTAATTGGCTTTAGTTTTTAGGCAACGTTATATAACTTTGGTCAGTACTTGGTGTCTTATTTAAAGGAAAGATTGTACAGAGTCCCAACAAGGGAACTTCTTTTTCTTGGTGGGGGAGGGGGCTTGGAGCCCAATGCAGGGCTTAACCTCCTAACCCTGAGATCAAGACCCGAGATGAGATCAAGAGTCAGATGCTTAATTGACTGAACCAGCCAGGCACCCCTAAAATAAAGGTTGTAAAAGCAGAGGTTGAGAGTTGAGGGGTTGGCTCTATAATGCACTAGCTTGTTTTCCTGCTGTGCTTTTTTTTTTTTTAAAAAAGCTCCTGTTGGCCATATATTTTAACCTCTAGAGGGAACTCAACCCCCCTAGAAGGAAATCCTTCTGTCATCCCCCATCCATTCTCCAGGAGAAAGATGCACAACACAGGATGTAAGACAAGGTTATAGAATTGGACTTGGGGGACAAGGAAGGAAGTAGCAGTAAAGGAATTGACATTTGCCTTCAGCATGGACTTTTCTTTGAATTTTGATCTCTCTTTGTTTCTTGTCCCCGCTTCCAACTTGGATCATCTCCCTTTTTGTTTTACATTGCCTCTTTTGGAGATATTTCATTTTCAGGTAAGATGTCTGGCTGCAGACCAACTTTCAGAGGAATCTTGGGCCTCAGAAAGATTTGGGTCACAGGTGGTCCAAATTAGGCGGCTCTTGAGGTGGTGGGCAAAGCAACATTGGGAGGTCAGAGTCCTAGCTTTCTGTCATATATAGGAATCTCTTTGAAGATCACCATGCCAGGAGCAGATGGCTTGAACAATAAAGAATTCAGAGACTTGACTGCCTTTTGATCAAACACTGGGCTAATTTCTCCTCTTATTCTACTGGTTTAGGAACTTCAGGGCAATTGACCATGACTGTATACTATGTTCTAGGTATTACATGCCTGAGCCTTCACCTACTTGGAAATCCCTATCTCCTACATTCTAGAAATCTGAGCATAACTTTTAATTTAATTTTTTTTATTAAAGTATAACATACATGGAGTAAAGTGGGTGAAGTAGTACCTTAAATGTAAAGCTTGCTGAGTTTTAAAATTATCCATGTCAAGATATTGAATATTTCAAACATCCCATAAGTTTCTCTATATTTTCTCAGACAATAACTGCCCCCTCTTCAGAAACATCCACTATTTGACTTCTAGTATTATCCAGTAGTTCTGTTACTGAACTTCGCATACATCAGAATCATATCATATGGACAATTTTTTGTCTGGCTGCCTTCACTCAACATAGTGGCCATGAGATTCATTTGTGCCTTGAGTGAGTATTTGTTCTTTTTAATTCCAATGCGGTATTACATTGTGTTAGTCTACTTGAATTTATTTATCCATTTTCCTTATTTGGGGCATTTGGATTATTACAGTTTCTGGTTATTTTGAATAAAGCTGCTTCGAACATTCTAATTAGGATTGGTGTAGGAATAGGATTATGGATACAAGTATGTCTAACTTCAGTAGGTTCTACCAAACAACTTTCCAAAGTGGTTATGCCAATTTACATTCCACCAGCAAGGTTTGAGTTTGATTTGTTTCATGTCCTTGCCAACACTTTATATGGACAGTCTGTGAGCCTATAAGTTTGTCTTATAGGGCTTCAATTTGCCTTCTCCTGATGAGTAGTGATAGTGAACATCTTTTCAATTTTTATTGCTCTTTCCAGTTCCTCTTTTGTGACATACTTTTTCAAGGCTTTTGCCCGTTTTAAAAATTGGGTTATTTGTCACCTTATTATAGATTTGTAGAAGTTACTTCTATATTCTGGATACAAGTCCACTGTGGGATAGACTTATAATTAATATCTTTTTTTCAGTCTGTGTCTTGCCTTTTCAATCTGTGATGGTCTTCCCATAAAAAGGTGTTCTTAATTTATAATGAAATCACATGCATTTGTTTCGTATGGCTGCTGTCACAAATGTAGTGGCTTAAAACAATGCATTTCTTATCATACAGTTTTGCATATCAGAAGTTGGACACAGCTCTCACTGGGCTAAGGAATACTGTGTTAGCAAGACAGCATTCCTTTCCGTGGGCTCTAGGAGAGAATTCACTTCTTTGATTTTTCCAGCTTCTAGGAATGCAGCTCTGCATTTCTTGCCTTATTCTCCCTTCCTCCATCTTCAAAGCCCGCAACTCTAATGCCATTTCAAGCTTAGTTGTCTTTTGCAATGTAGTCTAACACACGCACAGGTTCTGGGGATTGAGACCTAGACATCTTTGCGGAGCTATCATTCTGCCTACCACATAATATTTACCGATATTTTATTTTATGGTGAATGTGTGTGTGTGTGTTCTTTTTAGAAATCTGACTGTCCCAAGATTATGGAGATGTTCTCCTATGTTCTCATCCAGAGGCTTGATTTATTTTAGTTTTCATGTTTATGCCTATCATCCATATAAACTTAATTTTGGAGATAAAGATCATTTTTTTCCCACTCATAAATATTCAGTAGACCTAAACACATTTATTGAAAAGATATTCTTTTCTCAACGGAATTGCATTCCTGTATTGTTGTTCAAGTTACTCTGTAAAGGTAGATCTGTGTTTGAGATCTCTTTTGTTTCCTCTTGTATTACTTTCCTAGGGTGGCCTTAAGAAATTACTACAAACTGGGGGCTTAAGATGAAAGATATGTGTCCCAGTTGTGGATACTGGAAGTCTGAAATCCAGATGTTGTGAGACTAAGCTCCCTCTGTGGGCTGTAGGGGAGAATCATTTCTTCTTCCAGCTTCTGGTGGCTCCAGACATCTCTTCGCCTGAATCCAGTCTCTGCTTTCTTCCTGGTGGGTCTGAAGTCTGAAATGTCCCTCTGCTTTTCTCTTATAAGGATGCCTGTGATTGGATTTGGGACCCACCTTAACTACATCTACAGTCTGATCGCATCTGTTTTTCCCAATAAGATCATACTGGTTCTGGAATTTGGAACATAGATATATCTTTTTGGGGCTACCACTAAACCTACTGTGCATTTCATTGGTCTATTTATTTATTCTCATACTACTTCTCAATACCTAACGTCAATTACTGTAGGTTTACAGTAAGTGGTGAAATTGAATTATATAAACATTTCAACTTCAAGTGCAAATCACTAAGGTCAGTTTCAAAGCAAAAGGATAAGTAGCTTGCAGTTTGAGGTTAATGAAAAGGATGCTTAAGTGCCTCTCTCTAATATAGGGCTCTACACAGCCTCATTGTAAGGGTCCTCTTGGGACATAGTAGAGTTCTTGTATGTGGAGTTTTCACTGCTCTTTTGCCTTGGGAATATTGAACACTTCTTTGCTCAATTATATTTAGCACATGCTTTGAATGTGCAGCTAAAGTCATTTCTACTTTTATGATTGCTGGTTAATTATATGAGTACTTCTGTTGTTCTTCCAGAAATAATAGGCAGAAGTATATATATATATATATATATATATATATATATATATGTATATATATAAAAGATTTTATCCCTTTTCACCCTGGTATATATTTATTTTGAACTATTGCTAGCTCCCAACAGAGAGAAACATCCCATTACATTATTTTATAACAAAATCCACAGGTAATTCCTAAATATGATGTTATTATTATTTTATGGGAGGAGGGAGAGAGAGAGAGAGAGAGAGGGTGCACTTGTCGGGGAGAGGGGCAGAGGGAAAGAAAGAGATTCCCAAACAGTCTCCACTCTTACTGCAGAGGCTAATGCAGGGCTTGATCTGAATTGGCTTAAGATGAAATAAATAAAGACATTTTTGACAATGCTATTACTTTCTATTGCCCTCTACCTGCCAGTCCATTCATATATTGTGTCCAGTGTTACTTAATATGGTAATATTAAGACTTTGGTCTCATTAGCAATAATGATAGACAGATCCTGGTGTATCCAAGTAACATTTTTGTCTAGTTTGTCATGTGTGTATTTGTTTGCACTAGTACTAAAGAATGCTGTTGCATACCTGGTCTGCACCACTGGTTTCTATGATTATATGCTGCTCCATTCACCTGATATATCTTTGCATCCTACGCAGGGTCTACATAGGGTCATAGAAGGACTAGCCAAGGAGCACTTAACTTTATAGCCTCCTTGGCCCTACATATTCTATGGATGCAGTGTATGTTGCTGACATCCATGATTCTCAGCTGACCAAGACTAATACGGAGACTAAAAACCAAGAGACTGAATTAACTGTGATGCTTGCAGAGCTAATTAGGTCCTTCTGATGGGTTGAGAGGGGATGAAGCAATGTTATGCATTAACTGGATCTCCAAGAAAAAAAGAAAGAAGAGCCCTGATTTGTAGCAATTTCTGATTTCAACTCATCAACATGAAAATGTGTACAATTCATTTTTTCAGCATACTGGTGGGCTATATGGAAATGATTTTTTTTAATGTTTTTTTTTTATTTATTTCTAGGAGAGAGAGAGAGAGACAGCGTGAGCAGGGGAGGGTCAGAGAGAGAGGGAGTCACAGACTGAAACAGGCTCCAGGCTCTGAGCTGGCAGTCAGCACAGAGCCTGACGCGGGGCTCGAACCCACGAACCGCGAGATCATGACCTAAGTGAAAGTCGGACGCTTAACCGACTAAGCCACCCAGGTGCCCCAATGATTTTTTTTTATAAAAGAACCAACCCCAATGTTTACTTCAAATGCTTTAATAACAACCAGGGACTTAGCAGCAAATAAATACACAACATATTTCAAATATAATGTTTTGATTTTGGTTAAAACGTCATCCTCTGCTAGTCAATACAAGAATTGAAGGTTGAAATTGAGAAAAATCTCTTTAAATGTCTATTTCAGATTTATCTCAGATAGGTACTTATCTCCAAAAACTAATTTTTTTCACTTCCTTTCTCCCTTGAAGCCAACTTTTACCACAATCTTTGATATATTCAGAATCAATAGAATCATTGTTCATTCTCCAGCCAATGTGTGGACATAAAACTTTCAGATATAGTTTCTGTGGTAGTGCAGGAAGAGATGGGAACTGAGGCCAGAGAGTGTATCTTGTTTTAGTTTATGTTCAGTAAAAACTCTTAAACTGTGTATCAGTTAGGTTCGGAGGAATGAGTCTGACCAATGAAATCTGGTAAGAATCTGAACAGAATGAGAAGATGTATTGATGGTAGAGGGGTAGTGGGTATATTTTTGATGAGCTAAAGCTAGTGACAAATTTTCTTATCCAACAGATGCAAACATCTGAGGAAAAGGAGAACATTCTTTGTCTTAATGTTTTGCTCCAAATGAAGAAGAAATGTTTTGTCATTTGTCCTGAAATATGCACAGTCATTTTTTGTCCTCAGTGAGTAAATAACTTTCTGGAATTTATAAATGCACAGAAATGTAAACTATACTAAAAAGAAATTTTTTTGTGAGTCTATTATGAAACCTATGATCATAAAGGAAAAATCGAAAGATGCAGACCAGCAGAAGGTTCTCAAACTGGCCACACTTCGGTACATATGCTTTGTGACATTCGATTGTAATGATATTTTGTTGCCTAACTTTTTTCCTTGAAAGACTTTCACATGCTAACAAACACTATCTACCACATGATTTGTACTGGCTTTATAAAATTTCATTATGTGAGTGTCCCATTTTGTTGGATGTTTAGATTGTTACCAACTTTGCTCTTCTATGCTGTGCTATGATGATCATCTTTAGAGCCTAATTTTTCTTCACAGTGTAATATTTATTTTCTTATAAAATACATCTAAATTATTTTCTTGGTAGAGAGATGTGGGATCACTGGGTCAAAGGTAACAAATACTACTGGAATTATTTGCTTAAAAAAATAGATGTGGAATTTTAGGTCAAACGTGTTATCCTGATTTCTTATACACATTACCAATTATGCTCCCAAAACTTTGGACCAATTTATATGCCCATCAGAAGCTTATCACATGTGATGTAATGCATTTCCCTACTACAACGTCTTTTTATGTATTTTCCCAGTATAATAAGTAAGACATTCTAAGTATTTCTCATTGTCTTACCTTTCATGTTAGGAATGTCTTTTAAAATGTTCATAGGTGCCTGGGTGGCTTAGTCGGTTGGGTGGCTGACTTCGGCTCAGGTCATGATCTCACAGTTCATGAGTTCAAACCCCACATCAGGCACTGCGCTGAACCCCACATCATAGCCTGGAGCCTGCTTCGGGTTCTGTGCCTCCCTCTCTCTCTGCCCCTTCCCCACTTACGCTTTATCTCTCTTTGTCTCAAAAAATGAATAAATGTTAAAGATATTTAAAGTGTTCAGCTATTGGGTCTTTTTTTTAATGTTAGGTAGGATGTATTTGTTATCTATTGCCACCTTAGAGGTATCACAAATTTAGCCATTTAAAATAACATGAATTTATTATCTCCCAGTTCTGCAGGTCAGGAGCTTGGTGGACTCAGCTGGTTCCTTTGGCCCAAGCTGCACAAGCTGATATTAAGTTGATGCCAAGCTGGACATTTATTTGGAGGCTCTGAGGGGGAATCTGTTTCCAAGCTCATTCAGACTGTTGACAGAACTCAGTTATTCAGGCTGCAGAGGTGAGGTCCCTGTTTCCTGGCTGGCTGTCAGCCAGGAGCCTCTCTCAGCTCTGTAAGGCCGCCTGAATTCCTTACCATGTTGCCCTCCATCTTCAAACCAGCAACTTCCTGTGGAATCCTCCTCATGCTTTGACTCTATCCGATTCTTCTGCTGTTGTGTCTCCTCTGCCTCCAGCTGGAGAAAGTTCTCTGCCTTTTTTTTTTTTTAATGTTTATTTATTCTTGAGAGAGAGAGAGAGAGAGTATGAGTGGGGGAGGGAGGGTCAGAGAGAGAGAAGGAGATATGGAATCTGAAACAGGCTCCAGGCTCTGAGCTGTCAACACAGAGCCTGACGTGGGGCTTGAACTTGGGAACAGCAAGATCATGACCTAGACCAAAGTTGGACGCTTAACCTACTGAGCCACTCAGTCGCCCTGAAAGTCCTCTTCTTTTAAAGGTTCATGTGATGATATTGGGCCCTCCTGGATAGGATAATCCAGGCTATTCTTCCTGTTTTAGGTCCAGAAACTTAATTATATCCATAAAGTCCCCTTTGCCACATAAAGTTGGTGTATTAGTCAGGATTCTTCAGAGAAACAGCTAATAGGATACATATATATATCCTATTAGAATATATTTGAATATGTTCAAATACATAATGATTTATATATATTATAAACAAATACCTGCATTATGCATAGATATTTAAGCATAATATTGATTTAACAATATATATTGATTTATTATGAGGAATTGGCTTATGTAATTCTGTGGATACTGAGGAGTTCCCTGATCTACCATCTGCAAGCTGGAGGTCCAGGAAAGCTAACAATAGATATAGTTTCAGTCCAAACTCAAAGGCCTAAGAACTGAGGCATCGGATGGTATGAATCCCAGTCCTATGGCAGCAGAAGAGAAGATGAGATGTTCAAGCTCGAACAGTGGGCAGAAAAAGAAGTCCCTTCCTCTTCTCTCTTCCTTCTGTTCTCTTCAGGCCCTTAGTGGCTTAGATGCAGCTGCCTACACTGGGGAGGGTAATTTACTTTACCAAGTCTCTCCATTCAAATGCTAATCTCATCCAGAAATACTCTCACAGACTTGCCAAGGCATAATGTTTCATTTGGGCATTCTGTGCCAGTCAAGGTGACACAAACTTAATCATCACACAGGTAATACATTTATCCATTTCAGAGGTGAGGGTATGGGTATTTTGATGGGGCCATTCTGTCTACCATATCAGAAAAGGTCTTCACTGTTTGATTTGCCTACCACATTCTTAGGCAGGAATATGAGGCTTTTGTCTTTGGGAACCGAGGGAAAATGTTCACAAACATTTCTAATAGAATTATTTACTGCTATTTTTTAAATGTCTATTTTTTTGAGAGAGAACGAGAAGAGGAGGGGCAGAGAAAGAGGCGGACAGAGGATCCAAAGCAGGCTCTGTGCTAACAGCAGACAGCCCGATGTGGGGCTCAGACTCATGAACTGGGAGATCATGACCTGAGCCTAAGTTGGACACTTAACTGATTGAGTCACCCAGGCACTCCATATTTATTACTTATTTATTTTAAAAAGAACATACTCAAATATATTCAAAAATAGAATGAACAGTACAAAGAAGTCCACATTCCCATCACACAGCTTCAACAATTATCAATATTTTGCCAATTTGATACAGCTAATTGTTCACACCCTGCTTTTTTTGTTGTTTTTATTGTTTCTACCTAAAGGGTGGAAAAGAATCTTTATTTGCAAGGCAAACTAAACTTCATATTTTATTGGGAATTGTAATATTTTCCTATAATACAAATTAGAGAACAAAACAGTAATAATTCAACAAAGACAAAAGAACACTAGTGCTTTCCTCTCATTTACTGGATGGGAAATCATGTGTGCAGTAGTAAAAATCTTGCCCAACTTACACAAATGCCATTCTGATTTATTGACATTTGTATTTGTCTCACATTATAGGAGTCTCTTATTTCATTCATGTGCTGGCATTTAAAGGAAAGTTGAATGAAAGGGGGTATTTGAAGTAGGCAGCTTGTCTCAGAGAATTTAAGAAACGAGACCCAAGTTGCTTGACATTTCTGCTTATTTTCTTCTTTTCTCTTGATGCCGAGCCTCAGGTATTTGCAGGGTAAGTTATAAATAAAACTTACTTAAGAAGAATATTTTACTATTATAATATGATTACTGGCTATCATTGGGGAGTATGGAGTTATATATAGACCCAAATCTGTGGATAATCCAAAAATAACATTTCTGTATTTGCAGTATATTTTCATATCGTATTTAACTGAGCATGTGCTGATGTTCTGAGAATTTAGTTTGGACAGGGTAATAAAAGTATACCATAAAAATCTGGCTTCGGTCTACAAACACCTGATTCAGAGACTGGTATAGAATACTCTTTCCAAGTATTCCCTTGAATGGGGAAATCATGTTCAACTCTTCTATTTAAAAGGGCTCTTCTCGGTGTAAGCATTCTTCAATTAAATCACATATAGAATACATAGTTTGGAGAGTCATCCTCAAATTTGTAATTTATTATTACACGTGGCATTATCTCAGTACTCTTTTTTCCCTCCCAGTTTTAGAGACTAACACATTTCCCTTTGAGAAAATAGAACATTTGTGCTTTTGTTCCAAGCTTTCTCATCTCCTCTGGAGTCACGCTCCATGAGGTATCACTTCTTTTGTCTCTATCCGCCTTTCCTGCATTTTCAGTCACTTTTATATTTTATTTCTCAGGCACAGGTAGACACAACTTCTCTCCTATCTGAGAAACACAGGTGCTCTATTTCTTTTCCCCTTTACCAATGAAGGTATTAAATACCCGCTTTATCAGCACCTGTGTGGTTTTAAATTCATTCTAACTTTTCTGTTCCCCACTGTGTTTACACTCTGTTCTGAACAATCCCTAACAACTTACTATTCACGGAATCCAATAGCCACTTTCTCTGTTGTCATAGAATCTTTAACCTCTTGTACCAGTTGACACCATTAGCCAACTAACCCATGGCCCTTTGCTAAAATCTTTCCTTCGCATCTCTTTAGACACTTCGTTTTCCTATTCTGATGCTCCTCTCCAACTACTCTCTTTTCTTCCTCCCATGTGATACCCATTTAGATACAGGTGTTTAAATGGACCATCTGTCTCTGGTTGCTTCCTTTTCTATTTTACACTCTCCTCCTGGACAATTTCAGCATATGACTTTAACTCCGCTTTCCTCATAAATGGCTTCTAAATCCATGTTTACACTCTGGAATTTCCCCACAAAGTTCAGTTTCAATTTTCCCATTTCTGGATTGATATTTCTCTCTGGGTATTCTTCTAGCATGTTCTGTTTAGCAGTTCAAAGAATTGAACTCCTCTTCCCTTTTAAATCCATTTCTCTCACTATTGCCCACTCTTGTTACAACCACTAGGCTCAACCATTAGGCTCGACCTATCACTGCCATCTTTGACTCTTGTCTTTCCTTTCTATTGTTAAAACAACAAACATTGATAAGCCTGTTTGATTCTATACCCAGAATGAGTGGCTCCCTCTGTAAATAAATATCACTTAATCTGTCATTTCCAATTCCATGACCTCTTTTGTATTTCAGAACTCTTATTATATTTGAGTAGGAATATTGCAGACAACATGTTAACTTTTGTTCTTGCCTGCTGCACCCAGTTAGCATAAGTCTTGCCAGTTCAATCTTTCTTTTTTTAATGTTTTTTAAAGTTTATTTCTGAGAGAGAGAGAGGGAGAGCATAAGCGGGGAGGGTCAGAGAGAGGGAGATAGAATCTGAAGCAGGCTCCAGGCTCTGAGCTGTCAGCACAGAGCCTGATGCGAGGCTGGAACCCATGAACCATGAGATCATGGTCTGAGCCGAAGTCAGATGCTCAACCGACTGAGCCACCCAGGCGCCCCTACATTTTTTTAATGTTTTTTTCAATCTTTCTTGATTTTAGTTTTTATAAGGTCATCTTCTGCTTCAAATCTTCAATGATTCTCTTTCTCTTTTTTCTTTTTTAAGTTTATTTATTTACTTTGAGAGAGACAGAGACAGTACAAGTGGGGGGAGGGGCAGAGAGAGGGAGAACCCCAAGCAAACTCTGCACTGTCAGCACAGAGCCCCATGTGAAGTCAAACTCATGAAACTGTGAGATCATGACTTGAGCCAAAATCAAGAGTCGGACACTTAACAGACTGAGCCACCCAGGTGCCCCAACTCTTTCTTTTTAAAACAACAGTTCTCAAGTGTGTGTGGGGGGGTCATCGTGCCTCCCAGGGGACATTTGGCAACATCTTTAGACATGTTTGATTGCTATAACTAGGAAAGGGAGTGCCTGGGATACTATCAGATACCCTACACTAGACAGTTCCCTACAGCAAAAAATGATCTGGCCCATAATGTTAATAGTGCTGGATTTGAAAAACCCTGGTCTAAAGAATAATCTACAAATAATTAATTTGACATTCTCATTTTCTTCTACAGTTTATTTACAACCCCATGGGATTTTTATAATTGTTCCTCTTCTCCATTTCTTAAACATTTTCCTCGCTCACTGGTATTTTTTCTTATCTTCTTCTTTTATTTAGAAAAAATCCTGGGGCACCTGGGTGGTTCAGTCAGTTGAGCGTCTGACTTCGGTTCAGGTCATGATCTCACGGGTTTGTGGGTTTGAACCCCACATCAGGCTCTGTGCTGGAGCCTGGAGCATTCGGATTCTGTGTCTCCCTCTTTCTCTGTCTCTCTCCTGCTCGTACTCTGTCTCTCTCTCCCTGTATCAAAAATAAATAAACATTTAAAAAAAATTATAAAGGAATGTTTTTGGGTATTCCTCTTACCGTTTCTTGCCTTTTAATAATTATTCATATAAATGTTTTTACTTTTTTATTTTATTTATTTTTTTAATGTTTATTTTTATGAGAGAGAGAGACAGAGCATGAGCAAGGGAGGAGCAGAGAGAGAGACACAGAATTCAAAGCAAGCTCCAGGCACTGAGCTGTCAGCACAGAGCCTGACACAGGGCTCTAACTTACGAACCATGAGATCATGACCTGAGCTGAAGTCAGAAGCTTAACTGACAGCCACCCAGGCACCCCAACTATGTTTTAATAGAATCTCTATTTGTGCACATTGGAGAATATGATGAAGCTGGACTAATATAAAATAGGGGTACAGTTAGGAGGTGATTGCAATCACAAATAGTTGTATCTTGGGCTGTGTGATTAACAGCCAAATTCTGGATACGTTCTGAAGATGGAGTAAATAGAATTGTAGACAAATTTACATAGACTATAATAGAAAGATAACAAAGATGATACCTGGAATTTTGGTTACTAACTGAAAGGATCAGGGTGCTATTACGTTTGATGGGGAACACTGGAAAGGGGCAGGTGTGGAGCTTGGGGCAAATAGACGGTGATGGGAAGTCAATTTTAGTCATCTTGTCTGAAGTGCCTTCAGACAAGTCCAAGTGGATGTGTTGGACAGGCATCTGGAATTCAGAGGAGAGGCTGGGACGGGAGATGTAAATTTAGAAGTCATTGCCATGTGTTTAGTACTTACTGCCACAGGACTGGATGGGTTCAACCAGAGGAAGCATGTAGATAAAGGAGAGAAGTAGCTCAGGAATTGAGTTTTGGAGGGTTCCAGAATCCAGTGGTCCGCAGATAAGGAAGAGCAAGCAAAGGAGACAGACAAGGAGAAAAGGCAGGTGAGTGTGGAATGCATCTCCTCATCAGACTGTAAACTGTGTGATGATGGGAATCATATGTGTTTGTTCGGTCGTATCCCTTTTTAGTATCGAATTCACAGGAAGCAATAGTAAGTCCTGGCCGAATGAGAAAGACACTATGTCAGTAGCTTGTATATGAAGCAGAGTTCTTTTCTATGCCACCAAATTTGTGATTTTTTTGAGGTACAATTGGTATACAAGACTATGTAAGATTTAGGTGTACTTTCTGAAAGTCCTTCCCTCAGGAATAGTGATTGAAGATGTGCACATTCTGCCTTTTCAGATTCAGGTGTCTCTTCCAAATGTCCTCTGGTCCTTTTGACACTGGTGACCCTGACCCAGTAGGGTAGCTGTTGATTATTCTTTTATTATTCTAGATCATGCAGGGCAAGGCGTTGTCATCTGGACTAGCTCTGCATGGTTCTTCTTCTTTTTTTTTTAATTTTTTAAATTAAAAAAGATTTTTTAATGTTTTATTTATTTCTGAGAGAGAGAGAGAGAGAGAGAGACAGCGTGAGCAGGGGAGGGTCAGAGAGAGAGGGAGATACAGAGTCTGAAGCAGGCTCCAGGCTCTGAGCTGGCAGTCAGCACAGAGCCCAACACGGGGTTTGAACCCACGAATCGTGAGATCCTGACCTGAGCCAAAGTCAGACGCTCAACCAACTGAGCCACCCAAGCACCCCTGCATGGCTCTTCTAAGACGGATGATAATCAGCCCGAGTTTGTATTCTCAGGGAGCACGAGGGCCTTAGGTCTTTTCTTCTACACTTTCCACGTTTTCTTTTCTCCCAGCCCATCATGTCCTCCTATTTTATGCTTTTGTGTTTTGGAAGAGAGTCACTTATGATCTCTCCGAGTCTCTCAAAGAGACTTCCACAACTGCTCAGACTTCTGAGCCTTATTTTAAGACCACTTGTAGCACCGAGCCCTGCAACCAAGAACCCAGTGAGTCATTTTAGTCCCGTTACTCTGGTAATATTCTAATATGGGTACAACAAACTACCTCATTGTTGGTGCCTAGAAACAGCGAATGCTGACCTAATTACAAATGTTCTCCATGTGGTGCAAAACTATACGCTACGGAAGAATCTGTTCGGACGTATATTTTAGAGTAAAATGCTATGACAAAGAATAAAACTCAGAATTTTACTTGTTTTTTGTTTTTGCCTCAGGAAAAAGTAGCAAATTTGATTCATGAGGCTCATAACTATCAATAAAAAGGCATAGGATGTATAAGAGAATATGGTTTTGAGTTTTAGCTTTCAAATATTCATGTATCACTGTGGCAATTCTAAAGTTGTTGGAGAGATTTGGTAATAAATATGTCATAATGCCCTAGAGATTAGCGCTGCCTTCAGGCCAGCAGCCGAACGTGGTAGATACGAGTTTCGAAGAGAAAAAAAATGAAAAGAAGAGAAACAGCAAAAGCGGTGACTTTCAGAAGAACCAAACTATTGTCCTTCCTAAGTTACCTGCGCTGTTATGAAAACATCAGGCATCTTTCTGTTAATGGCTTAGAGCATTCTTCTATTTAAAAGCTGGTAAATGTGAGAAAATAACCCAGATCTAGATTTCTAAACCTACACTAGCGTGGTCATTTTGGGCATGATGATAGTAAATGTGTTAAGTGTGTGTCACATTTCTGAGTCCATTCCCTTACTGCATAGAGGCAACTTTCATTCAAGGAATGGATTTGCAACCTGCTATCTTGCTAATTTTGGCTTGCAAATTTCTGATGACCAACCTTACATAAAAATCTGTCAAATCACAAAACAAATATGAGAAATAAATGACATTTCTTTATGTGTGGACTCCTATGCTTCATAAGAAAGACTCAAAGCATTTCCTTTCTCCAAATTAGAAAATGTAGTGGGCTATAGTTTGAAAGTAACACTTACGCAATGTGTTACCAATCTTTGATGAAATCTAAGAAGAGACTGGGACATTTGCATTAGGCTAAAATGGTTTTCAAGCTTTATTAGAGTTAATCAAATGTAATCAAAGAGTCCTCTGTCAAATGCCATGCAGACTGAATAAAGGTTCTACAAAGAACAAACCCTTTTTGTATTGAAAGTAATTTACAGCTCAAATTTTAAATTCTCCCCTCTAATCTACTTTGTTATATACTATTCTCAAGCTTTCAGGTTACCCTTAAATTCACACATGTCAAATATTGTGCTAAAATCCATTCTTGGATTATCACTATAATGACTTTAAGAAAGTCATTTTTCTTTGGTCCCATTCATTGTCATAAAACCAGTGAAAAGCATTAGCATTTTCACTGTGTTGTTGATTTCATCTTATTGTGCCGCCATAACAAAATACAACAGACAGGGTGGCTTAAGTAAGAGAAACTTATTTCCTCATAGTTTGGAGACTGGAAGTCCAAGATCAAGATTCTGAGCAGTTCTGTTCCTGGTAAGAGAGCTCTTTACCTGGCTTGTAGATGACCAGTTCTCCATGTATGCTCACATAGCTTTCCTTGGTGTGTTCTCATGGAGATCTCTCTTTTCCTCTTATAAGGCTACCAATCCTATTGGATCAGGGTTCTGCTTTTATGATTTACTTAACCTTAATTACCTCCTAAAAGCCCAATCTCCAAATATAATCACAGTGCAGGTTAGGACTTCAATATATGAATTTTCAGCGGACAGGGCTCATAATTCAATCCATAGCCTTGGCACAACAGATCTAGCTACAATATTTCCGGTGGTTTAACATCAGTATTTCAGTTTCTACATTCAACATTTATGGAGCATGTACTCTGAACCTGACACTGTGCTAGATTTGGGGCATTAAAAAGATGCCTTCTGCCTGTCAGTTTATAGAAATGGAGACTGATGAGCATACCCACTAACATCATAATAGCATGTGAGACACAAAAAGAAATGTGCACATGCTCTTCCAGAAAGAATGTCTTTTTCACTTTATTTCCCATCAATGTACCCTTTTTCTTTTTCTTTTTTTAAGTAAGGTTCATGTCCAGTGTGAAGCCCAGTATAGGGCTGGAACTCACGACCCTGAGATCAAGACCTCAGCTGAGATCAAGAGTCAGACGCTTAACTGACTGAGCTACCCAGGTGTCCCTCCCATAAATATATCTGAATTCGTGGTTTTGGGGGTTTTTTTGTTTTGTTTTACATAGTAGTGTCCATTATTTTCTGCTCAGCTCTCTGACATAGCAGGCACTGTGCAGTGAGTTATGCCCATACTATGTTATGTTTTAGGTAAGATATCTTATTCCTGAGCTACCTTGGAATCTTGTGCCAGAATTCTCCTTGTTTCAGGGACTGTGGCAAACTTGTCCCTGTGGCATCATTTCTTATGATGTACAATCTATGTGAGTTGGAATGTTAGATAATTTTCACATCTTCTACAAGTCAATACATTGCCCTATCAACTAGTAGGACTGCTTAAATTTTTTTTTTAAGTTTATTTATTATTTTGAGAGAGAGTAAGAGAGAGAGGGGAGGGGCTGAGAGAGAGGGGTAGAGAGAGAATCCGAAGTAGGCTCTGCACTCCCAGTGCGAGGCGGATGTGAGTCTCGAAGCCATGAACTACGAGATCATGACCTGAGCCGAAATCAAGAATCTGGCTGTTAACCCACTGAACCACCCAGGAGCCCCTAGTAAAGCCTTGCCACTTATAAAGAATAATTTCTTGTCGGCTATGAATTAAAATTAAACAAGTGTTAAAGTTTTACAATCGCATCAATTTTTGTTTTGATGTAAAATAAAATGAAGTGTGTCCATACACCAGTATGTTATGTAATTTACGCTTGGTCACCCTTTCATTAGGTTATGAATCATTCTGAAATCATTGGTATCAGTAGGGCCAAAATTAGGACCGCAGTCAATACACTTTTGAAACCTTCTTTAATATCAATGCCAGTATCTGAACTTTTCAAGGATGTTCGACATTTAGTTTCCTAAATTCAGCTGTGAAAGTTCAGGAGACACCCTGAATTTACAAGCAAGGAGCCTGGCTTTGTCTTACCTGCTTCCTCAGTACTATTGTAACTGTTAAGCTTTAAAACTGTTACTATGTGTTTTGCCCTTTTATTTACTTTAGCCAGTGGACACACCTTTTCCTTTTTAAACTGGTGTGTCGGTGGCCTTTTCTTGTAATAACAGCTGACATAATCCTGTTGATCTTTAAGAAAACACTACCAAGGAAAACACTGGCTATTTCCAACTTTCTCAGACCTCTGCAAAGAGGGAAGTAGGTCTCAAACAAGGGTCAGGTGGAGAAAGATACCAGTGCGTGCAACTAAGAGCTGCAGGTTCTCAGGCATACTTCTCTTTGCTTCGGATTTACTTCTTTGCCCCTGGCCTAGGGTACTGAATTGCAACAGTAATAGTTTTCACCTGTGAGATTGGCATACGTTTTAAACAAGTAATAACAGGGGTGCCTGGTTGGCTCCGTCTTTTGAGTGTCCAACTTCAGTTTAGGTCATGATCTCGCGGTATGCGAGTATGAGCCATGCATTGAGCTCGCTGCTGTCAGCACAGAGCCAGCTTCAGATCCTCTGTCCCCCTCTCTCTCTGCCCCTCCCCTGCTCATGCTATCTCTCTCGCTCAAAAAGAAATAAACATTTGAACAAGTAGTAACAATTATTGCTGGCATACTTTCAAGGATATGAACGTTCCAGTACTTTGGTGGTAGAAGTGTGAATTCTTCTACTGTCTTGGCAAATAAATCTGACAGTGATTATTTGAATTAAAATGACAGTAAGTTATATAGAAATTCTAGTTCATGAGTCCTATCTTACATTAAAAAGTCACATTTGGGATGTGTGGGTGGCTCAGTCCGTTAAGTGTCCAATTCTTGGCTTGGGCTCAGATCATGATCTCATAGTTTTGTGAGTTCGAGCACCGCATCTCACTCTGTGCTGATAGAGCAGGGCCTGCTTGGGATTCTCTGTCTCCCTCTCTCTCTGCTCCTCTCCTTCTCATGGTGTCTCTGTCTCTCCCAAAATAAATAAATCAATTTAAAAAGGTCACATTTGACAAAGGCCATATATAGGATAATGCTTTTTGTAGCATTGTTTATAGTGTCAGCAAACCATAAGCAATCTGAATGCCCCCGAATAGGGAATTGAATAAATTATGAAAGGTGTGCATGCCCACACACATGCATGCACAAACACACAGTGGAAAAATGATGTATTGGGATATATATGTGTCCCAGATAAGAGGGATGTTCACAATATACCATGAGTTGAAAAAAGCAAATTCAGGTAAAGGGAATGATATCAACCTGTTAAAAAAAAATTAAAAACGAAAACCAGGTTATGTGGTGCTCTTTTCTTTTCTGGCTGGAGCCAGGAAGATGCAGAAGAGAAGAAAAAGATGGTTCTTGGTATGCCAGGAACCCCTAAGAGAAAGTTTAAAAAAATGCACAGAACTGAAAATCAAGTGCTTAAGAAAGAAGTTTGCCCAAAAGATGTTTTGAAAGGCAAGGAAAAAGCTTATCTAGGAAAAAGATGTATGTACAGAACTGATACAAGATGGATCAAAACTGATACAAGAATAGCGAGGATGGTGAGAAAGTTTGGCAACTTCTATGCACCTGCAGACCCCAGGTGGGCATTTGTCATCAGCATCAGTATGAATGGTGTGAACCCAAAATTCTGAGAGGTGTTGCGGCTTCTTTGCATTCACCAGATCTTCAGTGGTACCTTTGTTAAGCTCCACAACGCTTCCGTTAACGAGCTAAGGATTGTGGAACCATATATTGCATGAGGATATCATAACTGGAAGGCAGTAAATGAATGTTTTTCATGCATAGTTAATGGCAGAATCAACAAGAATTGATGGCCGCATCTCTTAGTAAATACGGGATTGCTGGAGTGGAGGGTGTAATTCGTGAGATCTACACTGTTGGCAAACCCTTCAAAGTAGCAAACAACTTCTGCTGGCTCTTCCAATTATCTTCTGAACGAGGCGGCTTATAGCAAGAAATCATTCAGGAGCCCCTTGGGTGGCTCAGTCGGTTAAACGTCCGACTTCAGCTCAGGTCATTATCTCAGGGTTCGTGGGTTTGAGCCCTGTGTCCGGCTCTGTGCTGACAGCTCAGAGCCTGGAACCTGCTTCAGATTCTGTGCCTCCCTCTCTCACTGCCCTTCCCCTGCTTGCGTGCTTTCTCTCTCTGTCTCGAAAACAAATAAAAAGAAAAAGACCATTCATTTTGTAGAAGTTAGAGACACTGGCAACAAGGAAGACCAAATTAATAGGCTTATTAGAAGTGTTAAATAACAAAAATTCAACTGAGTAAATTTTAAAGATCTAAGGGGGTTTATTAATTGATCTACGAATGAGGCAGCATTCCATCTAACAAGTAGAAAGGATCTCCAAAGGGATCTCCTTTTCTATAAGAAAAGGAAAGGTTTAAAGGTAGAGAGGGAGTGGAAGAAGGGAAATTATAAGCAGAGAATCCATTGTTTTAGGTAAGGTTGCTCTTCTAGGGGGACTGAAGGGGTGTATGAGTAAGTTTCTTCGTGCTGACCAGGAAATTTCCATGTTGATTGGCTAAAGGTTACATTTCTAGGGGGTTGAAACCATAGTTAGGTTATGTGTTAAGTCTTGGTTTACTGACCTGAAGCCTTAACCTAAGTGATACCACTTTTGGGTCTGTGGTTTTCTTAACAGAAGAATGAATGAGGGTATCTATCATGACTATTTTTGTAATCTGGCCAGTTAATAAACAGTGACTGCTTTCAAATTGAAATGTAAAACAAACACCCCTCCCCCCAAAGAAAAAACAGGTTATGTGACTGACCAAAGAGAAAATGGGAGAAGTACACACCCAATTCTTCACATTTGTTACCCAAGGGTGGTATGGGGTATGATTTGCTTTCTTTTAATGAATGAATGAATGAATGAATGAATGATATCAGAAAAGGGAAGACACAGGCAGGAGAAAGGAAAAAGTAGAACACAATTCTGGTGATGGGTACTAGGTGAGAGAAGGACTGGATACTAATATGGCAGCCAGCCTCTTTTTCTCCCCTGTAACGGGAACAGTGAGCTGCTTTTGACGTTTTGAGTGCACAGATTTGGAGAAGGATGTTGACTGAGGAGGGGGAGCATGGCTGGACCACCCAAGTTGCCTGCAGTTCCAGAAAGCCCCTCTTCTCTGTAGAGTTGTGTTCAGGTTGCCGAGGACCAGTCTCCTCCCAGTTATGTATCACCATGCAGTAATTCCCTGCCTCAGGAGAAGTTCTGCCCTTACCTGCCCCAAGGTCAAACTCCTACGGTGGGAGGGATAAGGTCAGCAGAAGGCTATTGATGGATGAAGGCTCATCAACTCCCGGTATGAGGGGAAGCTTCTAGATGAGTCAAGAAATTTGCCCGACAGCTATGCTCCTCTCCTCACCCCACCCACAGAGCAAGCACTGAATTTTGTGTGGATATCATTGTCTACAGTTCTTCTAGGAAAAGAATATGGCACAATACTATTTTCAGTTATTAATCTATGCGTTTTATGGCATAATAATATGCTTCTTCTCTCTATTATGTATATATATTATATGTCTTTATTTTATATTTATATGTATATGTCTTTTCCTCCTCATTTGTGTAAATAGTTGGTGTTGGGGAAGTGTGAGGCAGGATCATGTTTCTGGCTATTAAGTTCCAACAACGCAAGTCAGAAGAAGTCAGGAAAGATTGCTAGAAAAAGCCAAATGGAGGATTTGTGGGCATTGACCACATGCTTGGGCCAGAAGCACGATGGGAGGTGAGGCTAGAAGGAGATTCCCGTGGGGACAGAGGAGTGTAGGAAGGAGGAGGGAGGAGTCTGTGGGTGCAAGGAGAGAAGGTCCCTCCCAACCATATAAAGAAGGGAATAATAAGACTTCATGGAGGAAATAGATGCTTGGAATTGAGACAAATGAAATTAAGGGGATCCATTCTTCCAACAACAAACATTTTAGAATTATAGAAAAGGTTGCAGTGAATAGTCTAATGTCCCTGTGCAAGAGTTTTTCTGTAATTTATGCTTTAGAAGTTGACTTGCTGGGTACTAACCTTCAAATTGTGCTAGATATTGTGAAAATGTCCTAAACATTAAACCAATTTGCCTCTTCAATCTCTCACCTTTCTTTTCTCAAATTTAAACTATGCTCCATTTAGTAAAACTTCACTGTTCATTAATCATCAGGAATTAACATTAAGAATTTGAAAGTTTCTGTTACCCCTACTTCCTCACCACTACTTACTTTTGAATTTTTTCCAGTCTGAGGACATGTTTTAATTTGCATGTTCCTATTACTAGCAAGTTAGTTTTTTTTAAATATCTTCCTTGGTCATATAGAGATTCTCTTCTGTGAACTGGAAGTTCATATTAATTTCTTTTCTGGGCTTTTTTTGGCCTTACTTTTACGATATTTTTATGTATTCTATATTAAATTTATTTCTCAAAAGTACTGTAAATATTTTCTCTGTCTGTAGCTTGCCTTTTAACTTCATTTATGATTCCTAATGTATAAAGATTTAACATGTTTATGTCATCAAATGTAGAGTTTGTACTTGATGACTTAGTCTTTTTTTTCTTCATAGACCTTATTTTTTAAAGTTTTAAATTCATACAAAATTGAGCAGAAGATACACAGATCTCCCATAGACCTTTAGTTTCCAACTTATGTATGACCTCCTCCATTATCAGCATCCCTATCAGAATTGTACTTGTGATACAACTAATGAAACTTCTTGTATTTTAAGGAATCTTTCCTTACTTCACTCTTCTAAGATAGTCTCCTATATTTTCTTCTCAAACTTTTAAGGGTTGCTTTTAGCTTCTAAGTCTTTCATCCATGTGGACTTCCTATTTGTTTATGGAATGAGGAGGGATTTAATTTTCAGGCATATTTTAAAACTTGTTCCTTAATCACTTGAGGTCAGCCCATCCTACTGGAAGTTTCACCTGCGGCTCTACTGAAAAATCCAGAAGAGCAAAGCTGTTCAGAGCAGGCATCAGGACCAGACACTGCGGGTAAACCACTGGGCTCATAGATCAGCCTCAGAAACCAAAGGCTAGCAAACTAGTGGTGTTACTTAGGTGAGTGAATGGAGTGCCTTCTGTGGACATTAGCTAATAGGAAACCAGGAATATTCATTGATTGGGAAAGGATATAACTGACCTGGTCTCACAAATTGATATTAGGATCTGGATCAAAACAATAAACCAACAAGCAAATGTGGCAGCAAACATGGCAGAATTGACACAGCCAAAGTATTTTTTAAAGAAAATATGGATAACCTAGAGGAAATTAATTTCTGCATAATGTTTCCTCCCTGTAGTATCACTAATTTATTTAACATATACTATGATCTTCTTCACATTCTTAAAAAAAACTGAACATAGGAGAAAGGAAAAATCCTATTTTAATTATTTAGTTGGAAAAAATAAAATTTATATTATTTCTCTCTACCCTGAAAAAGAACAAAATAAAATCAAGTTTAATAATTTGAGCAGAGATTAATTTCATTTTTCCCCCAAAAGTAAAACAACTATACAGAATTTCATGGTAACCTTAATATTTATATGGTTTTTTAAAAAGAAAATAAAAGAAAACCTTAACTTACACATAGCACTTAAACTGATGATTTCTGAAGTAAAAGGATAATATCAAAATTAAAAAGTATAACCCAGAATCCAGTGTACTTTCTAAGATGAGTGTCAATTTAAGTATTTGAAATAGAGATTGATCTTTGTAATAAAAGTAAAAATAAGTTAAAAAAAATTAGCTGGGAATATCCCACATGCATTCTAAATCCCCCAATTAGCGTAGGTAATTTTTCTTATTCTTCCACAACACATGGCATTCTTTCTATGAATGACATCAGTTTGGAAATACCCTGTGGTTTTCTGAGTTATAAATGGATATCTCACTATGAATGCCTGATTATATTATGATTCATACTTTCACTTCTGTTTTTTTATACTATCATTTTGCAAAAGTGAAAATGAAACTGCTTCATTGGCCAACACTGCACAAGGGAGAAGAAAAATGAGTTGGATGTAATGATTTACCAGATATGTAGGGATTATTGTCTGAGAATATTGTGAAAATAGCTTCTTTGGGAAAAAACAATATAATTATGATAAAAATTCTCTTAGAAAGTTATGCTGGGACTTAACAATGTCTATTGTCAGAGGTCTGCTTTATATAAAAATTTTACTTATGATTTCTTTTGGCTCTATCTATCTATCATCTATCCATCCATCCATCCATCTAAAATTCTTTTAAAGCTTTTTTTCATGGAACTTGTTTATGAATCCTAGCCTTCAACCTGTGGAATTTGTTCTTTTAATAAGTACATTATAATAGAAAGAGGATGATAGCTACCTAGCTAGTTTAGGTAGATGCTAAATAAGAAAGAAAAGAAAGAAAGAAAGAAAGAAAGAAAGAAAGAAAGAAAGAAAGAAAGAAAGAAAGAAAGAAAGAAAAAAGAAAGAAAGAAAGAAAGAAGGAAGGAAGGAAGGAAGGAAGGAAGGAAGGAAGGAAGGAAGGAAAGAAAGAAAGAAAGAAAGAAAGAAAGAAAGAAAGAAAGAAAGAAAGAAAGAAAGAAAGAAAAAGTCAAGAGCACAGAAGGAGGGAAGGAAGGAAGGAGGGAAGGAAGGAAAGATCAAATGGAAAGTTCCAACATGAATCCAGATTTGAGAGACTTTAGTGATAAGTCAAGTGTCCTTAAGGCAGAGACACACCTGCTCATTGCTGTATTAGCTTCTCACATAGCAACATTCACAAATATTTGTTGAATAAATGAGTACAACAGAATAAAAGCAAATTCCTGTACTTCATGGTTTTCTGTGGAAAACCACAAGAAAGAAAATGTCTTGTGAGGTCTCAGCATTCTAGTAACCATGAAATATCAGGAATCTAATGAGATCCATTTCTTACAAGGTCTTTAAAATATTAATGCTCCTGGGGCACCTGGGTGGCTTAGTCGGTTGAACATCCGACTATTGACTTTGGCGCAGGTCATGATATCATGGTTGTGAGACTGAGCCCCCTGTCGGGTTCTGTGCTCACAGCATGGAGCCTGCTTAGGCTTCTCTCTCTCCCTCTCTCTCTGCCCCTCCCCCCAATAAATAAATAAACATTAAAATAATACTAGTGCTCTTATCATGAGGTATGAGGTTGAAGGCTAAATGCCTCAATGCCAGGTGATTCTTTACTTAACATTACGTGTAGAGTGAGAATTTTGCCAGAGATTATAAACCTTTTATAACAATTCATGTGATTTTTTAAAAAAACCTTTCTATTAAATGTGATTACCTTCTTGGGCTGCCTGTTGCCACAAGAGAAGCAACACAAGCTGGGGAGGGGCAGAGAGAGAGGGAGACACAGAAGCCAAAGCAGACTCCGGGCTCTGTGCTGACGGCTCAGAGCCTGATGCGGGGCTTGAACTCACAAGCCATGAGATCATGACCTGAGCCAAAGTTGGAGGCTTAACCGACTGAGCCTTCCAGGTGCTCCTACTAGAAAATTTTAAATTGTTTATGTGGTTCACATTTGTCACTAACATTAGATTTCTATTGAACAGTACTGCTCCAGACATTTATGAAAATAGATAACAAGTCTCACAAACGATATATGCACAGGGTGCCGCGGGAACATGGAAGAAGCACATTGACATCTGCTTGTGGCTGGTAAGGAAGGCTTTGCAGAGGTGGGTAGATGATTAAAGCACATTGGAGCTGGGATGCCTGGGTTTGAATCTCTGCCCTGCCGCCTCACCAGATAGGGAGCCCAGAGCAAGAGATTTACCCTTTCTGTGCTTTGTTTTCTTCATTTGTAAAATAGGGGTTGTATTTAAGCCTTGTAGATGGGGTTTTTGATTTTATACATTTAAGTATTAAAACAGTACCCGAGACAGTGAATCCCCACGAATATTAGTCAAGGAAGTTCATGCTTGAGCAGAGTCAGGACAGATGAGGGATTGGACAGATCCCAAAGGGCTTATTGAAAAGGGATGAATTTCCAATGAGGGGGACATCAAACCCTTTTCTTTGGGCTTCATTTACCGTTTTACCACTGGGAAATCAGTAGCAGGGTCCAATTACTTTATTCTGTGGCTTAGAGTTTGGCCAACTTGCACTGACTTTTTACATCATTCAGTGAATGAGTGGTGTATATATATGCCCAGCAAGGTGTTCCTCATGGCACCTAATCTCAGCAGTGCTCAGTTATGCTGACCATGGCCTTCTTAGGATGTTGGGGTTTTAGTATGATTGTCTCATGGGTTTCTCCTACCTTCTTGGGTGCTTCACAGTTGACTCCTTGGCACAATCAGTCCTCTTCTGGGACAAGCTCAATTCTCCTTTCTTTCTTCTCATTCGATGCTTTCCACCCCCCAGAACAACCCATTCACACTCATACATGGCCTTAGTTGCCACAGATGCGACACATGACTCACAAGTTTGCATCTATAACCCAGACTTTTCCATTGAGCTCCAGCTCTGAATACTCAAATACCTACTTGATTACCTATACTGTATGTCTCAGAGACACGTCATATTCAACATGTCTTAAAATTCATTCACCTGCCCCTCATCACATACCTCTTGTTCCTTTTCAGTGTTTCCAATTTGTATCTTACAAAGCCAGAAACTTATGAGTTATCCCTTTTCCTTACTCTTTTATTCTCCAAATTTAATCCAACAGCAAGACTTACCAGTTCTAATCCACTGAAGCCAAGACAGCCATCATTTCTCATCTATATCACTGGACTACATCCCTGAATCCTTTTTGACTGCCCAACCCTCCCAATTTTTTGTCCACACTGTAGGCAGGCTGGTATTTGTGAATTTCATACCTCATCATATAATTTCTCTTCTAGAAACAATTAATGGTTTCTCATGTTCATTGGCTAAAGTTAGTATTTTTGGGCCCTAACTGCCACTCCAGCCCTATTTCACCCTTCTTTTAACCACTTAGATCTTTTGTCATTTCCTTGTTCCAATCACATGACTCCTGGCCATTGGACCTGTTCCCTCTGCCTGCACCCTCCTACCATATTCTCAGAACGTTATTGTCCTTCAGAAAATTTACCATTATTAAGATTTATTCATGTAATCTTTTGATTATTGTCTTTGTTTCCCACTAGATCATAAGCATCAAGAAGTCTGAAAGGGACCACATCTTTCTTTTCTTCCGATTGTATCTCTACCCTAGCAAAGTGCTGGCATATAATAGAAGCTTGATAAATAAATGCATGGTCTCAATTAGTGCTCATATCAACTCTGCCTTATGGTACTTTCATTCCTCAGTTTATATGTACAGCCAGAGAAGGTTGGTTCATTGATCAACATACCCAAGATCATAAAACTGATAGGTGGAAGAATTTGGAAGTGAAACCAAGTTATGCTGTTTTTACTCTTCCCTACTATGTTTTCGACCTCCTTGTTTCTTAAGTTTGAAGAATCATAGGAACGATGTGACTACATCCATCTCTCCCCGCTTTTTTGTTGCTGGATTATACTGGGCATCTGGACTCTTAGTGACTGTACTTATTTCTGAACATGCATTTTTGTTTTGGTAAAATAACTTGACTAGTTTTAATGAAATGTGATTAAGAAAAAATGGCCCCTAAACCAGGAATGTTAGGTATTTTTGATTAAGTGGAAGAAAAATATAGACTCAGAAAATTGAAAATTATCTTCATTAATGAATAAAAGGATTGTTCCAGATATACTAAAAAAGTGGGATGTTGCAAAGTAGGATGGTTTAATTCAAATATATAAATAATACATCAACAAAATTTTACCATCTGTATGAGTAATAATCAGGATGACTTGTCTGGTTACGCTGTTTTTATTAACTTAGACCACATAAAACTGCTGATATTTGACCATTTGTGACCCACAAAACAGCATTTCTTATGGTTCATTTCCCTCATAAAGAGATATTTTCCTGTCTCTCTTTTGCGTCCCAGAAAACATTTCATTTCTCATGGACCCGTTGAAAAGAGGCCAACTTTGACTTTGCTGAACTAGGACTTTGCTTCTGCCTTCTTCTCCATTACAATGTCTGCATCTATCTTCCATCTGGAAGCTGTGGGCCAGTTATAAGGAATCTTCTATTTGATCAAGGGTAATGAGACCCCATGTAGTAAAAAGAATAGAGGAGCTTATGGAGATCCAAGAGTCTACTGTAATCATAACTCTCTTAGAGAGAAAATGGCCCGAAGCAGTATCTTCCTACAAACTTTGATGTGACTCATGGCAATTACTCATGTTGAGTGGAAACAATGAGCACAATGGATTGGACCAGAGATCAGGAGGTAGTCTGTTAGAGAGGAGACCAGAAATCATGTTGACCCAAAGAGATGACTACATTTTCTGATTTTCAGTTCCTAGTCTGTCTCTAAGAGGCCCTGCTGTGCTTTATTTCTTACCTATGAATATTAATGAATTTTTCCTTTTTGTAACTTTCTAATAAGACTCATATTTGCCCTTGTTAAGGAAAATTTTTCCTCACCACCAAGCAATCCCTGACCAAGACAAGAATTAAATGGGATGATGTATGTGAGTCCTTTTATTTTCTTTTGTAAACTATAAAGACAAATATGAAGAGCAGCTATTCTTTCTTTTTCTTGTGAAACTTGGCTTTCAGAATGGAAATTTATTTCATGTTGGCCAATTAGATTGTGAAAAACCAAGCAGGAGAAGATGTTTCTTCAATGAGGTATGAAGTGCATGTTATTAAATGGGTTTTATCTTAAGACAATAAGCATAAGTGCACAAGTAAACATCATTCATTAGTAATCCAGAGGCTTTTAAAAGTCATTCAGCTGGATTTCCCCTCTTTCCTTCAGAAAGGATTAATTGAGCTTCTACTGTTTATGGACAGCAAAGAGATCACGTCTGGCCACACTTTAAAATTTAGTTGTACATGGGCGTCTGGGTGGCTCAGTCGGTTAAGCACCCAACTCTTGGTTTTGGCTCGGGTAATAATGTCTCAGTTTGTTGGTTCAAGCCCTGCATCAGGCTCCATGCCTGTTTGGGATTCTCTCTCTCCTTCTCTCTCTGCCCCTGCCCCCACTCACTATCTCTCTCTCTTTCTCAAAATAAATAAATAAACTTAAAAAATTTAGTTGTACAGCTATGCAATCAATTGGCCTAGACCGTAAGTCCCATTCCTTATGAAAAGATTTCATCTCTCTGACTGTGTGAACAAGTGTTTTTAGAAAAAAGATGTGTTGTTAAGGCATAGAGAACATATTGCATTTCCAAAATGCATTTGTTTTATTTATTTCACAAACTTTTATTGGCCTTCAGAGAGGGTTATTCAAAGGTTGAGATGAACTTAAGGGGTAAAGATCTAAAATCAGAAGTTGCCTTTCTTTCTTCCTTCCTTCCTTCTCTCTTTCTTTCTATTCTTCATATCTCTCTAATATCTTGACTTTCCTTATCTATAGATAAGGAGATCTGAGCTTGACCTACATGCTTGATCAGTTATTTACAGCAGATATCTTCATCTTTTTTAAGTGTTATCCTTGGTACCAGATGTCAGTGGGGGTATAGAGCCATTCTGGAACTTTCCCAAGGGTAAATGATGAGTGTGGAGAAGAGTCTATAAGATTAATGTCTCTGGTTCAGAGCTCCTAGGACAATATCTTTGAATTGGTAGTAAAGCTTGGATTTGAGGAATTATGTTTTCTTATTCCTGACAACATATTGTATACAATAGAATATAGATTTTTAATGATGATTAGAGAGGGACTTCGCTTAGAGGAAACTGCTTATTATGGGATAAAAGCACAAACCCTCATGAAAGCATATTCCTTAGAGCTAAGCTTGGGATTTTGCATAGCCTCTCATGAATGCTTGCGATCATTCAGTCATTCTAGGGTCAATAAAGCGTATTAAAATTCTGAGGGCTCCACTGGTTCTCTGTCTGCTCATCATTGCTTCAAGGCTTCATTAAGCACTGCCATCAACAAGGGGGCACTAGTAGCAAATGTCTACACCCTTCAGATATCTACTATGTATCAGTTACCAGTTTGAAAAAAATGGGTAAAACGATGCCATTTTGTCAGATTGCAGGCACTGTGTCAAAGTGTCACTATGACCTACTTCACTTTAATACTAAAAACATCCTAAAAATAAAGTATTACTGAATATATTTTATAGATACAAAGGATGGAGTTTAAATAGGTGCACTTGTCTGCCACCTCCATTCACACACAATTCTTAAGTAAGTTGAATTATTAAGTAAGTTTCAGGATTCAAATCCAAATTTATTTCATTGTAAACCCGGTGCTATTAACTTATATAGGTTACTGCTGCCAGATACCATTTTTGAAAATATTGCATTCAAGGTACTAAGATTTTAGTTATACTGGTAAGCCTGTTATTAATTGATCAAACAGGTTATGTGGAGCAAAGTGTAGACATTAAGTAAACACAGTGGCATACTCCTAAAACCACTATTGCATTGTATGTTAACTAACTGGAATTTAAATAAAAATTTGAAAGGAAAAAAATGCAAATTCTAATTAATTATAAAAGAAAAGAAAAGAAAAGGGGCACCAGGGTGGCTCAGTCGGTTAAGCATCCGACTTCAGCTCAGGTCATGATCTCGCAGTTTGTGGGTTCGAGCCCTGCATCGGGCTCTGTGCTGACAGCTAGCTCAGAGCCCGGAGCCTGTCTTCAGATTCTGTGTCTCCCTTTCTGTCCCTGCCCTGCTTACGTTATATCTCTCTCTCTCTCTCTCAAAAATGAATAAAACATTAAAATTTTTTTTGAAAAGAAAAGAAGTGGCAGGCACCTAAACTTGACTAATGGGATGATACATGGTCCTTGAGAAGGTGATCATGCTGGATGAGTAAGTGTCAGTCAACCATAATGGAAGAAAACCATATTTAAGGCATTGGGAAGGGAATATACCCATATTGAAAAAAACCACAATACTTTTGTGAACGTGGGACCCTGGGTGGAAATTGAGGAGTGGCCTTAGATGAGAGTAGAGACATGGGTAAGGGTCTGGTATAAGACATTATGTAACACCCTTAAAGGATTGGGACTTACCCATATGTCAATAGGAAGACTTTGAAGATTTCATGGATAAGAGCAACATGATCAGATTTGAATTTTGAAAATATCACTTAGGAGATTGGGTGGGGATTAGGTTTGAAGTGATGAAGATTGGAGGCAAGGAAAGCAGATTTTGTTGTTAAAAATAATTTATGTAAGAAAAGATGAGTACCTCATATGATAGTGAAAATATGGATGAAGAGAAAGGAGAGTTGAGGGATGTTTGGGAATCAAACTTACTGAGTTTGGTGATTGGATGGAATGTGAAAAGGAGATGAATAAGGAAGAAAAACCATAAAGGTAATTGCTAGTTTTCTTTCTTGGCTGACTGTTTCATCAGAGGGGTGTCTGCATAGAAAAAAAAGCTATGAAAATGTTGGGGCACCTCTACAGAGCACCCAGGTAGGGAGACTTAGAGTTGTACAAATGGATCTGGACCTCTGCAGAGAGGCCCAAGTTGAACATATGCTTTGGAGCTTATTAGCATCAAGGTGGTGATTCAAGTCATTAGAGAAGATAAGATTTTTTTAGGGATAGTATGAAGAAAGAGAAAAAAGAGGATGGGTAGTAGAAACTCCAATATTCAAAGAATGGGTAGAGGAAGAGGAGCCCATGAAAAGTAAAAAAAAGGAAAACCCAGGAGGTCGAAAGTAATCCAGGGCTACTATACTCCATAAAACAAAAGCACAGTGGAAATTCTGAAAGGGGCATTTGGGGAACAATTTCAAATTCTACAGAGAAGTGACAAAAGATTGAAAGGCATCATTTGAATTTAGCAACAGAAGGATGATTGAAATAACATTTCTGTTCACTTTAATGAAAACTCTTGTTGGTCACCCTCTTCACCGGGATAGGGGTGAGTGTGGCTAGAGACGGCTAGAGAGGTGCTAGCTTAGGGTTTACACACCACTCCAATCTCTGCAAAGAGGGAGCATGATAGAAAAGGATTTCTTTTGGCTCCCTGAAGTAAAATTATTGAAATCAACTTTATATACTCTATTTGTGCACTTCACTTACTGACATCAAGGAATTGCTCCTTGGAAGGGAACTGTTGCAGGAATAAGGGCTTACCCTTTTCTGCCTTCATAGCCTCCCCGTATATAATCCATATAGCAAATACTGTATGAAGAAGCTGTATTTTCAGTATCAGAAGTTGTGCAGGTCCAAATTATATGAATGTGTAGATTAGTTTTAAGAATATAATGTCTACCGGGGTTCCTGGGTGGCTCAGTCGGTTAAGTGTCTGAATTCGGCTCAGGTCATGATCTCACAGTTCATGGGTTCGAGCCCCACATCGGACTCTGTGCTGGCAGCCAGCTCAGAGCCTGGAGCCTGTTTCTGATTCCGTGTCTCACTCTCTCTCTGACCCTCTCCTGCTCACGCTGTCTCTCTTTCTCTCTCTCAGAAATAAGACATTAAAAGAAAATTTTAAAAAAAATAATATAATGTCTACCAAAAAAAAAAAAAAGACTATAACTTCTACCAATCACGCTGAGTGAGATTGTGCTTTTATATCATATGACACTGGGCAATGAATCAGATATAAAAGCTTTTCATCATTGAGCTTTAAATCAGGTAAGTGTGTTTGGACACTGCCTCATATTTTCTGGGTGATCTTGTGCGAGTTACTTAATTTATTTTAGTTCCAATTTCCTCATAGGTGAAGGGAGAATGATAATATCCACCTTTTAAGATTTTTTAAGTATTTAAAAAGATAACACACATTGAGCATTTAAAACAGTTTTTTGCACATAACACTGCTCAATAAATGTTAACCATTATTATTTCTATTCTATTTAACTTTTCTTCTCTGTTTTGGGACCCATCCCAGATTGAGACTTTTCAGACATTGCTCCCCACCATCCTTAGGGTCCTCAACCTACTTTCCTTCCCTCCTTTTCTTCCTTCCTTCCTTCCTTTTAAATTAAAATTTTTTTTTCTTGACATTGGTTATGCTTAGAAGTCAACTACTTTAAACCAACTTTTTTCTTTGGATCCTGATGCCTATTTAATAAATGTTTAATTTATTTTCTTCCTTTTCATTACCAACCCTTCAACATAGTCTACACTCACCTTCACTTTTCCATTATCTGTTTTGTTTGTAAACTTTGAAAGGGAATTTTAGCCTCCTGACTCTGCTTATGGGAAGGTCATAAGCAGTGACCTGTTTCCAATGAAAATCAATGACCTTTTGAATTATCACTCCCTGGGGCTATTCATCTGCATGTGATTCTGTTGAGTATTCCTTCTTTGAAAAATCTCCTTTTCTTTTCTGTGTCACGGTGACATCTTCACTCTTTTCTTCTTTTCCCTCCCACATCCTGGTCATTGGAGTTCCTCAAGAATTAGACCTTAGCTTTCTCTTCTTTTTGATACACTAATTTCTCCAGAGTTTCATCTGCTCAGAGTTTATAAGCTGATGATGAAAAGCATCAAGTCTACACTTGTGCTCTGAGGTTTTAACCTGTGTTCCACTTCCATATTTTTAAACATCTAGAACCACTGCTATCTTCGCATCCTTCAGCGGGTAAGCTTAATGTCACACCTCTCTGAGGCTTTACTACTTTCCAGCCAATAAAGATCTCTCCCTTTTCTATATTTCTTTTAGGCTGTCCCATTCAGATTAGTATCTGTCTTAACCTATGTGAAAACCACTATTATATGTAGCTTATATATACTCAGAGGATGGTGCTCAGATTGATATTTCTTGGGTCAAATTTAAGTACTTGATAATTACTGCTTCTACTTTTTACAAAAGTCAGTGTGGCAGATCAAACACGAAACATAGGTAAACATCAGAATAGACATAGTTTTACATCTAAAGTGGTGTAATACTTATTTAGGAACTTGTGGTGTCAAGCTAAGTTTTTAAATAATATTAAAAGGCATAATTAGAATATGAGTTTTGAGCGTATTAAGTATTGAGAATCATATAAAACAAACATACTAAACAAATATGTTTCCTCTTTTCAAAAATTATTTGGCACCAGAATTTAATGTCATATGTTTCTTCATAACCCTGGTTAGGAAATGAATGGGAATTTTTTTTTTCTGGAACATTAAAATGGGATATTTAGCAAACATTTTCTGACTCACAATTTGGAGACTGCAATTAATTCTCAATATAATAACTTTAATTAAAATCCACTACAATCTGGTTTGTGTAGCTAATTAAAAAAATCCATGGGTGGCAAGTTTTATGTTGAAAAATTATTTTGTTTTGTGTGGTATTGAGCAAAGCTTCAACTTTCATGTTTTTGATTTGAAAAGATCCAAACTAATCTCAAATAAATGTAGATTTAGTGAAATAAAAATAAACATGACAACCTCCTTGATACAAATCCACACAAAAAGGAAGACATTTTTCATTAATTTGAACAAAAGGACTCTTTCTCTTATTTCTAACTAGTATACCTATGCCAGTCTCAGAAAGTACATAGACTTGCTCATGTATTGTCTGGTTGAAAAATGACTAAGATTCTATTCTGGACAAGGTCATTTGGAAGGCTTCTTGGTGGTGGTCAAATAATAAATATGATACTATTTAGGGCTATATGGTAGAATACTGAAAGCTCAATTTGAATTCTTTTTAGCAGCTGAGTCACTGCAGGGCTTTGCAAGTAACTTTTATTTTTGCACCTCAGTTTTCTCTATCACAATTCAAAGGGGGGAATTTCGATCAGAAAACACATAAGTTGCTTAAGAATGAGAAAACTTTGATGTCCAAGAAAGGGAAAAATAAAAATACTAGTAAAGTCTTGTAGGAATTTTGCAAGCTAAGAGATGAAGTCCAAAGGTGGGTAAATTAACAATGTTGACAGACAACATCAGTATTTTATGAGATTCTATCCCAAAGAAATGTGTCTCCAAGATGGCCTATTTCTGGTACCAGGTACCAGTTTATTTGAAGTGTTGCTGCTGTGCTTTCAGTTATTCACTCCTTTATTCTATCAAACAGATGTGTATTAGATACCATGTCTGCAATATGGTGTTAGGGATTGGTACCGCCAGTGAAGTGTGCACCGATGTGACAGAACTTGACCTTGCTAAATTCTTCTCTTTTATCCTCACCCAGGCCTTACTCAAGATGGGAGCCATTTGCAGGAATCACAAGATGTGGTTTAATGTGTTAGAGATTGTGGGGCCCATGGAATTTGCAGTGCTGAGAAAATGTGCTCCTGGCTTTTGAACCCATCATCCTATTTCTTTTGTTGCCTTTATGCTACTGGAAACAACAAAGAATTCAAAACTAAGAGGCAGAACTTGGAGAGTCTGAAACTTATTTTAAATCACTTTGGCTCCCCTGGAGAAGGATGGCCAGTGGGATTTCCACTTGTGTACAGTGAGGGGGCTCTGCTGCCAAGACAATGCTTAACGGTTTTGTGATTTATGTTTAGTGGTAGCTGAGATTTAGAAGATGGGAGACTCAAAAGACAATAGACGCAACCCTGTTTTAATATTTTCACCTTCTTTCATGAATCACCTGAGTCTGCCCTTTTCATCTCATGGGGTAATCTTCAAACAACTGCAGAAAGAATGGGTTTATAGATAGGTCCTTTATTTTCAAGAAAAGATTTTTTTTTTTTTTTTTTATTTTTTTTTTCTTTTTTTTCTGGTCTGTTTCCCCCTTTTTCTTCCCTTTTTTTTTTTATTGTTACACTCTGTGTACCTTCAAAGATCTATTCCTTTCCTTTATAAAAAATGTAAAAACTTTAGAGATTTATAAATAAGCACAAAAATGAACAATAGGATGGTTTCTCCTTTTATAGTTAAGTTTATGAGGATGTAGGAGAAAATAACTTGGTGTGAAATAGGTTGATTCCATGAAGCTAGGATAGGGAGGGCAGAAAAGAGAATTTCTATGGCATTTTCATATGACACATGAAGTCCAAGTTACTTCCATAGGGATTTGTCAGATCTGAAGAATATTTTATACATAGGGAGGACACTGATTGCTATATAACTGGTAACCTCCTAAGTTGTGTCCCTACTTCTCTAGTTTCTCTGACCCAGTGTAAGTTACAATCAGAGGGGAATTTCCTTATTTGAGGTCTTGTCAGTTCAGTGATTTTCGAAGTAGAAATGAGAGAACCCAGAAAAGTTTTGAAAAAAGTTTTAGTTCTTCCTGGCAATTACTTGTTTTTTTTCCCCTCTGTATGTCATTTGGACGTGAGGAACTCTTATTACCTTAGCAACAAATATGGAACAGTTCTCTGGAAAAGTGAACTTGATTTTGGGTCAACAACTGGAGAATATTCTTTTTTTTCTCCAGTGGCTTCACCATGAAATGTATGTTCAATATAACTGAGGAGAAAGACTACAAATGTTGCTTTTTAGTCATGTGTGAATGTTTGTATAAGTACAACAAAGATAAAATTTGAGTAGTTAAGAATATAAAATCAACACACTCTTTAATTTTTTTGATACTTAAAAAAAGTGTACACTATGGACAGATATCTAGAAATTTACTTCAAATTTCCACTGGCTGTCTTACGTAGAAACAGATACCATCATATTCCTTTTCTAAAAAGTGAAAAAGGGAAGTGAATAAATGCTTCATGGGCCATTGATTACAGGACTCAACAAGATTGTGTGTAGTGGGTGGGCATGTAGGTGTGAATGAGATAGAGAGGGAGAAAGAGAGAGAGAAAGAGAAAGAGATAGAGATAGAGATAGAGATAGCGATAGAGATAGATAGAGATAGAGATAGATGGATAGAGAGAAGCAAAGATAGAAGAGAAAATAGAGATGTTTGATTGGTGGGATTAGGATATTTGTTATAGTAATTTAAAAAATTCTACAGCTATGTTTAATTTCTTATGGCACATGAATAAGTTCTAGTCACAAACTTTTAACTCAATTTATTATTTAGATTTGATTTTTGTGTTTCCCTTCATCTAGCTGTCAAGATAATCACCCTGCTGCTAAAAAGGATTCAGTAAAATTAAGATAACTATTTGTAATACTATTAGATCAATGAATTTGACCAGAATCATGCTCTGAAAGGTTTTAAAGGGGCCTAAATTTAATCTAGTCAAACATTTTGCCAAAAAATAATGAAAAACAGACTGGTTAAAGGGACAGTACCAAGATAGATACATTTAAAATTTGAAACAATTCTCTTCATATTGAAATATCTATTAATACTCTTATTTTCATACAGGAAAAGCAATTTTCCAGAGTAATTCTTTTTCTAATGTTTAGAGAATTTTTAAGGTTTATCTATTTATTTATTTTGAGAGAGAGAAAGAGCACAGTGGGGGAGGGGGAGAGAGAAGGAGAGTGAGAATCCCAAGCAGGCTCCACACCACCAGTGCAAAGCCCAATGCAGGGCTTGAACTCATGAACCATGAGTGCATGACCTGAACTGAAGTCAGACACTGCCGACTGAGCCACCCAGGTGCTCTTGTTTTTCTTATTTTTGAAGTGTTAGCTATTAGGGCATGAAACTGACCTCATTTCTGATGCCGATAGGAATGTGACAAGTTAAACTCAGACATCGCTTTTCTTCTTTTCTAGTTTAACTCTTGAATTAAAAATTTGTTTCATACCGATTGCTGATGCCAGCATGCTCCTATGCCTAGCATGGCTTTTGAGGTTTTGCAATGCTTTCCAATGTAATTTAATATAAATAACAAGTTTACCTGTGAGTCTCATGATGTTTGAAATTAATATGTAGCACAATGTTTGGTCCATAGTAGATACTCAGTAAGTGTTTGTGGAAAGAATGAAATTTTCAAACTGACTATTCTAGATGGATTGGCTAGCTTTCATTTGCTCCCTAAAAGGACACTGTTTTCATAAACTTATATACTATTTTGTAACTTTCTACTGTAAGTCATAACTAAACCCAGGCCTCTTAAGTATAGATGTACCTGAACCGATCTATCACTAATTCTACAAAAATGATTGGAAAATTGTCCAAAGATTATTCCTCTGGATAAGTATATCACATATTAGTTGATATCAAATTAAATAGTAATCCACGCATAAAAATTAAACTTAGCAAAGTATGCTAAATTAAAGTGAAAACAAAATATCTAGCCTTGCTACACTTGACTGTTGCTGAGTTGAGACTTGAGACAAGCTACTGTATTTGCCAAGGTCAGTTTCAATTAACAGCCAACACCACAGAGCAGTGCACACAGAGTGCTGATTAGAAGGACACACCCACTACCCACCCCATAAAACACTTGTAGGCAGTAAGAACTCCAGACACACATTAGCAAAGAAGCTATGAACTTATACAGGAGCAATTGAACTCTCTCTCTATCTCTACAGAGGTGATATTTATGATGCATAAAGCCCTAATATCCATAAATATCCAAATAGCTCCAATAGACTGTTCATTAATTTGTTTAAATTTTATTTAAACCCAAGATGGTTAACATATAGTGTAATAATGTTACACTCTGTGTACTTTCAAAGATCTATTTCTTTCCTTTATAAAAAATTTAATAACTTTAGAGGTTTATAAATAAGCACAAAAATGAACAATAGGATGGTTTCTCCTTTTATAGTTGGGTTTATGAGGATGTCGAAGACAATAACTTGGTAGGAAATAGATTGATTCCATGAAGCTAAGATAAGAAGGGCAGAAGAAAAGAGAATCTCTATGACATTTTCATATGACACATGAAGTCCAAGTTACTTCCATAGGGATTTGTCCGATCTGAAGGACATTTTATATGTAGGGAGGACACTGACTGCTATATAACTGGTAACCTCCTAGGTTGTGTCCCTACTTCTCTAGTTTCTCTGACCCAGTGTAAGTTACAATCAGAGGGGAATTTCCTCATTTGAGGTCTTGTCACTTCAGTGACTATAAAGAGTAGAATTTATTGATTCATCACTTACATACAACACCCAGTGCTCATCCCAACAAATGCCCTCCTTAATGCCCATCGTCCATTTAGCCCATTCCCCTACCCAACACCACTCCAGCAACCCTCAGTTGGTTTTATAGACCATTTGAATCTTATGCTTTCTAGATTATGAAAATGAACAACTTTTCTTGGAACATTGTCTACTCTTTCAGGGAGGGTAAATAATCAAATATCTTAAAGATACAGGATTGCCATTCTCTTAAGTGATGACCCTGTGCCTTGTATACTACAGACTGCTCTGAGTCATCTTATAGATTATAGAATTCAAGGAGATTATGAATATCACTCATTCACTCATTCTTTAAATCATTCACCAAATATTGGGAGCCTCAATAGGTTTGTACTGGGGGTAGAGAAATAAAAAAACCCAAACTGGAAAACAAACCAGCCAAAATTAGAAACAAATAAAACCAGAAGTAACTGGTCTTCATAGGATGAACATGAAAAAGTTCTTATACATAAAGATATTGTTATGAAGGAAAAGCTTAATACACTGTTATCAGATGCAAAAGTTGGAGGGAACAAATAAGGAACACAGAAGTACAGAGCATGCTGGTGTGTGTGTGTGCGTGTGTGTGTGTGTGTGTGTGTGTGTGTTCCAGCTATTCCATGCACCTACAATGCCCCCTTCAGGAGAATGTCCCTGACCGCTGTCCCATTCCTGGCAGGGCTAAGGAACCCACTGCTGCCCTCTTCACACCTTCTGTGCCCTTGTTTGTAGTTCTTCAGTTGTCTTTACCCTGTGATTAGAAATGACCTCTCTGGGGGCACCTAGTTGGTTCAGTCAGTGGCATGTGTGGCTCTTGATCTCTTGATCTCAAGGTTGTAAGTTAGAACCCCATGTTGGCTGTAGAGATTACTTAAAAATACAATCTTAAAAAAAAAAGAAAAGAAATGACCTCTTCATGTGTTTCTATTAGTGAATCAGATACTCCAGGAGGGCGGTGATAGATATTTTTCATCTTTCAATCGGTAACAATTCCATTGAATACGTATGTTACTTGATTTGCTGAAGGTTGAATTTTTTAGAGGGGGCGTGATAGAGAGGAAAAGCTTTACTTTTGGGGGGACAGAAAACTGAATTCCACTCTTGGCTTGCCAGGAACAAGTTTGTGGTGACAGCTGGAAAGGACATGGTATGTCTTTGGGTGGCTGCTTTGGGCACGGAGTTGTGGCAGCGGCTCTTTGTACCTTGCATCTCTTCCTTTTAGCCCACCTCTGATTTCAGCCCAGCTTTGAGTGACATACCCTTGGAGCTCAGACTCATCAGCTGGCAGCTGTGTCTTGTTTTCCTGGGAACTGGCTCAGAGAAGTACAGACTGGGAATGGCAGGGATATCTGTCCCTGGGAGCAATCCTTAACCAAGACTCAACCAAGACACCAGCACAAGTAGCAGAGGTCACTAAGCACTAAGTGGCCAGTGCTTTTCTGCTCCAGATTTCCACATAATACCCAACACAATTTCTTTGGAAGCGCGCACATACACACACACACACACACACACACACACACACACACACATTTCCTTATTTATAATTAAGTCCCGCCAAGGACAACTTGACCGATACTTTTTGTTTTAGAACATCTGTCTTCTGAATGCTATGTAAGACTTATGTCATTTTAATATTTGTCTTATTGGGTGTCAGGGAACCCTGGATAGGAAACATGCACAAACCCAGGTAATAGTTCAAGGGACAAGCTCACCCAGCTCTACTTGGAAACCTTTATAGTGACCAATGGCAGATTCCATGAGTTGCAAGATTTCAAGAATCCTCAGGAAGAAGAATGTATGAGCTGAAAGTGCCCAAAACCTTCAGCCTTTTGGAGTTACGCTGTCCTTTCAAATACGAATCCAATAACTGAGCCCCTCCTGCACAAAGGCATTAAGTGATGCATTCAGTCTAATACCTTGTGTCTTGTTTCCCTGGGTAGGGGAGTGGAGGAGAATGGCTACAAGATGCTCTCAGCTCATATATTCTCCCATTTGCTGTTCCTGTCTCCCTTTTATTCACTCTGGATCTGCCATCCTGCTGTACCTACCTGTCTCCTGCCCACACCGGTTCATTCCAAACCACATATAGTCACCTGTCCTCTATTCCTTGTCGTACCAGCCCAGACCTGCTACGGAGAACTTTACATGATGGCTTGGTGAAGGTGGCAAGGAATTACAGCACAAATCAGTAAGCAACCTAAATTCAAATAAGTAAATAACTTATCTCAAGTTCATCAGTCATTTCTGCTCTAGGGGACTCTAACAATATCATACTTCCTTTTGGGCCACTGGCCTGCTACCGTTTTTGTGGGTCTGCTCTCTCACTCTAGGGTCTTTCTCCCCCCTCGCCTTTCTCCTAGTCCCAAATTCACCTCCCATCCATTTCAAAGAAAATCTTTTCAAAATGGACATTATAACTGCATGTAGAATTTACTGATAGTTTTGTCCAATGGAAGAATTTATCTTCTTTTTTTCAGCCTCCTTATTCCAGTCTGCCCTAGACTTTGCCTTTTGAAGTCTTGATATATCCTCTCAAAAAAAATATCAGTTTGCAATACATACTTAGCAATCCAAGAATTGTTAGAAACTTTGAAAATCACAGCTTTTCTTTAACTGTTTAAAGATCAAATTCTTAGGTGGTTTCAAGGTTGAAGCATTACTCACAGCTCTGTGACCAGGGGCTTTTGTTAAAGGAAGCAGGACAGGAGTAGACTTTGTTATCCTTCCCCAGAACAGAAAATCCAAGGGTCAGAATTTATGTTATCTGCCCCTCCTCATGACCAAATCTAGTGCCAACTGCCTAATACGGGCTGTGGTCCCATTAGCAGCCCTACACTATAGCTCTTGAGGCTGTCTCAGGTTCACATCATGGGAAAGGACCAGAAGTAAGAGAGACAGAAAAGAAGTTTTTGTAATTTCTACCAAAATATATATCTTTGAATGGGCTTGGGATGCCACATTGACTGCCTTCCAGTGCTGCATCATGGAGCCAATGTTGTTTTCCCACAATTCTGAAAGCCAGACTCTAGGTCCGAAGGATGGGTGAGGTAGGGAAAGCAGAGAGCTGATGGTGCTGACTTAATGGTGTTATTCATTTCTTCATGTTCTTTTTCTGAGTCCTTTTCCAGTCCCATTCTCTTTCTTCCCCCTTTCTGGGACTCCAGTGACACACAAGTTAGATATTTTGTCAAAGTTCCTCAGGTCCCTGAGGTGTCTCTCCCTTCCCTACCCCTGTCCCCAGTCCTTCTGTTCTCTGTTTTCAGACTGGAAAATTTCCATTGTTCTGTCTTCAAATTCACTGATTCTTCACTCTATCCTCTCCATTCTGCTGTTGAGACCATCCATTAATTTTTTTTTGTTTTGTACTGTGTTTTTTAATTCTAAAATTTCCGTTAGATTCTTTATATTTTCTGTCTTTGCGGAGACTTTCTATTTTATAATTTATTTCAATCATGTTTATAATTGTTTGTGGGAGCATGTTTATTGGATTGCTGCTTTAAAATAATTGTCGTTTGTTTGTTTATTTTAGAGAGATAATTAGTGTGAGCGAGCAGAGGGGCAGAGGAAGAGATAGAGAGAATCCCAAGTAGGCTCCATACTCAGTGCGTAGCCCAACGCAGGGTTTCATCTCATGATCCTGGGATCATGACCTGATCCAAAATCAAGAGTCGGATGCTCAACTGACTGAGCCACCCAGACACCTTCATTGTCAGATATTTCTAACTCTGTGTCATCTGGGTGTTGGTGTTTGTTGATTATGTTTTCTCATTCATACTGAGATTTTCCTGGTCCCTAATAGGATGAATGATCTTTGATGAAAATATAGATGTCTGGATCTTATTTAAATCCTCTGTTATAGTAGGCCTCCCCTGACTCAGATCTGGTAGGTGAAGGGGGCACTGCCTCATGACTGCCAGGAGGGGGTGGAAATCCATGTTTCTCATTGACAACTGGAGCAGAGGCGATCCTCATTACTGCTGGGTGTGAGTGTGAGTGTGGGTGTGGGTGGAAGACCAGGCTTTTTGCTAAGTTTCTGCTGATACTACTCTGGCTTGGGGTGCAGGGCGTGGTGCCTTGTTACTGCTCCTTACATGTCCTCCACCAATACCATGAGGATGAAGAGTTCCTTCTTACACTAGGCAGTGATCAAAGTTTTGATTTTCTTCTAAGCCACCTCTGATGCCGCTCAGTGGGGTGAGGGAGGAGCAGGGATGGAATTTTAGCCTCCCACTGACACTAAAGGGATGAGGTTGGGTCGTGTATAGGACCTGGCATAGTGAAGAGCCCTGTCCTCATATCCAAAAAGCAGTCTGGAATACTTGAAGCAAAGAGAACCCAAAACCCCAAGCCCCAAAACCTAGAGAACTTACCACTGTGTCTTTCTATGGTTCTCAAAATCTCTAGTCAGACTTCTATGTTCTCTTTATCTTTCAGGATTTTCTTACATTGGTTTTATGTATAATGTTTCAGTTTGTTTGTTTGTTTTTTTGTTTGTTTATGCTTTAGTTAGCATAAGGAATAGGGAAAAGTACTCCACCTCCATTTTTCCAGAAGTAGAAATATCTCTGATGTCAAGATAGAGTAACTCTGAGGTCGTGCACAACACTACTTTATCCAGACAACCTTTGAGGTTTTAAAGGCTAAGCAGGCTCTCCTGAGACTCTCACTTTTGGTTATCTGCTTTGGTCTTACTGCTGAACCACTCAGAGCAGTATCTGGCTGTGTAAGAGGCTCGCCTCTTCCTGCCCAGCCACTACCATGTTCCAAACCCATTACCCGACTCCACCCTGTTATCTTTATGTATGTTTCTTCTCACGCCCTAGGTCCTCCCCAGTGTCTAGTCTATGTCTGCACTCTGTTGAAAAACTGAATAAAAGTTCTCTGTAGTCTGAAGAATGAGTACCGGAAGGGATAAAAATAATCTCAATTATGCTATAATTTGACATACTCTAATATTCGTTCAAGTCAAATTTAAATTTATCTTGTAGTGATTTTGTTTTTAAATGGGATTATTTGAATTGTCCAAAACAACTGTTTTCTCAAGAGAAAAAAATTTCATTCTCTTTGTAAGAAAACTGTTGTATGTGTGCTATATTGCTGAATAGTAGAGAAAGACTAAATAATATTGGAAATTATAGTGTAAATGGAAAAAACCCTCCACTTAAATACTGTCTCTGTCTTGTTAGAGAATTACTTGCATAATTATTTTTAATTCCAAATGCCTCCATATTTGCCATCTGTTTTTTTTCCTGGCATTGAGAGTCAAGAAAAGCGAGGCAGAAAGTACGTGAAATGAAATGGTTACTAATGAAGAAAGTGTGTTTAACCTTAGAACCCTAATATCAAACCCTAATAACAATTAAACTAATGTTATGGCTCCATGATTTTCTTTCAAAAATAATTTCCCCTCTCTAAAATGTTATGGACAAGCTACTTGCTACCAGCCATAGTCTCAAGGGATATGTACTGACTGGAAATTTTGAGCTTCTATAAAAGTGTTTATTAAGTTTTTGAATAATTATATTAAATACTAACAATAAGCAATCATCATTTTCATGTTTGTTGAGCAATTGCTCCTCCCTGAACCACAAACTTGGGATACAGAATTCAGAATAAAGGGCAAAGTACAAGAAGTTCTTTGCATGGATAATGCATCGGTAGATACTAAAAAACAAACCAACCAGTCAACCAAACAAACCCCAACTAAAAACAAATTGACCATGAAAATAGCATTAGAACAAATTTAAAATACCTGGGGGGAAAATAAATCATAACAATAGTGTGCATTAAACACAATTTTTTTGAAGTTTATGTCCACCTTTTCTCTGCTTTATGTATCTTTTCCCCTTTAAACTTAGAAGGGTTTAGGGGGAAGAGGGATGATATACCATTTTTACTTTTCCTTCACTTACAAAGGAAGCATGAGAGTGTGGAAATGTCTTCAGGACTTATATCCTTCAACTACCTGTTCAGTGAGAAAATCCCTTCTAAGGATCATGTTTGTCTAAACAGAGAACTGCTCCCACTTTGATGCATGACTTTTTCCCCCTCTAGCTTCAGCCGAAGAGTCTTTCCTCATACTGAGCTGAATTGTTCCTTTGTGTTCTAGTTTGGTCATAGGGAGTAATTCTAGGCTCTCTTCCATATGATAGGCTTTACATGCTTTCTTCTTTTGTAGGTTAAATATTCTCAGATTCTTCAACTATTCCATTTTGATAGTCATTCTAGACATTTTAGCACTATAATAACCCTTTCCCTTTAATGCTCCCTGTTACAAATGTATCTACTAAAGTATGGTTAGAAAGTTAATTTAAGAAAATTTCAATTCAGTTCAATTCAGGGAATAGTTATCAAGCACTGTTGATGTGCCAGGCACTCCATTGGGCCCTGGGGGCTATGACAGTGAACACGACCATCTGTCCTCCTGAAGATCACAGCGAGCAAAGGCAGAGATTCAATAAGTAATTACAGCTCTGATGAGGGTTATGGAATAAGCTGTAAAGTTGTCTAAAGCAAAGGGAATTTAATGAATCCTGGAGAATCATGGAAGGCTTCTATGATGAGGAGATGTTTAAGTGAAGACTTGAAGCATGAGTAGAAATTAGCCAGGATGATAGAGGTTCAGGCAGTGGAATTGGTACATGAGGAAGCCTTCGGGTTCCCAAAGTCCAAAGGAAGACACTGTTTAGGAGGAGAATTCCGAGGTCTCATATCAGTGGAGAGAGTCTTGAGTGGCTGTCCCCACTAGGTATTGGGGAACGCCGTTGCTCAGAAAGGAGAAAGCCCTTTACTCTTCTTTCTGTGTGTGCTCCCTGGCTTTCACACTGACCCCTCTACTTATTTACGTCATAGTTTTAACAAATGTCCTGATTATGTGAACATGTTATCTCAGAAATGAATGCTTTAGAGGTTTTACCTTTGGAAAAAGTGCTAAAGGCATACAGTCACTCTTTCTACTTGGTTATATTTATGTGCCACATGGCTAATTAGATAAAGACCAAAAGGTGTTTAATAGATTTAGCATTCAGGAATTCATTGGTGACATTCCAAAGAACTCTTAGTGGCTTGGTGGGAGAGGAAGTCAGATGGCACTGGCATAGAGAGGGAATAGGGGGTGAGCTGGTAAATACAGAGAATGTAGACACTCTAAAGAATCTTGGGTGTAGAAAGAAGAAAAGACAAAGGATAAATATCCAGAGGAAAAGAAGAATAAAGAAATGTCAGGGTTTTTTTTTAAAGGAAAGATGATCATAAGATTAAACATTGCTGAAGTACACTACTATTTATGAAAAAGTGAGAAATATGGGAAAAGTTTCTCCCAAAGGAGGCCTTATCTATGACCTTTGGTTGTTTCCAATTTGGCTTAGAAGGTAAATATAAAACATAAGTAATGGCATAAGAATAGGAAATTCTATAAAAGGAAATTTTATTGTGAACTAGCTGTGTGATGAGAAAGGGAAGAAAAGAGAAGAGAAAATTAGACACTATACATTGAGATGACAATGCTTTCAAAACGTGGTAGCAGGCTAGAGACCAATGTGGGCTAGAGGTTTAAAAACAAGATATTTTCAAGTTTCTCTCCTTGACATTCAATCAGTTTAACTTTAAGCAAGCTTTGTAGCCTTTCCAAGCTTGCTTTCTATTCGTAAAAAGGAGATCATGACGCTGAACTCACACATTTTGTGTTTGTGAAGAGGAGATAGTTCTTGTAAAGTTCCTACTTTGATTAACATGCAATAAATGATAGTTCATATAAAATAATAGAACCTGGGACATGAATGGCAGAGACAATACTACTCTATCATGGTTTGCACATGGTAGGTATTCACAAAAACTCAGACAGAAAAGAGAAAGTGGAATGCACAATATAAGCAAACATATGAAGTTAAAAAATATATGTGAGGGCAGATGATGACAAATTAGATGGATCTAAAGGTGACGCTATAAAGTTTCCTTGTGTTCATGATCTTAGGAAAATCTGGGAGATCAGGGTACTTGGACGTTAACTCCTAAATAGTAATTCATGATATGAGTGTTAATTACATTATCTTTTATAACAGGTACAAGTTTTACTCCAAAATGATCCAGAACTGTAAGAAACATACCTTGATTCTTCTACATAGCAACTATTTTTCTTTGAAAAATTTTTGTTGCTGTTGTTTAGTTTCTATTTTATAATCATAACTTAACTCTGCAATATAGCTAGACTTGGAGGAGAGTAAGGAAAATATGGAACCCATAGTACTGCAGTGAGCACACCAAGATTAAAGGATATTTCGATCAGATGAGGGTAAGGGGTGCTAACCTGTGCTACAGAAGGAATGGTCTGATAGTTAAGATAAAACACAGTCAAATTTATTAGGTTTGTATACAGTCAGAAATGATGATCTTCTTGATGGTCTTGCCATTCTGGCACCCAAAGTCTCCATGGCTTCCACAATATTCCTGCCCTCTTTCACCTTGCCAAAGATCATGTGCTTACCATCCAGTCACTCAGTCTTGGCAGTGCAGATGAAAAAATGGGAACCATTAGTGTGGGTCTAGCATTTGCCATGGACAAGATGCCAGGACCTGTCTGCTTCAGGATGAAATTCTCATCATCAAATTTCTCCCCATAGATAGACTTGCCGCCAGTGCCATTATGGTGTGCGAAGTCACCCTCAGACATATAAGTCCCAGGATAATCCTGTGAAAACAGGAGGCTTTATAACCAATTTCTCTGTCTCCAGTGCTCAGAACACAAATGTTGTCTTCTGTCTTTGGAACTTTGTCTGCAAACAGCTCAAAGGAGACATGCCCCAGGGCTTGCCCTCCACCACGATGTTGAAGAACACAGTGAGGTTGTAGGTGGCTTCAAGGGGCAGCATCTGTAGGACCTCTTTGAATCTTCAGTTCCTTAGGCGATCAAACACCTAAACCGTCTCTCTTTTCCCTGGCTTGTGTCTAAATTCCAGGGAGATTTATGCAATTTCAAGATGTTATATGACCTATCTTAGTTTTTAGTCATCCACCACACAAATGTTTGCCGACCAGTCCATGGTCCCATTTGGTCCTTGCTCACTGATCCATAGAGTAAACTGTTGAGACAACTCTCATTCTTGCCTATCTAGGGCTTCTGGTCCAATGGGTCTCTCTGATATTTCCATGTCAGGCTTGAAAACAGAAACATCAAGCTTTTATGCTATTCCCTGGTAAGGTACTTCTCCTGGTACATTATCTATGGCTTCATTTGCCTTGATGCCCAATTTGTGATTTTATCACTTCCATGGGTTTATGATCTAGGAGAAGGGGGCAAATACCCATATTTGTTCTCTGTCTCTTAAACCACATCAGGGACTTGTGTTCTCACTGAGGTTCTAATATGGAGAGCAGAGTCAATACTTTCTCTCTCTAAACCACCATACTTTGTCTTTCTTCTGCTGTCCCCCAGCCTAGTAGATTATGTTTCTAGTATTCAGGGAAGATCTGTCCCTTTATAGTTTTTGATAGCTTCCTTCCAGAGTCATTTTCACCCCTCAAATAATCACTTTGTGGCATTGTGATTTTGGAAAATATAAACGAGGAATTCATAGGAAGCTTCTGTTTTCCACTTTTACCTTGTCACATCTATATCCTGAGGAAATTACTAGAATAGACAGATTATTTGCCTGAATTAGGTGAGCAAGTGGAAAAGGGAAAGCGGGAACTTTAGGAAAAAAATCCATTCATATTTCAACATACTGTGATAATGACAATACATTGCATTACCTTACAATTTGATACATAACTTGTAAATTGATAGAAGCCCTATATTGGTTATTGAAATTTGGTCAGTCATCTCCAGCAATGCACTTCAGTACATTTTTATTCACCTGAATTCTTTATCCAAATAAAAGAATATTCTTTATTCTATTGTTTGGAAAAAAAATTCTGTACAAATGCCTTTAACTCACCTGATGAAAATTTAGATTAGTTAGTTGTTAATGTCTGGCGATCACAATTCTGAGATTATAATGGCAACAAACAAACAAAAAACAACAAAGGAGATTACGCCAATCCAGACTTTCTTCTTTTGGAAGAATCCTGAAAAGTCAATATCAATTTTTGCCCAAGGCTTCTTGATCACTTCCCAAGGGCATAAAATTACTTTTGGAAGTTTTGTGCTAAGTAGTATAGTATATACTATTTTCACTTACTAAAAATTTTATTCAATATAAAAATCAATTAGCAGCTTGGTAGAGTCCCACTTTTAGTCAATGCCTTCATGGAAATAAATTTCTGATCTGTGCTTTGTAGAACTGACAAAATATTAGGATGTATTTCACTTAAGTTTTGAATCTAAGGAGTGTTACATGGGTTTGTAATTACTTTTATTTCCCAGGAAGTTTCTCTACTAGATATTCTCTTCACACCAACCTTAGGATAAAAGTTAGCATCCCTCAGAGATACCTGTAGGATTTGATGTTCTAGCATCAACATTTTTAATAACACAGCACAATAAAATTGGGGATTGGCAAGGTGATGACTCGTGGTGTAAGTCTTCAATATTGCTTTTCTAAGTGTCCAAATAAATACTTTGGTTTTGGACATAAACTCTCAGTGCTACATAGAATGATTTATAGTTACAGGTAATACAACCTTTTGGGAAAGTTCCTAAAGCAGCTTGTGATCTATGCTAGTTGTGAAAGCCCAAGGATGAGTGCAGCTGTAGGACTTCTTGCTCCCATGACTGCAGCAGGTATGTTGTTAAAATATACTTCTATTCAAAGTGTGTGTGATGTTATTCTTGAAAAAAATGATGTCTCCGCGCCATCTGGCATTTCTTGGGTAGGCACTGCACCAGCACCATGTGGTGAAGTGCTAGGGGCAGGAAATTGTGGTTTATTTCATTGTTTTGCTAACAAAGACTCAGAAGTCAGTAATTGCTTGACATTTCTGCAAGTGTCTTCCAGTTGGAGAGAACACACTTAGACAATGAAATAATGAAAGGGTTGTGCAATGAGTTTCTATGTGTGTATGTGTGTGCAATACACAAATTTACCCCAGGGGTATGTGAAGGTCTGCTTTTGTTTCTGGAGAAGATATAGAGTGATTTGACGGCTAACACACTTCTGTTCAAACTGAGTGAAGTAATTCAAGGAGACACACATCTTTTTTTTTTTTTTTTTTTAAAGTATAGGGAATAATATTGTATATTTACTTTTTAAACCCCATTATTTTTCTTTTTTTTTTACAAATAGTTTATTGTCAAATTAGTTTCCACATAACACTCAGTGCTCATCCCCACAAGTGTCCTCCTCCATGCCCATCCCCCCTCCCCCCCACATCCATCAGTCCTCAGTTTTTGTCAGCATTCAAGAGTCTCTCATGGTTTGCCTCTCTCCCTTTCCCCCACCATTTCCCCCCTTCTTCTCCCCCTTGTTCCTCAGTTAAGTTCCTCCTAATCCTCCTATACATGCAAACGTATGATATTTGTCTTTCTCTGCCTGACTTATTTCGCTCAGCATAACACCCTCAAGGTCCATCCATGTTGCTACACATGGCCAGATTTCATGCTTTCTCATTGCCATGTAGTATTCCATGGTATAGATAAACCACATCTTCTTGACCCATTCATCTGTTGATGGACACTTAGGCTCTTTCCATGTTTTGGCTCTTGTTGAGAGTGCCACTATGAACATTGGAGTACGTGTGCAAGGAGACACATATCTTAAAAAGTTAGGATTTCAGTTTTCTGTTTTCTTCCTGACTCAGATACATGATATATAAAAATTAGGGACATCTCTTGAATTTTGCCTGAGTGTAGCTGGTATTAGTTCTACAGTTTGGACACATTCATGTAGAATAACATTATAAGAATCCTAGTGTCAGGACTTTCATCAGGAGCATTAGAAAATTCCAGGCATAGACTTTCGAAACCACCTTACCTGTAATGTCTCTGACTAGGTGTCAGGTTAATGTGTGTGGTAGTATTTGTAATAATCAAAATCATTGCTGCACTTGGCCAGAACTTCACAGAGTGGCTAACTACAGGTCTTACTGTACAATTATATTTAAAGTCAGAATGATGGACTTGAGATTTCATGAGTCAAAGAGACCAGGATGATTTGGGCCCCACCACCTATTAAGTCTGAAGAGGAAAACTTACTAAACCCACTAAACCCATATCAGTTTCATTATGAAATCAATAATAACTTACTTAAAGCATTGTTTTAAAGATTAGTTCAGAAAAGAAGTATGAGATCACAGACCTGGATTTAGGTTTCAATAACTTTTAGTTGAATCTTTTTAGGTAAATTTTCAATTACCTTAAAAAAAATCCCCACTTCGAATGCTTTTTAAAATGAATAATGACTCCTAGCAGAGTTTAGAGTACAAGGGGTGTGCCTTTCTCTTTGATTTTTGATTTTATTTTTCAAACAATGAATATCTTTTCCCCCCAGATTTTTCGTATGATAGGAAGAGTAAGGGTTTTGGGTTTGTGTGCGTGTGTGAATTTTCCATTTGTGTCAGTCTCTTAGATTTTAGGAGATGGGTGTCTATTGCAGGAGATGAGAGGTTGCAAGAAAGCAGTAGCGATCAGCTCTGCTTCAGCAAAGCACAGAGGGTGTGAATTGTCTAACAAGTTGCAGGCTTTGAATAACGTTGCTTCTGAAACTCATTCATTTGTGGCAACACGTTGGCTGATCTTACTTGGCACAATCTAAAAGATAGTCTGCACTGATCAGTTTTCTTTCTTTTTTTTAATGTTTATTTATTGACAGAGAGAGAGAGAGAGAGAGAGAGAGAGAGCATGTGGGGAAGGGGCAGAGAGAGAGGATCCGAAGCGGGTTCTGCACTGACAGTAGAGAGACTGATGTGGGGCTTGAACTCAGGAACTGTGAGATCATGACCTGAGCTGAAGTTGGACGCTTAAACAACTGAGCCACGCCAAAACCCCTGCACAGATCAGTTTTCAACTGGATATTTGGACCACATGGACATAGCCAGCCTTTAGTTTCCAGAAACTTCTCTGGGTCATTTGGCATTGTTTTACATTGGGCAGGAAAGAAGCTAGTCATCTGAGCACTTGCTTTTGAAAAACTCTCAGTCCTGAATAATTGAAGAATCACCCATTTTTATTCTTAGAAATCACTTGATCATTTTAACATTCAATCAGTTATTTCTTCATGCATTCAAGTTTTTATTTATCTAAACATTCATATATTCATGCATTCAAGAAAGAAGTTAAATGTTGGCACAGGTAAGGCATTGGGTTAGGTCACCGATTCTGATGAATTCACCTGGACAGATGTTCAGTGTGCTCAGCAGGATTGCAGGAGTCCTCGTAGGATTGCAGGAGTCCTCGTTTGTATTAGGTTTCTCCAGAGAAACAGAACCGATATGTTTGTTTCTTCCTTGTAAGAAGTTGGCTCACTGCAATTACGGAGGCTGAGAAATCTAAAAATCTCAAGTTTCTAGGTTCAAGACCCAAGAAGAACTGATATTTTAATTGGAGTCTGAAGGCAAGAAAAGAGCTATTATCTTGGTTCAAAGCAATCGGCAAGAGGAGTTCTCTTTCACTTGTGGAAGAGCCAGACCTTTTGTTCAAGTCTTCAACTCATTGGATGAGGTCCACCCACATTACGGAGAGCAATCTGCTTTACTTAGTCTAATCAAATGTGAATCTCATTTTAAACGCCCTTATGGACACATGCAGCATAATGTCTGATCAGATATCTAGGCACCCTGTGGCCCTGTCAAGTTGAGATGCAGAACTAACCACTACATTGTTTTTACTGTTGAAATGATAAAATGTTGAACTCAATAAAACATCATATTATAAATCAAATTTGTCTTTAGAATGTTTATTTTCCAGAGTTTGATAGTTCTCCTTTAGGGAGTCTGTCATATCCTCTCAACAGTAGGATTTATTTTAAGTTTTCTTCAAAATTCCAAGTACTCCTAAAAGTTATTGACCAGTGTCCTGTTTTGGAATCCTCCTAAAGTTTGTCTATTTAACTGTTATTAAAATATTCAAATGTCAATCCAGCCCTAGGAAGGAACAACTGTTACTTCAACTTTCCTAAACTCATCAACATTTTGAGGACTGTAATATTTAAGAGCACTTTTGTCTTATATTACATATGTCCTCAGATATTTCAAACTTTCCTGTGTGCAGAATTTCCACTGGAATGATTATCTTTATTCAATTGCCATAAAAGAACTCCCACACCAAGAAAGCTGCCTTGGATTTTTATATATTTTAAGCAGGTTCATAAAAAATAGGTCCCTTGCCCTTTTGTAGAGAGAAAAGAGCAATAAATATATTTAATATCACTCATAGAAGTGAACATAAAGTGAACTTCATGCATCCTGATTCTAATTGCAAATCATTCTTGCTCTTTTACGGTCACATCACAGATAACCAGACTCAATCAGAGGTTACCTTTAAAAGCAAATCCTTGGCCCAGCCTACTTCTTTCCTCTGACTCTCTGTCTCTCACCCTCAGGCCCTCTGGATCTCCTGTTCTCACGGCTAAATTCAAGATCCTCACATGGGCTCTTGCTGTGGCTCTGGGATTCGGAGTCACTCAACCTTAGTATACGGCGATACCTCAAGTTAGAGGAAATAAGTGTGACTTCATCTGAATTAGGCCTTCAGTGAGAATGTGTGTTAACCCATATGCCCTTTCATTGATGCTCCTCCTCTAGTTAACAGTGAAATTTAAATAAGACAAAAAAGGGTTATTAAAAATTAAATTTGCTCTGTGTTCAGAGATGCAACGAACCATGTCCAAATAAATAAATAAATAAATGAATATTTTAATCCTTTGCTCCCAGGCTGGCCCTAACTATAGCTAGAAGAGTTAGCTATAATAAGTGTGGTGTCACCTTGGAGCGATGTTCCTTATGCTGCTCACACATTTCTCCTATGTTCTGACCTGTCGGTAATAATAATAAACACTTATGTGGTACTTACCATATGCCAAGAGCTGTTCTCCACCCCTCCTTCTACCAAAAAGCTTTGATACCCTGGGATAAACTCTCAGTTCTCATGTGGTGCCACTTACACCACCCACACCCGGAGTTCTCCAAGGGGGAGTGTTTTCATTATCATTTCTCCATGGACTTCCTTTCCCTGATAAAGTATCTACCATCCAAAATCTCACCAGAGGACGCAGCTCTTACTCTGGAAAACTCTATATTCCAGAGCAAGTCTTCCTAAATCTCACTAAAGAACACTTCCTTCCTTAGTGGATGAATTTTTCATTTTAATGATCAGAAACCTCATACCCTTGTTTTAGGTCTCTAGACCTAAACTTCCTTCATAAATAAATTCCATCTGCCCACAAGGCCGACATCCAATGGCTTATAGCTAGTTGAATTTTATTTTGAGGGCGAAATTATGGACAGATCTTTCTTCCTGAAATTAGTTAAGACACAATTTGTATAGAATAAAAAAATGATTCCATGAAATCAGATATTAGATTAAAATGCTTTTAGAGCATTTTAACATAATTATAAGATGATTAAACTGAAATTCAGAGATTGAAAGGATAATTTTTTAATGGAACACTTATTCTAAGTAGACTATTAAAAGATTACACTGCATAAACAATCTGAAATTTCAAATGTAAGTAATAACATAGATTGGGAGTTCTTCTAGTGGAGATTTTTAGGCATCATAATTTTCTGAAACTGGTATATATTATGGAAATAATTAGTTGCAGATTTTTAAAGTTCTAAAAAGAATCCATTTAATCTCTATCCCTTGAGTATTATGTTGTAGAATGTATTCATGTCCAGATTCTTTCTTTAGGTGAACTGCTGGACTTGAATGAGACAGAATGTAACAGAATATTGATGGAAAAGTTTGAATATTTTTGACAGTTGAAATAGCTTCAGGCTTTCTCCAACATTTATGACTTTCTTTTTGGTTTTACAGCAGTACTTGTGTAGGTTTTGTGTATCTCTCATATTAGCTGTCTGGAATTGAGAGATGAGGTGAGGTCTGGAAAACTCCCCCAGCAAGGTCAAGTTCCTGTTGACTAATTCTATGATTGCCAAGAACAGTCTCTGAGTCCTTGAGGCCAAAGATTGTGGTACAGGCTCTGCTTGGAGCTGAAAGTGGTTTCTGAGAGGCTTCAGCTCAAGGGATGAGGAGAGGCTCCAGGAGGCCTTCAGTCACACATTCACAAACCAATGTGATGGGGGGAAATGGTGGCTCTGGTGAAGGCTCTGTGGGTGTGATGAATGTCTGAATGACTCACGGTGGAGGGGAACGTTAACAGGCCTCCCCATCAGATGCCATTTGCTATAATTTTCATACAATACACTTGGAAAGCCCCCCTATGGAAGAGAGGTTGCTGTCATTTGTCTCTTTCAAAAGTGCTCCAGTAGAGAAAAGCATTTTCATTTTCAAAAATCTTGACAATCCCCTAAAGGCTGTCTAACTAGTCAAGGTATCTGAGCCCATTCCCTCACCCGAAATATTGTTTATTCTCCTTCTTTGAGATTTGTCTTTCCTCCTACTGAAACTTGAAACACAGGAGGCCCAAACTGGGGTCAGCTGTTCATTACTTCTTTCAGCTGTGTCTTAGCTACGCAGGGTTAAACTCTCTCCTTGGGTCTTTATTCTGTTTTAAATGTTATTTTAAACACTAAATGAGCTTGGAGAACTTGCATCCCCATCACCCTGTTATAAAGGTAATAACTTCCTATTATAGGAATGTTGGTAAAGTAAAAAGAAAACAAAACTATTTATGGTTCCACTCAACCGAAAAAATCCATTGTTTATAAACACTAATTGTCAGTGTTTTGGTTTTTTTTTTTTTTTAATCCAAACTCCTCAGCTCATACCTTTTGCCCCATGTACAGCTGTCTCACTGCTTTCAGTGTCGACTTTTATCATATATTTATAACTGTTTTGAGAGTTGTACACATGCACTTTGGAGAATTTGGCAAGTGAAAAAATGTATATACAAGAAAACATACCCACTACCAGTGATCACGTTCTAGCATATTTCTCCACCAGTCACGGTTCACTATTAGCATGAAAGAAGGTTTCTTTTATAGCCAAAAACTTTCTATAAACATTACCTATGAAAGCTGAATAAAAGGCACATTTTAGGGATCTGCCAAACATTTTTAAAAACAATGTCTTCAGAGTATTTCCAGTCTGTTATTTGGTGAGGAAACAAAGCATATGGACCATCAGTGAGAAGCCTGGATCCCAGAGTGATTTCTTGTACACAATCTTGCCTTTTCTCCCTTCCTTTTGTAGACTTTGTTCTTTAATAAACATCTTGTACCCAAACCACATCTCCAGGTCTGATTCCTGGTATCCATATCTATGACACTCAAAAGAAACCAGAAAACTTGTGTCTCATTTTGATTTTTCCTCCAAAGTCCTGCAAATATGGATTCCCTGGAAATGTACCAAGATTTACAGGAAGACATGGTAACTTGTATTCTCTTAGGCCTTTTATATACTTCTTATCAGCTTGGTTTTATCTGTATCTTTAGAGATATTCCTCTTTTATTGTATTTGTATCTGTATCTTTTATTTATTTGTAGTTCACATGGAATATTTCAAAACACAGATTATGATTATTTTTTACATAATAAAGGGTACTGAGTACCTTACTGAGGGCAAGGTGCATGTTAGATACACTTCCTGTTATTGCTAAGAAATAAGACTGAATGAATAAATTCTACTTATGTTATAGTTGTAAACAGATTACAAACTTGAGACTTTTTCTGAAGTACAAGTTTTAAATTCAGACTCTTCAGAACCTAATGGTATCATAGAGTACGCCTGAATTAAGGCTAGGAAAACAAAGATCCCAACTTCTGACGGTGTTTTGGCAGAATCACAAATATGATGAATTTCAAACATATGATCTTTGAGTTAGAAAGCTTTTATTCAATGTTCCAAATGACCCTGCATTTCCCGTAGATTTATTAACAAAAATGTACAGAAAGAAAGATTCTGCTAGCTTTTCACTGGCCACGGTCAGCCCAGACAGAATCATTTACTATGTCAATTACACAGGAGAAATCACAAGTGATGATTAATTGGTCTAATTTTCTATGTGATTAATAAAGCATTCTGCTTACTCTTCATGTGTGACTTTTTTTTTCTATAGAAAAATCCCCAAGAGGGTGATTTTATATTGTATTTTTACTTTTCTCCACTGAACATTTTTTTTGAGAAAACTTTCTGTTGAAGTATCACTCGTGCAACAACGTGCACAAATCCCAAGTATACGGTTAGATAAATCGTCACAAAGGGAATACATTCATCCTACCAAGGCCTGACCAAGAACTAGAAACTTAGTTGTACTGCACAGGCTTCTTATGCCCTTTCTTCTCCTCCTCCTCCTCCTTATTCTTCTCCTTCTCCCCCCGACCCCACCTTCTTCTCCTCCTTCTTCTCTCTCTTCTTTCTATTTTAATCACCTACTACTCATCACAACAGGTGCACTTTTAAATTCCCTATTGCACCCACCTATTTCACCCATACCCCAACCCACCTGCCCTCTGGAGATGTGAATATTTTATTCCCTTCTCTCCTTCCCTCCTTGCCTACCCTCTTATTTCCTCCTCCTCTCCCTCCTTCTTTCGACTTTCACCTCCTGCCTTCTCTTTCTTCTTCTATTCTCTATTTTGTTTTGTGGAATTTTTTTAAAAAATATTTTTATTTATTTCTAGGAGAGAGAGACACACACACACAGCATGAGCAGGGGAGGGTCAGAGAGAGAGGGCGTCACAGACTGAAACAGGCTCCAGGCTCTGAGCTGGCAGTCAGCACAGAGCCCGACGCAGGGCTCGAACCCACAAACCGCGAGATCATGACCCAAGCGAAAGTCGGACGCTCAACCGACTAAGCCACTCAGGCGCCCCTGTTTTGTGGAATTTTAAAGGGAACTTTCAAGGTATGATATAAATGTGTGCTACAGAAGAGTTTTCATTATATTATAGAGATATTACATATCAAATTACCATTTGATCCACCATTTCTCATATTTAAATGAGTGGGTTCATTGTTTTTAATAAATTTGTTTTAAAACACAATACTTATTGTGTAACTATTAGTACTATTTTAAAACTAATTCACAAAGGAGTTTGTGTAAAAATCAGCTACCTTCCATTCATGCTTATGAGCATCCTGAACCCTTATCATTGAAATGGAGATGTGGGGAAGTGGCCTACTGACAAGGCCTAAGTTCTGGCAGCTTTGGGTATTTTCTCTGAGGAGACGCAAAGAGTGAGCATTATTTCTCCCAACACCGAGCTTCTTCTTTTCCAGGCTGGCATTGTGATAAATACCATGAGCAACCAAATACCCTCGATATTCTCTCAGGTTTGATTCTGGTAACACCAATGGGTAGAGATAAAGACATTAATGAAGTGAAGCAATTTGGACTCTGACTAGTGAAGTGTGAGGGAGAAATACATCAAATGGTTTCAGTTACAGCACTGGTGTAACTGAGCAGAGGGAGTGTTACAGTGAGCAGCTGGAGGGTTTGATCTCAGAATCAATAGCTTTCACTTGAAGGACACATAGTAGAGGGTCTGACCATCCCTTTGCCCTGTGAAACACCGATGTTTTTCAGGCAGCTTAAATTTTTGTAGAAGCAAGAAGCTGGCAGGATGCCAAAATAGGAGTTTGCATAAGGGCTAAAATAGTGTCTAGAGGACAATTCAGTCTCTTTTGTAGCAATTTGGGGCCATTTTTCAGATTCAACGTCTGACATAAGCCATGGTGACTTGTCACTTGCCTGCTTCAATTTGCATGGAGTGGGTTGGGACTCTGATGAAGAGGGTCATGAATGAGCTTATGAATATGAGTTAGGACTCCTATGATCCGAGAGGTCTGGCAACTTAAGTACTTTACATTATTTATGACCATTCTATCACCAGTGTTAATATGCCCACATAGAAGACAATTTCAGGGCACAGCAACTCTCATATAATAGCATTGATTGAAATTGTCCTTTTGAAGACATGAAATTAATCACTAGTAAGAGAATCAAAGTCTCTGATATTCCCTTTCTGTCTTCTCTCTCTCTCTCTCTCTTTTTAAAAATAAACTCTACCCTCAACACTGGGCTCCAACTCAAGACTCCAAGATCAAGAGTTGCATTCTCCACCGACTGAGCCAGCCAGGTGCCCCTGATATCCCTCTTATGGAGTGTTAGTTATGGGTAGAGAAATACAGAAGATATGATACAAAGGCAACTGTGAGGGAAGATCCCAGAAAAGTCTTTATTCAAAGTTAGAGAGCTTTTATTAACTTATTTTTTTAAAGTAGGCTTCACTCCCAGAATGGAGCTCAGCACAGGGCTTGAACTCATGGCCCTGAGATCAAGACCTGAGGTGAGATCAAGAGTCAGATGCTTAACCCACTGAGCCATCCAAGTGCCCGTAGAGAGCTTTAATTTTATTTCTTGGCTGAGTGGCACCCATAAGAATATCTAAGAAGGGGAGTGACACTGTATCCGTGAAAGATGACGTTTAATCAGGCAGAGGTCTGCAGGATGTAATGGAGAAAGATACCTAAGGAAGGGACAGTCAGTTGTCAAGGCAGTAGCCAAAAGTCCAACTTCCAGAGAACTATTACCAGCCCTAGAAAACTCTGGGCCTGAGATAAATCATTAGACTCTGGAAGCAGGCAACCACTACTCAGACTAGAAAACATGCCCTTAAATTGCATGCTCACTCCAACTAGAAGATACCAAATACCATCTTGTACAAATGAGAACAAATCTGTTGACGTCAGACAAAGCACAGCCAAGGGATACCAGGACTGGTAGCATGTGTGCTGCAGGTAATCTGGGTAGGGATGTGTTGAAGGTCCCCACAAAGGGACCACAGCTAGCCTCTTCTCAGAGCACTGAGACCCACCAGCAGGAAACTCAGTGGTGTCTCAGACCACTGGGGTACGATGCCATCTGGCATAGTGTGGCCAAAACACTCATCTCAGGTCCTCTTCTGACTGACTTGGTCAATGGTAGAGGGAAGGGAGAAAAAGGTTTGCAATAGGGAAATCTGGAAGGTTGAATGGACAGAATTTGGTAATAAATTGGGTGTGGCCATTATAGAAGAGAGAAGAGACACAGCCAAGCCTAGGTCATGGTGTTCAAACTCTTTTGAGTTCTAAAGCTAAGGATAGTGTGGCTCTAAGGATAGTGTGTAAGAGAAGTGTGAAGGCTTGAGAATGTAAGTGTGGAGAATGTATACATTCACAGATCTAAAAAGAGAAGGAGGCTGGGAATGAACTAAAGAATGAACAGAAAAGGTGAAGAAGAAAGTGCTATCATAGGAATGAGAGGAAGAGGAAGATCTAGTGTGGGGGTGGTCTATTGGATAGGAGTGCGCTAATTTGGCACTAATTCTCCAACTGCAGTAATTTCATTGTTGTTGGAGAGCATATGGATGTTTTTACCCAAGAAAGTGAGAGAGTCAAATTTTAATTTTAAGAAGATGATTTTGGCAACAAAATGAAGCATGCAGTTAAGGGAGAAACTGGAGACCAGGTGGCCAGTTAGAAAATTAGGTAATAAGAACAACCCTGAAGCCCTTAAGCATCTATAAAGCTGGATAGAAAATAATCGTTTTCACTTTGAGAAAGAACTTTCTATTTTATTTTCTTGCAGTGAAAAATGAGGTGAGAGTGAGATTTGGTAATTTAAAGCGAATATCTTCTGTTTATAGAATCCAGGAAAATGGGTTGCAATGAGAATCAATGTCACAGATGGATTAAAGATGCTTTGTGTGAGAAAAACAGAAAGATGTAAAGAAACTAAGGACACAAAAAATATAGGATTTCTAAGAAACAAAGGTTGTCTTTTTGTATAATTGTTCCGTGGAGGAAAAAGAGAAAAGAACATTATTCCCCATCCTTGAGAACATGACAGTAGAAAAGAATGGCTTTTAAAAATAGTTTTTCTGGAGACTCTGGCTCCATAACTTTTGACCATTTCAGATACGTGTGTTTACAAACTGAATCTACTATACCCTACGATGTCTGTTAAGCAGACATTTTGATATATGAAATGATTTATCGAGAGCTCCATTAGGGCAAAGAATAGATTGAAGTCTATAAAAGTACAAAATTCAGGGTATCAAGTAAAATGAGCTGAATGTTTGAAGGTACTTGGTTCCTGTTTAAATTTATGTTATAAAATCTTTCCTAGTTTAAAGGAAAAGAAGAAAAAGTGATGGTAAAAGAGTATCAAAGGAAGTGATCATGTGATGAAATGAAACGAAATCAGTTAAAGACACTTGGAAAATAGATCAAATGGAATATGTGAGTCAGACGCTGTGTTGGAGACTGTATGTTCAGAATGAGGATAAAACCCTTATCTGTTGTAGATTAATAATTGTAATAGTAATAAGAATAATAAATAGCAATAGTTAACATTTATTAGCATCTGTTATTTACCAGCTAGTGTTTATGTGTTTCTAAGTTTTCACTTATTTATTTATCACAATAACCTCACCCATGCTCAATGTTATAGAGGAGGCACAATGAGATTAGGTGCCAAAGTCACACATTGAGCTCACTCTATCATCCTGCCTCCTAAAAAGTCAGGAAGACACAAGTTGTGTCAGGCAGTATTGGCTGGGTTATGTTATGGTAACAAACAACTTTTAAAATCTTAGTTGTATCTAACAATAAGGTTGTTTTTTTTTTTGTTTTTTTTTTTTAACTTTATTACAGGACACTTGGTCTGCTTCATTTCTGGACTTTTCCTGAAGAAACAGGCCCTTTTGAGGACACTGTTCACCTTTAGGCAGAGGAAATAGAAAGCAGTGGAAGAACCATGCGATAAGTCCTACAGCTTCTACTGTGTATGGAACGTATCACTTCTTCCCTCATTTCTTTGGCTTAAGTAAGTCACACAGTAAGCCTGTCAATGGTGAGAAGTGCAATTCTTCTCTAGGGAGGGCCTTTGGAGTAAGAGGTCCCACAAGGAGGGATTTTTGCCTTTTGTTTTTTGGCTGTTGTTATAAGAGTTTTTAACTTTGCATGGATGCAAATCAAGGGATAGTTGACTTGACATCATTGCACACCAAAGAGTTAATGTTATGACCCTGAAAAGAATTCTTGGCAGTCAGTATTGATTGGGGAATGGCAGAGTAGTAGAGAGTCATGCAAATGAGGGACTATGAAATTGAGAGGAGTTACTTCTCACCATGACCAGGAAGGCCAGCAAGGCTGTGGCCCAAATCCTTGCTGACCAAGGCACCCGGGAGGAAGACTGAATTTCAATAGTATGTCAGGTCACACACGACTGAAGGGAAGGGTTTACTGGGTTGAGAGCTGGTAGGAAAGGGTAGATCAAGCAAAGAGATCACAATCTCAGGATCTGGTGAAGGCTGAGGGTTAGTTCAGATTTCAAGGGCGGGGGGACCAATTTTTTGGGGGGAAGAGCATGCCCTGAATTCCTTTGTCTGAAAACCCCTCCCCTCCATGAATTCCTGGGGAGTATGCTATGAACTCGTAGCAATGTATGTAAAGAAGAACAATTATAGACAGTCCTATTTACTAAAATATAGAGAGATAATGGGCTCAACCAGATCTATATGAACCAAACAATTAGAACGTAAACCCTTGCAGACAGTTAGGTAGAGCAGACACATGATAAATGAGAACAATTTAATTCTTGAATTAATGTTAAATTCTAATCTGAATTTTTTGGATAAATTGCTCATTTTCATGCAAATAAATCTGTTTTCAGGACTCTAAAAATATTTCCACAATGATGTAAATGGTTCTTGATGAATACAACAAAAGCAAGCAATGATCACCTTTTTGGAACTTTGAATAAATTCACATCAGGTGAGGGTATAACATTTAGAAGTAAGACAATTTATTTTCCTTACCAATGCTAAAGAACTGTAAAAGCTAGGCAGCAGACTGGAGCATTTGGGAAAGGGAGACAAAAATAAGATTTAATCTCATCACTCACATATGCGAAAGTTCTAATTTTTGTGTATTCTTTATAGTTTTTCCCATCTACATATAAAAACTATGTAATTACAGATTCCATTTCCCATAAACAATCTTCCATGCTGAAGTCCCTGTGACATTTATAAGTCCCTGTGACTTATAATGGCTGCAAAATAGTCCATGGCACTGACATAATTTAATTCATTTAGTTTCTTCCCAATTTCATCATTATTAATAATATTGCAGTAGATGGCTGGATAGAACATATGTATAAACATTTTTGTTTGTGGCTGTTGAAGCAAAATTCCAAAACTGGGGTTACTGGGTCAGAGGTTATAAATGCTTTATGACTACATGTAAATTGATTTTAAAAAATGACTACACCAATTTAAAATGTGAATGCAATTCGCTACACGCTCACTGGGTTTAGGGATTATATTTAAAGACCCTATAAATTGAAAAATCCATAGGAAGATATGATATTGTGTGTTAAGTTTTATGTTTGAATACTTGTGGGGCTGAATATTGTTTTCATGTGTTTATTTACCAACAGCTTGGATCATTATTCCTTCATTCAACCCGTTCATTCAGTCCCTGCACAAATATTTTTTTGAGCACCCACATTGTAGATGTGAGGCACTATCTCTATTTCCGAGCACACAGCAGTGGAGAAAATAAATCTCTGTCTCTATGAATTTTGTTTTCTAGGGTAAAGAAGACAATAAACATAATAAGTATTAAAATTGTGTAGTATTTGAATATTGTAACTGCTATGGAAAAAATAAAGCAGCATAAACGTTAAGAAATTTGTTGGAAAGAAGTTGCATTTATGAGTAGGGTTATCAGTGAGAAGTAAATGCTTGAACAAAGACTTGAACGATGTGGGGCAGGTCCCATGTACGTATTTGAGGAAAGAGTGTTGAGCCGGAAACACTAGATGGTCCGAAGTCCCAAGGGGAGGCATGTCTGATGTGTTGGAGAATCGGGCCAGTTCAGCCAGAGTGAAGTGAAACTTTGACTTTTATGCTGACGATGTTTGGTTGTTTTTCTGGTAGGAGGATCAATAGAGAAAATACATAAACCCAACAGAAGAAAAAGTTTCAAGAAAGGGGTTAACAAGACCAAAATTAGCCAAAATATCCAAGAAGAAAATGAAAACAATATAACCGCATTCAATGAAGATGAAGGCCGCTACAGCCCCGTCACGTGGTCACAACCCAGCTAAAGAGAGACACTAAACGGAGTTTAGCTGTGAGCCCAGAATGAGAATACTGATGCTTTATAAAAAGCTTGCAAGTTTGACATGTCCAATGTGGTATCAACAGGCGCTATTAGCAACTGGGATAATTGGGAAACTATCTCAGGCCCATCCCCCAAATATGAGATCAACATTATCAAGATATGGGTCCCCTGGATAATTTTTTTTTGAGCGACTGTGTTGGGCATTCAGATTTGGAAACCACTGAGTGAATAATTTAACTTTTGGAAACGAAAGTGTACCAAGATAGTTCTTGAAAAAAAATGAATAGGGGGCCCTGGATGGCTCAGTCAGTTAAGCGTCAGATTTTGGCTCAGGTCATGATCTCACGGTTTGTGGGTTCGAGCCCCACGTAGGGCTCTGTGCTGACAGCTCAGAGCCTGGAGCCCATTTCCGATTCTGTATCTCCCTCTTCTCTGACCCTCCCCTGTTCACGCTGTCTCTATCTCTCCCTCAAAAATAAAATAAAACATTAAAAAAAAAAATGAATAAAGTGTTCTGGCTATAACACAGAAGAGCCACGAGGTGGCAGAAGAACTCCATTCTGTAAGCCTCTTGGTTGCTTCCTGCGCTCAGATTTCTTGTTCCTCCAGTTCCCGCCCTCCCCTCCCCCTACTTTTTTTTTTCTGGTTTGTTGGCTCGAAATGTATAGAAATTCAGTTTCTTAAAAGGATTGATGCTAATAGTCCACATAGATCTCAATATTTAAAAATGAATAGAAACAAAAAATACCTAGAGTATCAAGTTACTGAACTATTCAGAATTAATGCCATTAAATATAAGTTTTTGTTTTGTTGAAGCAAAACATGTTAACTGAATAAAACTAGATTTTAGAAGGTCAAATAGCCATAAGTAGCTTTTTTTTTTTTTTTTTGCTGTGTAATAAATTTTGAGGCACAGATTTTAAAGACATATTATTTTATTTTTATTTTTTTTATTTATTTCTAGGAGAGAGAGAGAGAGACAGCGTGAGCAGGGGAGGGTCAGAGAGAGAGGGGGAGTCACAGACTGAAACAGGCTCCAGGCTCTGAGCTGGCAGTCAGCACAGAGCCCGACGCGGGGCTCGAACCCACGAACCGTGAGACCATGACCCAAGCGAAAGTCAGACGCTTAACCGACTAAGCCACCCAGGCGCCCCTTAAAGACATATTATTAATATGCGTTATATATGCTAAATTTATTCTTAAGAAACACCGTAATTTTTGTTTTTATAAAGCTAAAAAACTCTAATGGTAATTTTATACACTGAATTCTAATGAGAAATGTCCCGGACTCTGAATAGTCAAAGGTTACTGGATTCAAACACATTCTGGTTTGGATCTAGATTCCACCTCTTTGGAGACTGACCTTGAGCAAATTCCTTACCACTTCTCAGCTTCTGCAATAAAATGAGGTAATAATGCCTCCAGAAGGTTGCCGCGAAGAGTTAATGATGTCAGAGGCAAGTGCAGGATGCATACAAAATTAGGAAAATAAAATATATTAAAAATTCCTTCCTCTTTTCAAATTTTTCCAAATGGCAATTGCTACTTGTGTTTAAGCAAGGCAGAACACTGAATCATCGTGCTGTTAAAAGATTTCCGAGTTGAAAACCTGTGTTCGCTGTTCTGAAATATCTCTCTACTTCCTGTTAGAAAGCACAATGTTCTTTGAGGTGCATTTTTTTTTTTTTTTTGGCTCTATGTTTTGTAATTATACATTTGTTATATAAAGGATATAATGACTTATGGACTATGGTGTTATTCAATACGTTGTGGAAAATGGAGAATGAAGAATGCGTTTTATCAGCAGGCAAGGATTATCCTCTTTATCTTTGCATGTAATTTACTAAAGAGCTGACAAAGTCACAGCACAGGTGGCCTCTCACCAGATCATTCTGCAGACAGTGAAAAAACCGACACTGAGCCTATGCAATCCAATGTGGGTCCCTGTGAGAAATTTGATAAGCTTTTATACAGATTCTTTATTTCTATACTATGAAAGAAAGGAGCTGCTTATAAGAAGGCCACATAAAGACCTGGGTTCTAGACAAGGCTACAGGTAAAGTTGCCGTGAGGATGGTTGGCCGCCCAATATGTAGACACTGAAATGCCTTCAGCTTCACCTTCCATTTGGCTGCAAAGGAGGAAGTCATTGAAACACGGATTAAAGAAGAGTTCTGAAAAAAAATTTGAGACACCGGGAAAAGTATAGGGAGTTTTTGTCGCTGATCAAAGGGTTAGCTACGTTACATGTAGTGATATTTTGATATATATGATTTAATTGTAAGTCAATATTGTGATAGGTATCTTTAAATCTAAGAATTGAAAACCTTAAGAGGATTTTAAATTTTTAGTTAATTTTGTTACAGTATCCTGATGAACTTGGATGTTATGTTTTCCTAAGTCCATTTGGTGAACTTAAGGACCAGAGGGGAACACTTTCAGGAGAACTTGAATGGGAGTAGGGGAGACCCTAGATTTCACTGAGCACCTCCTTATTCCTAAACGTCAAATATTGCCTGTTGTGGCTGCTTCCACTTCTCAGCTAGTTAGCAATCATAAAAATGGAAATTACCTTAGCAGATTGTTCAGAGCATGTTCTAGATGTAATTGAGTAAGAGCCAATGTCTTGCTTCTGCAGTTGGAAAGCCTGGAATAATCTCTCCAACCTCTACTATGAAAATTCTCCCTGTTCTCAAAGTCTCTATCATGAGATACCTCCATCCTATTTTTCCTGATGGCCTGAGTCAAAATGCTTTTTCCCTTTTCTGTGTCCACATAGTCATTAGTTTATCAAGAGGTGTCCAGAAACCCAGCTGCTTTTTACAACCTCTGACACTGGCGTATGGTTATGGGTTTGGCATTTTTCTCGACTCCCGATATCAAAGAAAATCCAAAACATTTTCTCTTCTCTGAGCACTCTCTCTGTCTTTATGTTGGTAAAATAAACAAAGTATAAAATTTATCATTTTAGCTATTTTAAGTATATGATTCAGTAACATTAAGTGTATTCACATGGTTGTACAACCATTACCACTCTGCACTACAGTTTTTATGCATGTGTGGAAGTTTTAGGGTTTAAAAAAATTTTTTTAATGTTTCTTCATTTTTGAGAGAAAGAGAGACAGAGCGTGAGTGGGGAAGGGGAAGAGAGAAAGAGAGAGGGAGGCACAGAATCTGAAAGAGGCTCTGGCTCTGAGCTGTCAGCACAGAGCCCGATGCAGGGCTTGAACTCAGGAATGGCGAGATCATGATTAGGCTGGATGCTCAACTGACTGAGCCATGTAGGTGCCCCCAGTTTTATGGGTTTTTACATATAAAATCATATAATTTGTGACTACAGATAAATTTACTTCTTTCTTTCCAATTTGGATGCCTTTTATTTCTTTTTCTTGCCTACTTGCTCTGGCTGGAACTTCTAATACTATAGTGAATAGAAGCCGGAAATAAAAGAACAAATATTATATGATTTCACTTATTTGAAGACATAGAATAGTCAAAATCATAGAGACAGAAGGTAGCAGAGTGTCTACCAGGGGCTCCGGGGAGGGAGCGATAAAGAGTTATTGTTTAATGGGTATAGAGTATCAGTTATGGATGATGTAAAAGGTTTGGACACAGTGTATGAGCTTTGGCTAAGGCTCTACTTTCAGAGGAAAACATTCAATAGGTGATGTTCTTTTTTTATTATCATAAAACAGGAGTCTGGGAACCAAAGGGGTAGAAGTAAGATTGGCTCATTTTACTATCACTCCCAGAAATTCACTTGGGGAGCAGATTCGTCCTCACAATCTTAGGCTATTCCAGAATACCACCCAGTAAGGCTTCCACTGCATGAAGCTATACTTACCCCTGGTCACTCCTGGATCCTCATGTCAGTGGGCCAGCAGGAAAAGACAGGAATTACTGTATTTGTGGGGAATTTGAGTCTGATTATCAGGAGGAGATAGGGCTGCTGTTACATAATGGGATCAGAGAGGAGTAGGTCTGGAATTTGGGAATTCATGGAGTTGTCTTTGGTGCTTCCCTGTTCAGTGACAGCTGTGAACAGGAAATTGAGTAACCTTGGCTCAAGTTAGTCAAGAAAAACAAAGTCTCAGATTTCTAACGGATAAAGGTCTAGATTATTCAACCAGAAAAGCAACCAAGAGCTGTCAAAATGTTGCCCAAGACTGAGGAACTTGAAAACTGATGATGTGGATTGATGGTGGATATCAGTCATGGCCTCAGGCCAACTGCAGCAGCCAGGATTGTTATATCAAACCATTGTAATAGGTCTTTCCTGACACTGTGGCTGGTCTCAGCTTGAAGGGGACTCTAACATTTTGGACTCAAAAGAAGGCACTCCAGGAACTGTGTAATGATACAGGAAGACTCTACTGGACATAATACCATCTTTTAGTCCATCTTCTTCTGTGGCCTCCAGTTCTATGCAGAACTTGACTAGATCTCCACAAATGTCACCTGACAGAGTTTTCCCCTGTGTCTTCAGTATGTTCCTCTAACTTTCTGCTAAGGGCTTCTCTAGTGCCTTGACATTGGACATTTTAGGGATCCTGCTCAGAGACCTTAGAAGGTCCTGGGATGTTGAGCATCAAGCACCAACTTGATAAAGTATTCTTTTATTGAATTTCTCTCATTCTTTGTTTTATTACCTTCATCCTTCATTCCTGCTTTCTAGAAGAATCACTTCCCAAAGAAAGGACTGCACCCAAGACTTTGTCTCAGATCTCCTTCCAGGAGAACACAGACTAAGGCATAGTTGAAACATCTTATGAGCTAATTGATGGCAGGAAAACCTGCTGGGGACAGAATAGTAGAGATAATACCCATCATGGTGGGCTTGATCAATGAAGTGAAATAGGAAAATTAAAAGTCTCTTCTTGAGACATAGGTGGATTACCTTTCAGTATTCCCTAACAAACTTCCATCACATGCTTAGTTCCCTTCATTTGGAGATTTTATCATTAGCCCAGTAATTGATTGAGTAGAACTAAGTATAAACATTATGCCAAAGAAGTATGGTGTATATTTTGAAGTTATTAATTGGCGTCCCAAGAATGAGAGAGTACACTTCTGCCTTATAGAACTTCTTCTTACTGGATGCCTGATAAGGAGAATGCTAAACTCAAGGATTAATAGCCAAGGGAGAAGTAGAGTACCATTTCATCAATAGTGAAATGTCGATTTATTAAATCTCTCTCAATACAGGCTCATCAGCACAACAAAAGCAAGACTCCTTTCCCCCTAAATCTAACACTGTTCAATTACATGCTCAGAGAGAGAGAGAAAGGAGTTAAGAAGGAGAGAGAGAGAGAGAGAGAGAGAGAGAGAAATTCTGGAGAGAAGTCAGGCTTTGCCTGTGTCTGCTTACTTTGCAAATCTGGAAGGCAGGAGGAAAAAGCAGAGAGCTTTCAGCAGTACTCTTTAAGGACATGTTAATATTTAAGGTACCTAGTGCAATGTGCCCATGAACATCTCCATTACTGAGGATTAGCTACTCCTGTCTTGTGAAGAGTTAACAAGGGTGGGTGGAGGAGCAGAAGTGGGTGGGGAGGGAGATTGGAAGTGGGAGGATCACAATCACACCCTACACCCCAGGGCATTGGTGGTGGTTGAAGAGAGGAAGAGGAGGTGTTTCTTTTCCTCCAAATGTTAGCATTCGCTGTGTTCCCCTTTGTGTTTGGGGGATTTCACCTCAATCCCACGACGCTTGATCTCCTGCTCAAGCTCTTAGTACCTGGTGCATTAAACAATTTCCTGAGCCTGGAAGATGTATGTAAAGCAGTTAATCAAACGTTCAATAAGGTTTAGCTGAGAGCAGAGAAATCTGTAGTTCATTTATGTAAGAACTTTGCCGGACCATAAACAAACAAACAAACAAGGTAAACAAGAGTCTCTGAGATTTACCTGAGAATGCAGAACACTTAACCTGAACCTATTCCTGCGTTAGTCACAGAAGTGCAGTTTACATAAACTATATAAGATAAAAATGAATCTATTTTAGAGGCTGCTGCTGCTGCTGCTTCTTTTTCTAAGGGGAGGAGGAGGGCTATATCTGTGGGCATTTTATCTGTAGAATCCTTTGAACTGGAGATTATTTATAATGACTCAGAAAAAATACCATTATGTACTAAGAAAAAATCTCAATTATGTGTAACAACTCCTCTGTGAAAATGATTGCTCAGCCCAGTCAAGTTCAGAACACAGGTCCAAGGAAACTCAACCAGATATGACTACAGCATGTCCAGATCAGCCCATGATCCTACTGAACTGTTTGCCTTGGCAGCTGTTAGGTGTCTGTGGCTAAACTAAAGCCAGGAAGTAATGGCAACCATCCGAAAAAGGGAATCTCCTGTAGTGACTGGCAATTAATTGATAAACTTACATCCGCAGAGTGTCTTTGAGCAGAATATGATGTGGGAAGTTTATTTGAATCAGATAATGTAGGTTAACTCTGGAAAACTGAATTTGCCTTGAACATGTCTCTTTTCCCCCTTTAAGGCTCTGCTAACCCTAGAGTCACATCTGATTATGGAGAAATATTATTATTTTGGAAGGAATCTGGGATTTGGAACTAGAAAAATGCTATGGTCTGAATGTTTCTGTCACCTCCAAAATTCTTATGTTGAAATCCTTAAAGCCCAATGTGATGGAATTAGGAGGTGGGCCCCTGGGAGGTGGTTAAGTCATGAGAATGGAGTCCTTAGGGATGAGATTAATGCCCTTATAAAAGTGTCTCAGAGAGCTAGGTTGTCTCCCCATGTGAGAACACAGTGAGAAGGCACCAACCATGAACCGGGAAGAGAACCCTCACCAAAAACCAACCATGCTGGTGCTTTGATCTTGATCCCCAGCCTTAAGAATTGAGAGAAACAAACTTCTTTTTTTTTAAATTTAATTTAATTTAATTTTTTTACAAACAGTTTATTGTCAAGTTGGTTTCCATATAACACCCAGTGCTCATCCCCACAAGTGTCCTCCTCCATGCCCATCACCCCCTCCCCCCCACATCCATCAGTCCTCAGTTTTTGTCAGCATTCAAGAGTCTCTCATGGTTTGCCTCTCTCCCTTTTCCCCACCATTTCTCCCTCTTGTTCCTCAGTTAAGTTCCTCCTAATCCTCCTATACGTGCAAACATACGGTATCTGTCCTTCTCTGCCTGACTTATTTTGCTCAGCATAACACCCTCAAGGTCCATCCATGTTGCTACACATGGCCAGATTTCATGCTTTCTCATTGCCATGTAGTATTCCATGGTATAGATAAACCACATCTTCTTGATCCATTCGTCCGTTGATGGACACTTAGGCTCTTTCCATGTTTTGGCTATTGTGGAGAGTGCTGCTATGAACATTGGGGTCCATGTGCTCCTATGCCTCAGCATTTCTGTATCCCTTGGGTAAATTCCTAGCAGTGCTATTGCTGGGTCATAGGGGAGTTCTATTGTTAATTTTTTGAGGAACCTCCACACTGTTTTCCAGAGGGGCTGTACCAGTTTACATTCCCACCAACAGTGTAGGAGGGTGCCCAAGAGAAACAAACTTCTGTTGTTAATGAGCCACCCAGGCTGTGGTATTATGTTATAACAGCTCAAATGGACTAAGACAAAAAGAAAATGATATGCAGCCCCTGCTTTGCAGCTGGCCAACTGTGTGACCTTGGGTAACTGATACAACCCTATTGTGCTTCCATTTTCTCATCTTTAAAATAAGGATTTTAGGGGTGTCTGGGTGGCTCAGTCACTTAAGCATCTGACCTTGGCTCAGATCACGATGTCACAGCTCACGGGTTCGAGCCCCGATTTGGGCTCTATGCTGACTGCTGGGAGCCTGGAGCCTGCTTCGGATTCTGTGTCTTCCTCTCTCTCTGCCCTTCCCCTACTTGTGCTCTGTCTCTGTCTCTCTCTCTCAAAAATAAATAAACATTAAAGAAATTTTAAAATAATACAATAAGGATTTTAGGGGTGTCTGAGGTGGTTGGGTCAGTTGGTTGAGCGTTTGACTCTTGATTTTGGTTCAGGTAAGGATCTCCTGGTTCAAGAGATTGAGCCCCTTTTGCTGACAGTGTGAAACCTACCTGGGATTTCTGTCTTCTCTCTGCCTCTCTCCTGCTCCCACTCTCTCTGTATCTCTCAAATTAAAAGTAAAAACATTAAAAAAAATAAACTAAGGATTCTCCACTATGTTATAGTGTAGAATATCAAGTGATGTGTATGAAGTTATTTATACATAGAAAAGTGCTGTTTACCTCCGAGTCCCAGACTTTCTTTTCTTCCTGGGAAAACTTGGGGATCTCCACAACATGAAATGAATGTCACAGATTGGAAAATTTACCTTTTCTTATGCCTGTCCTTCTGTCTGCCTTATTCTTTGTCCCATTTGGAGGGCATGATGCCATCCAAACTGTGTGTGGTTGTACACCTCAATAACAACTCTGCAGAAATTGAACTTAATGTATGCCACGATACATGTCTGAAAGTCAATGAGCTGTGAGAAGGGAAATGCTGGTTTTGCCTCACTCCCAATGAAATCAAGATGAAACAGCTGTGCCCATAAATGAGGCCATTTGAAGAGTTAACATGGAAGACAGCCCGTCGTAATTGTGAACTTCTGTGGAACTACTCACAGACCATGCTCTAGAAATTAATAAAAGTACTAAAGAAGATGGGAAAGGTATACAAAATGAAAGCCAGATGAATGAATTAGTTTTCCCGTCTGGTTCAGCAGCACTGGTTCCAAAGACTGCTAGGCTCTGCTGGTCTATGGCTTAAGTGGTAGTTTGAATGATTTACACCAAGGCTATGTAGGAAGTCAAAGCCAAAACAGGATAAAAATAAAGGATGATTACACTCGTGTTCCTGGTGGGTAAAAACGCACTGGAAAAAAGAAATAAACTGGTAATTAAAAATAAAGAATTCCTTATGTTTGTCAATAACTTGAAAGCTAGCACACCATCTCTGTCAACATTTCCAACATTCATTGAATTTCAAAAGAACTTCTCATCTGCCCTAATGTTTGTTTGTTCATTCACTCATTCATCTAAAAAAAAAATTACAGTTTCTTCTATGTACCAGATACCAGACTCCGAACTTAAATATACTCCTCATTTAATTCTTAAAACAACCATTCTCAACAGGCATTATTATTATTCCAACTTTTTAGTCAAGGAAATTAAGATGCTGAGCTGTTACTAACATGTCAATGTGATCAATGTAAACAGAAATGGAACTGAGATTAAAATCCAAGTTTTTTCCCTTTAGTACCCAATACACCTTTTACTATAATACCTGTTAGTTACACAATTGGTATGTATAAGTAAGTTAAAAGTTTTGAATTTAAAAAATGTAAAGTGCTTCTTGGGGCACCTGGGTACCTCAGTCGGTTAGGCATCCGACTTCGGCTTAGGTCATGGTCTCATGGCTTGTGGGTTCGAGAGCCACATTAGATTCTGTGCTGAGAGCTCAGAGCCTGGAGTCTGTGTCAGATTCTGTGTCTCTCCCTCTCTCTCTGCCCCTCCCCAGCTCGTGCTCTTCTCTCCCTCTCTCTTAAGAATAAATAAACATTAAAAATTTGAAAAAATGTAAAGTGTTTTTAGCAATTTCTTAATGGCCTCTGAAAATTGGAGGTACCACAATTGGACACTTACACTGACGTGTAGTGCAACCAGAGTGGGAGAGGGTGGTAAAAGTCTGTCTTCCTACTTGTGCCATTGAGCTATATTTTATTGCATCAATATATCATGGTTCATTCTGCCAGGTAGAAGATAATGTCTTTATCTTACTTATTTCAGTTACCACGTAGGCCGTGATTCTTTATCAGAAACCTACATGGGAACCACCTGGCAAGTGTGATAAATACAGATTCCTGTGTTTTATCCCTGCCTTGTTGCATCAGACTTTCTGGGGTTAGGCCAGGGGAGCAGACTGGTTCCTTCCGACACATGCTTAGATTTGAGAACCAATCTCCTAGATGATCCTCCACCCAGAGCCCACCCGCAGTGGTTGGTGGCAGCACTGCTGATCTTCTCCGAGTCTGATTCAGCTTGGAACTTCCAGGCTACTACTTCTGGGCCCACTGCTGAGCCAGGCCCTTCCGTGTATGCCGCATCACATGACATTGCATCTCATCAAAGCCCACATTCCAGGATGCCTCCTAATTCACCCAGGTCTCACTCTGAGTTCAGAGTTGGCCTCCATAGACACTAGGAATTCTGGCACATTTCCTATCATAGCCTCATTCTGGGCTGTGGGCTCTGCTTCTCTACTGCCTTTGGCATCCTGTGCTATGAAGCCAATGTGCCACCTGGATTCCTTCCTGGTCAACATAGGCCTTTAATTCTACAGAAGAAAAGTCTCACCACCAAGTAAATGAAATAATTTTTGTCTGGTTGATTTAGGTCTTGAAATTAAAGATGTAAAAATGTGTATTTACTCAGCTAATGATAAATTAGCATCTTACAGGAGTCATGATTAGTCATGTTCTACCTGGAAGCAAGTTCCAATGACTCTGCTAACAGAATCTATCAACGGTGGAAATAAATGCACCAAAGGCTGCTTTATTGTAAGTTCCTTAATTTTATATTCTAGTTGCATATTGACATCCCCGAATAAAAATTGTTTGGATTCCACTCTGAAACATTTGGGGCGAGTCTCGAGGAGGTAATTTGCATTAGCTAAACACTGAATCATAAAACGATTTCCATTACTCTGGCACGGCAAAACATCTTTTAGTCTGTGAGATTTAAGCTCTCATTTAACATAAATATTTAAAGAGCACTCAGTCATTAACCAAAATGTTTCTTTTCTGCCTCCTATACATGAGTAGGTCAACATTTGGTGCGAGCAATGGCATAGTTGAGGTTAAGTGTAACCTTCCAGAAGTCTTCACTATCAATGATTTTCTAGCTCAGAAAGTATTTTTGCTGCCAACTCAACTAACCATTGGCGGTCAGAAAAGGCCTTCATAATTCTCTGTGTTACTGCTGGCAGTTGTTTGCTTGGACTTTATTTCGTTCCCAAAGGGAGCAACGGGATGAGGGAGGCATGCCTTGTAGAATCGAAGTGGTGAGGGTTGGCTCTGGACACACCTGTGGCGAACAGAGGGGGAATTTTATGTCTATTGCCATTTTCAGTCTGAACTTAGGTGGAAGTGTACTATTGACGATCCTAATAGTCCAAACTGAGTCTGAATCTGGACTCTTCCTTTTACAAGGAATCTGAGAGTTTAACTTTGGGCTCTCTTCTTGTTTGTGCATGGAGTGCTTTGGCTTGAACTATTCTCATCACATTGTTTATACCTGGCTAATCCCAGATGAAATGAGTCCTTATGCTTCATGAGTTAGCTTAGATACTAATTCTTCTTGGCAACCTCTCAATTCTCAGGCCAGACAGGTGACCCTTTTCTCTATACTTTGCATCACTCATCATATTTACTTCAACTGTGTACATATCTGCATCTTTCTTTTTTCTTTGTCAGGTAACTTTGTAGTATAGTATATCAAGGATATGTGGTTAAATATTTGTGGGAAATTTGATCTGTAAAATATGTCCTACCTGCATTTGGTGGGACTGAGGAGGTCCTGTGTGGCCCTGCCTTGCTTAGTCATTGGCTGGGAGTGTCATGAGTAAAGCAAGACTGTTGCCACCATCACCTTCATGAATGGGTACTGCCACCACTCCCTGAGAAGACTGTGACCTGGTCTCAGATGCTGAGGAAGATTGTGAAGCAGCACAATGTCTATTCCTTCCTTCATCTACCTTCCTCCATCATGCCTCTTGGCACAACAGATTGTGGGAGTCTAATTGGGTCCTGTGGTCTAAATCTCTCCTATCAGAGCACCTGGGTGGCTCAGTCGGTTAAGTGTTTGACTTTGGCTCACGTCACAATCTTGCAGCTTGTGGGTGTGAGCCATGCACTGGGCTCTGTGCTGACAGCTCAGAGCCTGGAGCCTGCTTCGAAACCTCTGTCTCTCTGCCCGTCTCATGCCTCCTCTCCTGCCCCCCAAAACAAATAAACATTAAAAAATTAAAAAGAAATAGTTCTTTCCTATGCAAGGAAGACAGTCATGTAGCCAAGCAAGCTTGTGGTTACAGAGACCTTTGTCCCTTGCATTGAGAGCAATCAAATGCCATGAGTATGACAAAGGAGAGTAGTATATTTTAAGAGGCATAGTGCATTTCATAAAAATTAAGAATATGAGTAGATGTCATTCTCAATCTTATTTTAGCATTCAAGCAGAGATTAAAAGTGTGTTCCTTTACCAGAAGTTATATAGCTAGAGTGTTTTTCTATAAAGCTACAAGTCACATGGTAAGAAGTGGAGATACTAGAATCAGAACACAGAATTGGGGTTATCCCCAGCGCTGGGTTTAGTGTCAACAAATCAAACATCAGGGCATTTGGGGAGTGTTGGAATTTGTCTGGCTGCGTGGGGTCTACCCTAGCTCCTCCTTACCAGTCAGTAAGTTGTAAATGTGTGCAGTGTTTTGTAAAATGTGTGCAATGTTTGGCTAAATTAATTTGAGAGAAGACTCTGCTACGTTTTAAAACTCAACTAATTTTCAGAGGATAAGAATACAATAAAATGTATATAACATGTGAGTTTAATGGAATCAAAGAATGCATTTTTATTCAAGATTTGAAAATTGATTTAGAATTTTGTAGTATTCCACAATTGTGTAGTTGAGGCAGACAGGGCTTGTTAAGAAGACATTGCAGACCAGACAACAGAGGTTGGGCACTGACAGTTGAGTCTGCACACGGGGTCTAGGGTTAGCCTTGGAATGGAAGACAGCCTTTGAGAGGGGAAACGTGTCAGATCCTTTATGAGAATTGTACAGCATATAAAAACCAAGTCAGTTGTTTTCCAAGTGAGCAGTTCTCTAACCAGACTCATAAGTCTGCTCATGGGGTAGGTCTGGTAATGAAACACCGTGATCTCTGAGATTAGTTTGGAGCTCTTATTTTGAGAGTGGAACGACCTCCAATCATAATACCTGCTCACTGGGGCAAGGTGTTGTACCACTTCCTCGGCTTCAACTTGGATCTTCCCTGGGGATGGGAAGGGGCGGCTCACTAGTTTCTATTTTACCGGATTACATATTCAGTCTGACTTATAGACATTTAGTGAAGGGTTTCCATGTGTCTTAGACAATCTCAATTAGCTCTTTCAAGAGGGAGAAAATAACGGTGGAAATAACCATAATAAGAAAGTCCTTTTTATGTTTCACATTTTGTCAGATTAGTCATTTTGTGCTCATGAAAAATACCTACTAACAGGACTTCGAATAGATTTATCCTTTATTTGTCTGTATAGTTCACAAAATAGGTTTTTTTTTTCCTTTTGGTTTATAATACTGGAGTATAATACTCCCAGAATGATTCCTAAAAATAATATAAGATAGAATGCAAGGGTACTTGAGACAAAGAAGCTTGTTAAAAGATGATTTTCTTTTATTTGAGAGACATGAACTGCATCTGAATTTTCAGTTTTTTAAAATAAATCCGCTACATGTTCTGAATTACTAAAATAAATGCGACATCTGAGGTGTTGTTTATTTTTTATTTTTTTTTTACAAATAGTTTATTGTCAAGTTGGTTTCCGTATAACACCCAGTGCTCATCCCCACAAGTACCCCTCTCCGTGCCCACCCCCCCCATCCATCAGCCCTCAGTTTGTTCTCAGCATTCAAGAGTCTCTCATGGTTTGCCTCTCCCCCTTTCCCCCACCACTTCCCCTCTTCTTCTCCCCTATTGTCCTCCTTTAAGTTCCTCCTAATCCTCCTATACGTGCAAACATATGATATTTGTCCTTCTCTGCCTGACTTATTTCACACATCTGAGGTGTCTTTAAACCTTCATTCCAAATTTATTCTTTTTTCCCCTTCCTTAAAGGACAGCTTTATTATAAATTTAATGTATGTTCTCACAGTGTGTTTGTCATTGTCTTACACAAATGAAGTATTCATGAGCAGTATAAATTATTATTGTGGTATTATCTAAATTTTTTCACAAATTATGGCATTTTTAATATATTCTGAATTATGCTTTTTCCACATGTATTTTTGGGCTACATCTGCGTTGATGTAGCTCTTTTATTTTTTTAAATGGCCCTGAAGAAATCTATTATAGGGCATGCCACATTTTATTTAACCATTTCCTTACTAATGGGACATTTTTAAAAAGTATGTCACTTAATGACATTCATCAATCTAGCATTTATTTAAGAGGATTTTCTGAACTAGTACTATGTACGGGGTCTTCCAATAAAATGTTTCAGTTAATGCAGACCGGCCTGTGCTATACATAGGAATTACCAATTTATAGAGGGTTTAAATACAATAAAAGACATAACTTGAAATGCTTCCTGAATATATTTCTATTTTATTGTTTCAAACGATTCTTTTTTAAAAATTGTATTTATTTACTTTTTTAATTAAAATTTTTTTATACTTATTTATTTTTGAGAGGCAGAGGGAGAACGGAATGAGAGAGGGAGGGCCAGAGGATCTGAAACGAGCTCCATGCTGACAGCAGATAGCCCGATGTGGGGGCTCTAACTTAACAAACTGTGAGATCAAAACCTGAGCTGAAGTTGGGTGCTTAACAAACTGAGCCCCCAGGTGCCCCCGATTCTTTTTTATTTATTTATTTATTTTTGAGAGACAGAGAGAGCGAGCACATGAGCAGGGGTGGGACAGAGGGCAAGAAGTACTCCTTTTTTTTTTTTTTTTAATTTTTTTATTTATTTCTAGGAGAGAGAGAGAGAGACAGCATGAGCAGGGGAGGGTCAGAGAGAGAGGGAGACACAGACTCTGAAATAGGCTCCAGGCTCTGAGCTGGCAGTCAGCACAGAGCCCGACTCGGGGCTCGAACCCACGAACCGCGAGATCATGACCTAAGCGAAAGTCGGACGCTTAACCGACTAAGCCACCCAGGCGCCCCGGGCAAGAAGTACTCCTAAGCAGGCTATGCACTACCAGTGCAGAGACCTACTCAGGGCTCGAATTCATAAACCCTGAGATCATGACCTGAGGGTGAGATCAAGCATCAGATGCTTAATCCACTGAGCCACCCAGGTGCCTCTGTTTCATTACTTTATTTATTTATTTCTTTTTTTAATTTTTTTTTTTTTTTTAAATTATTTATTTCTGAGAGAGAGAGAGAGACAGCGTGAACAGGGGAGGGTCAGAGAGAGAGGGAGACACAGAATCCGAAACAGGCTCCAGGCTCTGAGCTGGCAGTCAGCACAAGCCCGACGCCGGGCTGGAACCCACGAACCGTGAGATCATGACCTGAACCCAAGTCGGACGCTTAACCGACTGAGCCACCCAGGTGCCCCTGGGTGCCTTTGTTTCAAATGATTCTTAAAGATAATGTCAAGTTTTATGTACACGTGTTGTTGTACTCTAGAAGAATGGTGTTGGGGTTTAGGCAAGTGACTTACACTTCCTCTTTCCTGTGATTCTAGCCCACTAGAGTAATAGATGCCAGAATGACATCAGACACAGTATTATTTTTTTTTCAACCTCAAAATACAAGGTGGTTTGGTCTTCATAACCAAAATGAAGCTTTATCCCCCTCTTCCATTGGTTCTTTACACCTATGTCCCTATACCTGTTCCCCTCCCCCCCATTAGAATACTAGCAACAATGAAATTTCTTTTCTTACTCTAGTTTTCAATATTCACTTCTAGAGGGTTTTAGAGTTTGGGTTTGAGGAGCCATAGCTCATGAAAAAGTCTCTACAGAACACCAATATTGTGTTTAACAAAATACAGGACAGAGCCAGTTATATGATTAATTTAAGTTAAAATACTGCAGGTATAAGTATTTTGGAATGCGCTAGACATTTTATTCAATGATATATTTTATCATTGTGACCTTCTGATCTATATATCATAGTATGTATAGCTATGTTATGTATAGACATGTATATGCCAACTCTATGAATATTTAAAGTGAATTAGAATGCTTAGTACCTTAACAAAGCAAAATGTAATAGATAGAAATATCTCCTTCAAATCTATAATTTTATAAAATTTGTTGCAATTATGAGTAGAGAGGCATTTTGAGTAATTATTTTACGTTTAGAACTGTTCCCATTAGGAACTTACATGAAATACAATGTTAATATTCTTTCAGAATATAATGCATTTGCAAAGTATGGAAGAATTTTCTATTATCCTTATACAGGAGATCAAGGTAATAACATTATGTAGATAATTTTACCTCAACAGAAATAATACAACCATAGACATCGATGATTAGAAGGGCTCAAGAGGTACTTCAGTTCATTAGCATGAAACATTGCTGCGTATCTTAAACTTCTTGTGTCTATCCTAATTTGTGTGCCTCTAATAATCCCACTTAAAAAAATTTCTGAGGAAAAGATTTTGAATTTTGAAGTCAGATATTTCTCATTTTACCTAAGGTAAAAACCAGAGGCTACATGACAGAAATTAGAAGCAATGCAATCTTTAGACAGATGTTAGGTGGCAGGCTTTAAGCTTTTTGTTTGTTCTTCTCAACATTAGTCTTGCAATTATATTATCATATCACAAGAAAACAACACAAACTAGTTGACTGGGAGATCCTTTGTGGGTGCGATGATACTTCCCTGGTCAGTGTTGAAGAGCCAGAGACACATTGTTCATGTGCACCAAACTCTTAAAAGCTACCTCTGGTTGTACTTGAAAACAGATTTGGCTTTTACACAAATATTTTAACTGATGTTTCATGGAAAGTCCCTACCTAGTGCTTGCTCCTGTTTTTTTTCTTAGCTTTTAATTTTGAAATAATTATAAATTAACAGGAAGTTGCAAAAATAGAATATAGAGGTCCCAGGTACTCTTTATCTCATTTCCCTAATGGCTAATACAGTAGGATCAAACCCAGAAATTTGACGATGTTACAGTATGTGTATATGGCCCGATGCCTTTTTATCACATACGTAAATTTGTGTAAAAACTATCATGATGAAGACACAGGCTATTCCATTACTGCAAAGATCTCCTCTCTGCTATCTCTTTACAATAGTCGTTACTTCCGGCACCATCTCTGACCCCTGAGAATCACTAATTTGTTTTCCATCTCTATAATTTTGTCATTTCAAGAATGTTATATAAATGGAATTATAAACTATGTGACACTTTTATCTGATGGTTTCATGGAAAGTCCCCAGTTCCTGCTCCTTTGTTTTTAATTTCCCCCTGGCTGTCTTCTACATGTCACCCTTGTATAGTTATTTTTAGCTCTGACATTTTGTCATATTAGTCAAGAATCAAGTGCAAAAATGTAAAGTGACTTAATCACTTTGCTAATTGCTATGAACATCTGGTGGTTTTTTTTTTTTTTTGGACAAAATATCTATTATAAATGTATAGTTACTGCTGGATTTCATTTATATGGAAGGGTGAAATATGTCTTCTTTTCAAGAACATGCCTTGCTTATGACCATATCTTCAGGGTCTAGTATAGTCTTTGATATATAGCAGGACTTCATTAAGTTTTGTGGGAAGGATACAGGAATAAAGACCTTCTTTCTATTTCCAGGAGGGGGAAGGTTGAAGGCTGATGAAGTTCTGTATCTGTGTGAATGGACAATTTGTGCTAAATGCTCATCAAGAGAATTGGATGATGAAAATGCTACTGATGACTATCACCTGCTTACTTTGTGATTGCTTCCTCTCTGTCCCGCAGATACATACAGGTGTCTCTCAGTCCAGGCAGACACCCCCATTTGTGATGAGGGGGTCTGACCTGGTGGAGCATCTCCTAGGCTCCTAGGCTGCTTCTCCTAGGGTTTGTCTCCAGATTAGAATTCAGGACATACCCCCTTTTTTAAAATTTTAATGTTTTATTTATTTCTGAGAGAGAGAGAGAGACACAGAGTGAGCAGGGGAGGGTCAGAGAGAGAGGGAGACACAGAATCTGAAGCAGGCTTCAGGCTCTGAGCTAGCTGTCAGCACAGAACCCGACGCGGGGCTCGAACCCATGAACCATGAGGTCATGACCTGAGCCGAAGTCAGACGCTTAACTGACTGAGCCACCCAGGCGCCCTCTCAGGACATCCTCTTGAGTACTCCATCCTGAGGCATTGTCCACTTTTCGGAGTCCTGGGGTGTCTTCCTTGCCCATGACCTCAGGAGACATGATGCTCTTTTTATTGGTCATTAGGTTAGTCCACGTTGGTTGCCAAATACAAAGTACAACCCCAATTGCCTTAGCTTAACAAGCTTTACAGGAATGTTTATATCATGAGTATACTATGTGTGGTAGGAATAAGGAACTTTCGCATAGGTGTTGCTTGGTTTTTTGCTCTGTAATCACCTTTTTTTAAAAAATATTTTTAATGTTTTATTTATTTCTAGGAGAGAGAAAGAGACAGCATGAGCAGGGGAGGGTCAGAGAGAGAGGGAGTCACAGACTGAAACAGGCTCCAGTCTCTGAGCTGGCAGTCAGCACAGAGCCCGACGCTGGGCTCGAACCCACGAACCTTGAGATCATGACCTAAGCGAAAGTCGGACGCTTAACCGACTAAGCCACCCAGGCGCCCCTGCTCTGTAATCACCTTTAACTGGATCCTCTGGAAATCTTCCAGGTCCCACTTATTGTGAATGCAGCCATAACAAAATGAGAAAAAGCCTTCAAAACAGAGAAATATTTATTTACTTATTTATTAAAAATTTTTTAATTCTTTATTTTATTTTTGAGAGAGAGACAGAGAGACAGAGTATGAGCAAGGGAGGAACAGAGAGAGAGTGAGACACAGAATCTGAAGCAGGTTCCAGGCTCTGAGTTGTTAGCACAGAGCCTGATGTGAGGCTCAGACTCATGAACCGTGAGATCATGACCTGAGCTGAAGTCAGATGCTTAACCAACTGAGCCACCCAGGTGCCCCAAGAAATATTTCTTAAGAAAACAAACAGTTCTGACACGAATCTCCATAAGTCCCTTTCCAGTTGGTACTAGTGATTATCCCTATCTATTGCATCAATAAGTTTGTCAACCTCAAAATATATGTGAATGGGGGTGTATTGTAGGAACGTGGATTATTAGATTGAGGAATTTTTACCTCACCGTTAGGTCATGGTACATCATTGAATGCTTTGCATTGGTGAATGATATGACCAGAATAGTGTTCCAAGGAAAGCTAATCAACTGGGGAGTAACATCTGGGAGGGGAGACTATATGTGGAATCTAACAAGCCATAATAAAGCTTGAAATAGCTAGTGGATAAAAATGCAAATTGTTCACAACACAAATGAAATCTATTCGTAGACAACCTTTACTTTATAAAATGCTTATTGTATTAATACATTAAATATTCTTTTTTAAAAAAAGTTTATTTATTTTGAGAGAGAGAGAGAGTGACAGAGAGAGAGGGAGGGAGGGAGAGAGAAAATCCCAAGGAGGCTCGACTCAGCACAGAGCCTGACGTGGGGCTTGATCTTACAACCATGAGTTTATGACCTGAGCCGAAATCTAAGAATCCGATGCTTAATCGACTGACCCACCCAGGCACCCCAATACATTAGATATTCTTAATGTCTGAGTGAGTCAGGGTAGGTTTTAAAGCTGAAAAAACAAGGGAGAAGAGGGCATGTGCCATGCTCAAGGCCACACATCTAGGAAGAATGTAAGGTTGGGGTTAGAGTACAGGTGGGGATTAATCACCATTGATTGGTTTTATTTGTCTTATTAAAGCTTGGCCAGTGTGCTGACATGTGAAGGGCATACTGTGTTGGTCAGTGCAGACGTGGGACTCGTTGGCTTAGGGGGTGCTGAATCACCCAGAATTAGAATGTTCCAGAAAAGCCGAATAGAGGCTTTTTAGTCAGAGGTATCTTTGACTCAAACAGTATAGAGAACATTTCTTATATTCAGGTAAAATAATGTCAGATGATATTTCTGAAGTCGCCACAAGCTTGCTGCTATGCCTATTTATACACTGAACCAGGTAAACAAGCATGGTTCTTAATTCTGTGAAAACTGGCAAATGGCTCTGTGGACCCATGAATAAGGTATATTTTGAAAGCCCAGCTGCCTTCTGCACAGATTTGTCAGTTGAAAATCTACTCAGAGCATGTAATGCATAAAAACCTCATTTCAATTTGTGCCCTATCTCTGTTAATAACGGTATCTACTAAGACCCTCTTATAAAAGGCTACAATGTTAATATAACCAAATGATTCCAATTGACCCACATGAGACATTTTTCTGTCTGTTTCGTGAGTGCTGGCACCATAATAGACGTGTTAATTTAATGAGCAAATTATACTAATTGAAATAAAGACCTAGGGGTGTAGAAGTAGCAGAATAACATTTGCTAGTCATCACCAAAATATTAAATTTCTGACACAGAAGATCACCTTAACTATTATAGAATTAAAAGCAAGCTATTCATGCAAAAAGGAAAAGAAGAGCAATATATGAAAGAGCAATAGCAAACAAACAGAATTGATAACAAAATAATTTTATAATAATGCAGAAATGAAAAGCTTAAAATCAAACATGACTAAAACAAAAATACTAAAAAGTTAAATAAAAGTGGATAAAAATTTAATTTTTTATTAAAAATTTTTTAATGTTTATTTATTTTTGAGAGAGACAGAGACAGAGTGTGAGCCAGGGAGGGGCAGGGAGAGAGGGAGACACAGAATCTGAAGACGCACACTCCAGGCTCTGAGCTGTCAGCACAGAGACCGATGTGGGGTTTGAACTCACAAACTGTGAGGTCATGACCTGAGCTGAAGTCAGATGCCCAACCTTCTGAGCCACCCAGGTGCCCCAGAAAATTAAATTAATGAGAATAATGCAAATCTAAAAGTCTAAAACATTTATTAAATATGATAAATCATGCTAAAATAAAAATCCAAATCTTAGAGTCAGCAGTTTGGTGGGGATTGGGGACTTTGGATGTCATCTGGTTCTACCCTGTCTTGACAAATATTTATTTAAAAAGTCTTACTTGAGGACCTACTCTGTGCTAGAGACTCTACTGAAAAGTGGGACTACAATAATAAGAAAACAGGCACTGCCTTGCCCTCATGGAGTTTAGATTTAGCAAACATTAGTAAAGTCACCATATAATAATAACTATAAGGGTGCCTGCGTGGCTCAGTTGGTTAAGCATCCAGCTCTTGATTTCAGCTCAGGTCATGATCTCATGGTTTGTGAGATCGAGCCCCTCAACAGGCTCTGTACTGACAACGCAGAGCCTGCTTGGGATTCTCTGTCTGTCTGACTGTCTCTCTTTCTGACCCTCTCTCCGCTCGTGCACATGCATTCTCTCTCAAAATAAACTTAAAAGTGGAAATTGTCTAAAATAAAAATAAATATAAAATAGTTAATAAAATATAAACATAAAATTTTAAAACATGAAAAAGAAGGCATATGATAAAAGGAGCTGATCTGGTTTGGATCAGAGAAGGCTCTCAGCAACCATATATATATATATATATTTAATATTTTTATTTATTTCTAGGAGAGAGAGAGAGAGACAGTGTGAGCAGGGAAGGGTCAGAGAGAGAGGGAGTCACAGACTGAAACAGGCTCCAGGCTCTGAGCTGGCAGTCAGCACAGAGCCCAACGCGGGGCTCGAACACACGAACCGCGAGATCATGACCTAAGCGAAAGTCAGATGCTTAACCGACTAAGCCACCCAGGCGCCCCTCTCAGCAACAATGTTTAGACAGAAATCTGAAGGCTGAGGAGGGTCATCTAGATAAGGTTGGAGGAGAATATTGAGAGCATTTCGGGAAACAGAACAGGATCTGTGGCAAAAAAGAGCTTAACGTTCCTGGAGACCTGAAACAAATTCACTGTATTACCTGGAGACTGTGAAAGCATGATGAGGACATGAACTTGAACAATTAAGAAGGGACCAGGAAGTGTAAAGCTCTTGGAACACACTGTCTGGGCAGACACTCAGCGATGCAGCAATGGATGCATACTAAAGGGTCTCATACATGGGTGTGATATTGTCAGACTTGTTTTGAAAAAAAATATTATGCTATCAGATCGAGAATGGATGAAAAATGGAGCAAGGATGGGTGTTGTCAGATGGGTTAGAAGCCTCTTGTGGGACTGGGAAGGTGATGGCCTCTTAAACGAGGGAGATATTGGAGGAAATACAAAGAAGTGGACAGATTTGGAAAATCAGTAGAACTTGATATCCTATTTTATAAGATGTGGAAAAGGGACATATAAATTGACATTTAGGGTGCTAGCATGCACAAAATTGGATGGACAATGGTAAGGACTACTGAGGTAAGGAACACGCGAAGAGGAGATTTCAGAGGAGCTGGGAAACTGGGGAGGGGGGGGAGTTTGAGTTCAGTTTTGACTGCATTGAATTTGAAGTGCTTTTGCCAAGGCCACCGTGTTGCATAATCCCAGAAGGTGCCATTCACCTACAATTCAATACAAACCCTACCCCCTGGAATGGTGTTTGTTGTCCTGCTATTTCAAGCATTCAAGTGGAAATGGTGAGTAGATAAATATGGGTCTGGGTTTTCAAGGAAGGATCGGGCTGAAAATATTTCATTGAATCTAACATGCTACCATTTAAGAAATGTACCATTATTGCACATGCCACTAAGGAAAATACAGCCACCAATACGGCATGCCATCAACTACAAGATCCAGCTTTATTTTGAAGATGTTAAAGTGTGGAAGAGTAAGTGTCTCATAATTGATGAAATATAGCATCATAGAAATAAATTTGGGTGACATAAGCCCATGGTGAGTGATTTTATTTGTACTCATGGATGAAATGCCTAGGGAGTAAGTGTGGAGGGAGAAGAAAAGATGACCTAATATGCAATGTGAAGGAAATATATTAATGGACAGGATCGAGGAGGAGGATTCAAGAAAGTCACAAAAGAAAGGTCACTGAGGAGGCACAGAAACCTAGGGAGGGAAAAATGACATTTAAAAAGAAGATACCTAAATTGTGCTTAATGCTACCAAAAATACCCATGGAATTTATTAAAATGGAAACATTGGTGACCTTGGAGGGTGCTATTTTGTTGATTAGAGGGGACAGAAGTTATATTGGAGTGGGCGGAGAATGGCAGGGAGGTGAGAAAAAGAAATCAGTGTGTGAAGACATATTTTTTAAGAAGTTTGGCTGTGAAGGGCAGGGGAGAGACAGAGGAGTAGTGGGGGAAAGTGAGCTTGAGTGAAACTTTCTTTGTAAGGTGAGAGAGATGCGGGCATATATAAAAGTTAATGGGAGGGGCATCTGGGTGGCTGAGTCAACTGAATGTCCCACTCTTGATCTTGGCTCAGGTGATGCTCCCATGGTCGTGGGATTGAGACCCACATCAGGCTCTGTACCTAGCATGGGGCCTGCTTGGGATTCTCTTCCTCTGCCCCTCTCCTCGGCTTGTGTGCGCTCTCTCTCTTTCTCTCTCTTTCTCCTTCTAAAAAAACGTAAATGGGAGAAGCTGAGTATACATGAGGGGGTAGATACAGCTAATAGTATAAATTGATGACTGGGTGAGAAAAGACAGGATCCAAAGGTGGATGGATTGGTCTTTGATACCCGCTTATATTTCACATAGCCACAAACAGAAAGCAGATGAGACCCAACAGAACTGGGTTTTGTTAAATGGGATAGAATGGGAATATGGAATAGGAAAGAATGTTACTAATATTACGGCTCATGGAATCTAAGGTGAAGAGGGACATGAGGAAAGGGCCGAGGTCTGCGATGTTAGAGTGTTAGTGCCTTCTTACTCCATACAACTTCCCTTGTATGCTTGGCCTGCCTTAGACAAATGGATCCTTCCCATTGGCTTTGAAACATACACACATCTGTCTCATCTTAAAATGATCCCATAAATACAGTGTAACCGTGAGTTTAGGATGATACATCATTGGGGTAAAAGAGGAGAGCCTTCATTTATAGATTTTGTGGGCACAGCAGCTATGGGTTGATGGCATAACCATGGTCGTAGGTGAGTTAAATGGAAGAAAGAGAAAGTGTTTAGAAGGAAATCTTCAAAGACAAAGATGTTAAAACATTTGGCTGAAACAAACCCATTGATATGAGTGTTGAGGCCACAGGACCTAACTTGGCAGGACTGGGGTGGCTGTGAACGGGAATTTGGTGGTGGAATCAACAGGGAGAAGGGCAGTGGGCGTAGCTAAGGGCGGAACCACAAAAGGGCAAGCTTTGTTTTTCTTTTCAGTTTCAGAGTTTGCAACTTAGAAGATACGGTGTGTGTGGAATCAATAACACAGGGCGGGAGAGATGGGAGGAAAGACACAAATATATAGGGGGAGAATCTAAACCTAATAAATTTGATGCTGAAAGGGACTTTATCTCTTCTCTTCTCACCTCATTTGACACCAAAGCTTCTGCTGTAAACAAAGGATGTAACTAGTTCCTGGTAAGATTTGTCTTGTCAGTTGAAAACAGAAGTCAGGTGAGGAATGCTTGACCATCACCTGCACACAAAGGGGCACTTTTGGGGTGGCTCCTTCAGCCCCGAAGCTCTCTCGTTGAGTGGCCAGTTCCCTAGGTGAGTCCGGAGGGCCACTTCCCCCTCCTGTGCTGGAGGCCGAGAGCAGTGTTGAACTTGTGCTGAATTGCCGAGAGCAATTAGTGAACCCATTGGGTCCTGCTCGCCTTCCAGCTACATCATGGGGAAGAAGGAGAAATGAGTGGAGGAAGCAAATTTTTAACTCCTACATGGTCTTCACAACCTTCTATAACAGGCTCGCTGAAAGCCTTTGATAACCGCCTTTGTCCTTTGATATAGGTGTAAGGAGAAGCGATGGTAGAGACTTCAATGGGTTTGTACAACCTTGAACTCCTCTGGAGAGGTAGAGGGTCACCGAAAAGGATTTGCCAGTCAGTCATATTTATGGTTATTATCTTGAGAAATCGAGTTTTCGCAAGAGCCATTGTTATTTATTCTTTAAGATAAGACACAAAATTATGTGGCTTAGACTTACTTTGGATAAATTATTTAGTGACTAATGAGATTTAGTTAATTCTAGCTCTAGCTGCTTAGCCTCCTTGCTTCCCCTCCCTGCAATATGTTTGTGAGATTGATAGGCCGAATTTAATGTAAAAGTCATAGATCTCTCCTTGAGATAGTATTGGTAGTTGATTTTATTTTTATTCCTATTAGGCTGAAAAAGCAATTTAGTGCTTATATTGCTGCAGCACAAATTCAAGGGCAACAATCATTTTATAATATAAGTAGGAAAGTTCATGCATTATTGTTTTATGTTTCATCCTATTTCAAGCAATTTTATTTTTGCTTATTTTTAACGTCAGTCTTTTGAATTTGTGTATACATATATGCAGGCATGGTGGGGAGGAGGGGGCCCCACTTTGTATTTGATGTGGCCCCCACACCCATACTTCTGTGCTACCTGGTTGAACAGAACTGCAGTTGGTGTGATTGCTTTAGGAAATGCATGCTAATGCTTTTTGCCCACAGACCCACACACCCAGCCTTGCTTTACCAGTGAAAGCATGGGATCTGCAGTGAGATAATTAACCTGCAACTCACTAGCTTTCTGATACTGACATGATGACTTAATTTTTTGGAATCTTACTTTTCTTCTCCATAAAACGGAAACAATTCTACCACTGTTGTACATTGTTTGGAAGTATCATGGGAGATACGTACCTTAGACATTTGCACAGCATCTGACACATTTTAGATGCTTAAATGATGCTCTTTCTTTTTCCCGTGTTGGAATAAATACATTGAAAAAACGATAACAGATTATTTTTCACTTTTACAATATACCGGGAAGGGGAAGTACTTATAAGTTTTTATCAATATTATAATAGGGAGAGAAATTGCTTAGTATTAATCCGATCATTCTATTCACTTTGTTCTTGAAACTTGACATGATTTATTTTAGCAGGAATTTTTTTTTTCTTTAGCACCCTTCATTATGGTTTAACAATGGTGGATCTTCAGTGCTGCTAACATTTATTCAGGGAAAAAGCCAAGTATTTCTTTAGTAACATCAAAAAGGAAACATTTGGGGAATAGTTTTATTTTTTAAAAATAAATTACTTTCATTTTTTTTTTGCAAGAGAAAAGGGCATTCATCTGTGCAAGTGTATCTGTATAAGTCCCAGAACATTTAAACAGACCTCAGGGATGAATATGTTACTAAATGTTCTTTTGAAAATGGCATGCATATTTCGTTATTTTAGAAAGAAGTTTTTTTTTCTTTTTGGCTAGTTTTCCTTCCCGTGAAAAAAAACTAAAGTAACATATTTGGAATTTTCTTAAAATATCGTAGGAAAAGTTTCATCATTAAGAAATTTGGGATTGCAAAGTTTTCCAAACACCCGCTTAATCCATCGAATGCTTAGATTTTAACTATCTCTACATAAAACAATCTTGCATTGTGATGTTTATCAGGGTAAGAAAAAGATTAGAAGCTTTCATTCTGTTTTAAGTCTCCTTTAAGCACACACTTTTATTTCATTCTCTTCTCTAGGCTCACACACTCCTTTAAAATAAAATTGTCCTGTTTGTGGTTGGCAAGTTTGTTGTTGTCTTTGTTGTTGCTCTCAAGGTGTTCTTGAGTAAACATTCAGAGTTCCTTTCACAAGGTTGACTATTTTTGAATGAGCACACTGAATTCAGAGTGATTAGCAGGTAGTTTGTGAACATATATAAAAACAGACTTCCTCTGAATTTCTGTTTTGTCTTTAGTCTATGTGGTACTTGGAATTTGATCTGTTTCTTTCCTCCATCATATTGTCTAATCTCAATCTATAGTAAACATTTTAGAGTTCTTCTGAGGCAGTTTGGAGATTATTGGCTAGTTTGAATTAAAGAGAGAGCAGTAAGAAAATCTCCAAATATACCAACATATGGAGGAGTGCTAGGGACCGTTAACATTAAGTATTACTGACTTTATTATCTTTTTTTAAAGCTTTTTTTGGTTTATTGAGAGAGAGAGAGAGAGAGAGAGAGAGAGAAAGCATGAGCAGGGGAGGGGCAAAGAAAGAGGGAGACAGAATCCAAAGCAGGCTCCAGGCTCTGAGCTGTCAGCACACAGCCCAAGGCAGCCTGAGGTGAGGCTCGAACTCACGAACTCTGAGATCGTGATCTAAGCCGAAGTCTGAAGCTCAACTGACTAAACCACCCAGATGCCCCTATCGACCTTATTATCTTGTATAATCCTTTGAATACTGCTGTGAGGATCAGGATTGTTATCATCACGGCATTGATAAACAGGCAAGCAAGTATATGACCAGAGAAGCTATAAACTCTTCGATAGTCCTAGCTTTGGATGCTGCAGGTGATCTTACCTACAATCTTAAGTGACTCCAACAACAGCATGTGAAAAGTTTATGATGTGTCCAATGGTCTAAGGAGTGGGAGAATGGAGCTACATCTCAAGAAAATATCAGTTAGGGTAAAATTATTGATTACTTCTATTCCTTTCTTGGATATCTCTTCTTTTTGGGTTTGTATAAACATGTCTCAGACTATGGCCCTGTTCACTATAGGTGTGCCCAGTTTATTTGCCATCACTAAGTAGCTCAGTAAAGCAATTATATTCTAACTTCTTGCAACTTAACTGGAGGTCTATGGACCAAAGAAGCATGGAGTATTGTTAGAAATGCAGAATCTCCATCCCCACCCCAGAATCAGAAATGCAATCAGAAACTGCATTTAAAAGAATCCCTGGGTAAGTGGAATACACTGGTCTCCACTCAATATCTCAAAGCGAAGGTGAACACACCCAGCATGGTGCAAAATGACCCATTGTGGTACACTTTAAATTTTATTTGTTTTTCTTTAACATATGTAAGAAAGGAGGGAGCCTGGGTGGCTCAGTTGGTTGAGCATTGGACTGGATCTTGGCTCAGGTTATGATCTCATGGTTTTTGGGTTTGAGCTCTATGATGGGCTCTGTGCTGACAGCATGGGGTCTGCTTGGGATTATCTTTCCCTCTCTCTCAGTTCCTTCCCTGTTTGTGCTCTCTCTTTCAAAAAAAACAAATAAACTTAAAAAAATAAAATTTGTAAGAAAGGGATTAAGTTTATGAATGTTTACTCCAAGGAGTGACTCTGGCGCCCCCACATGGTCCTACAGGTGATCGCCAGGATACTTCAGGAGCTGAGAGGTCAACAGCTCCCTGGGATTCTCAGAATTGCTTCCACTTGTTCATGTGCTTTCAGTGAATTGCAGTAAAATGTAATTACTCTGTGCCTTTTTAAGTGGACATATCTAGTTTTAACTTAACGAATCCTCCCCAATGGACAGGACTTAAAAGATTCTCCCGAACAAGCTGTAGACCAAAGGTCATGCTAAAATGGCGGTTAAGTGAACAATAACATGTTCAGGGTTGTTAGCTTTACTTGGTCCAAGTAGAAACTCTTTGTAAGCTCAGTGATGACATTAAGAAAGCAATATAAAACCAAACCAAACCTCCCACAAATGTTCTAACTAGATCCTACAATAAATCAATAAAACTAGGAATTTTTTGATACTGAAATATGGAATTGTATCCATTACCATTCGCACTGGGCCAGTCCTATGTACGTATTTGCAAATTATAACTTTATGAAATACCTTGTCCAGTTTTGATGTACATTAAAACTACTGTAAAAATAAACATAGAATACCTTTACATAGCTGACTCTTAAAGGGTTAAAGCAAGCAATCACTTTGCTCTCCTTAAAATAATATGAAGTCAGTGTAAATTATTTTCTTATATAATAAATTGTTAAACATTTTAAACAATTTTTAGAAAAAACTCTTTTCTATGCTTTCAAATGAAATATAATTTATTGAAAATCAATATTTTGCTTTTATGTCATCTACGTTTCTAGGTTTTAAGTTTTATAATTACACAACATATTAATTTAACGATAAAAGCATATACATTTTAAATTTTATACATATATAAAACAAACTCTCCAAGCGTTCTCTATTTTATCCCATTTAAAGTGTGTCTATCACAAAACTCCTAGGAGGAGTTAAGAGCAAACCTGGTCAGTATCTCTTTAAGGAGAAACTGGACTATGAGGTGTTTACCACTTACTCTCACACTTTTAATAAAGGGACTCACATTCAGGTCTTAAGACATTCATTTTCTCTTCCCTCCTTGCCATTAAGTCTCTGATTTATTCTAATTCTCACTGATGCCCTGTTTGGGTGACGATGACTCAAAATTAGCATCCTGAAATCTGTTACCAGCTTGTGTTCTCAAGCTAATTGCTTATTTTGATAAGACAGCAAAATGATTGGCTGTAACTATCTTTACACTTTTGTTACTTTTGATTACAATTAACCTAGCTTCCTTTTGATGTGTTAAAAGATTTTCCCAACGGTTACATTTGTTGGAATGGCAATATAACATGAGGTTTTAGGTGTGTGATGAATACTGTACATACTCTCATATTTCTGTTGTTTGTTGGGCATCAACTAATTCCCTTCTCCTTTTCTTCTCAGCGCTTAGCAAGACTATGCTTCCCAGCCTTCCATGCAGTCAGTGTGGTCCTTTGCTTGAGTTCTGAATAGAATGAGAGCCAAAAGACTGTCTCCAGGCTCAGGTCTTTTTTCAAGAGGATGTGTCTCCTCTATGCTCTCTTCTTTCTGCCCCTGGGTATGACAGAACAGCTCATAGAATAAAGACAATGACGGCAGGGTCCTGGATGGAAGGAGACTGGAGCTCTGGGTCCCTGTGTGGAGGAAAGCTTCCTGCCAGCTAGAAACACCTGCCTGGACTATCATGGGAGCGAGAAATAGGGACCTTCTATGGGTTTATTTCTTACAGCAGTTTATACTATATTAACAATATGTTTTAGTACAGTATGTTTAATAGAATATCTTCAGTGCGGTTTTTTTTAGTTTGCATTATTTTAATGTTGTTGTTGTTGTTTTTTCCAAGTTTCACAATCTATTGTGTGTCTCTGTTGACCTTGCTTGGAGTTTTATTTTATTTTTTTCTGTTTCTGGGTTGTGATTTCTGGTTCACACACTGGTGGGCAAACTGATATTTAAATCTTATTTCCCATCACATTTGATAGGAAAGCCTCTTGCAGCTTCTCTGTCTGCTTGCTTATGGTTTTCTGCTAGGCTTGCTTAATGTACTGATTTGCACAGTGGGATAAGCTAGAAAACATATTTTAAATCTGAAAGCTTATATTCTGCTGAACAGAGCAAACATTGTGGAAAAGCACTAAAATGTGCAAAATCTGTCAATTCTCCACACCCTGGCATGTAAAGGCTCTTGTTAAAAACTCAAAAATGGCAGAATGCAGATTGCGTTTATGAAAAGTTGTCTTCCTATGTACGACACGTAATACATTCGAGGCTTCTGCCCGAAGAAATTATATGCTGAACATTAGCCATTTTAGGAAAAGTCATACACACTTGACCACATTCATAACTTTTTATACTCTGCTTCACAAATCTTTTGTTATTATGGAACCTTGAGAGTGACCATAACAGTTTGGAAAGTACACAAGAGTATTCATTCCGGGCCACCTACTATACTGCCATGTTCCTCGGCTCTTGGGGATATAATTCAGACCCCACTTCTAAGGTTCAGAGACTTTCCCTTACACAAATTATAGAATTATTAGGATGGGAAAGCCTTCAAGATACTACCTGATGCTAATTCCTGCACTTACATTCATCAAAGGATGTGGTGCAAAGTGCATTTTTCAAAATCCCTGATGGCTTATTTCCATACTTAAAATCATCCTTGCTCAAATTACTTGAGGATGTACGTAGGTAGCATGTCAACAGAAAAATTGTGAGACTGTGAGAGAAGAAAAAATAATTAGCTCTACATCAAATATTTCCAACACTAGGAAGTCAGGGATAGAAATTATTTACCTGGAGTAGGAATAAATATAGTACTAAACATTTCTTAACATGTTGTTCCATTTGATTCTTAAAACAAAGTCTGCATACTCGAATAATTTGAAGCTTAGAGATATTTTGTAGCTTGCTTTAAGAAAAAAAAATACAGATATCTGGGGCTAAAATTCAGATTTCCCTTATTCTGCTCCGGAGTCATTTCCTCCTTGTGACCCATAACTCGTATCTTCCTCACAATATGGTCCTCTCCTTTTCTAGTTGTCCCTAATTAAGGGAACTAGAGCACAGCAGGGACATTTTCTGTCAGGGGTACTTCTCTAGGTGAGAATGTTAAAAGATTTTGCAAAACCAACCGTCTTGGGAACAATTACTGAGTGAGTGGGAGGTCTCCAATTCCAGAAATGCAGAGTCTGGTCAAGTTGTTTTCTTTGCATTTAATGGCCCTTTGTGGGTGTGCCACTCAATAAACCTGCTTTAGAGAAAGCGATCTAAGAAGTCCCCCCTAAAATTATTCTCTTAATGCTGATGAATGTGGTTTCTGATACAGTGAAAACCAGAAGTAGCATCAAATTTAACATTCAAGTAGACACATACCTTCATTTTGATGAGTAAATTGAAAAACAGGGAAAGCTACAAAAAGCAGTTGATTTAACTTCTCCCTTCAACATATAAATTAGTTATATGAAATATTTTACTTTTTATTCTTTTTTTAAGACTACCTTAATTATATGTATTCCTACTAAAACTTATTGTTTAAAAGTAGATTTGTGATTTTAAAAAGTGGCTTGTTTTCCAAGATTTGTCATCCATGAGGAGAATGTTCTGATTTGTATATTGCTAACGGTCTTGGGAAGTTGTAAAATCTCAGTGACATACCTAGGTTATATAGCTGGGAAATTTTAATATATTGGAAAACTTGAAGCCTAAGCAAATTTTAAATCTTTGTCTATGCTAGTCAACTGATAAAGGTACATTGCCTTACCCATTGGGCTACCAGACTGATGGAAGCAATGTTAATTGGATCACACATAATCAAGTTTCTTAGAACCTTTAAAAAGGTAGCAAAAGGAGTTTGTATCTATTAAGATGCTTTCAAGAAGAATTAAAAAAAAAAAAAGACCTCATTTCAAAGTGACTCAAGGTTGAGAAAGTTTATTGGCTCCTATTACTGGAAGTCCAGAACTCTAGCAGTCCAGTGGCTCTGTCTCCTTTCCTTGCTTTATTCTTGGCTCTGTTTATCCACCGGCGCCATTACTAAAAAGCATTTTGTGGTTTGGGGACAACGCATGACAGTATTCAGAGGAAGTGTTGAGGACTGCGTTCCACTATTAAGAAGAGTCTGTCAGCCCACTCTGAATTGTACCATTTAGGAATATTAACTGTGCCTGGTGGAATGGAGTGAGGTTTTTAGCTACAACTAAAAAGGTGTCTGGCTGGCTCAACTGGAAGAGTATGTGACTCTTGATCTTGGGCTGGTGATTTCCAGCCCCACGTTGGATATAGAGATTACTTAAATGAATACATTTAAAAAGGATCGATTCCTGATTTTAAGCCTGGGGTGTAGGTAGTCAGCTTCTTCCCCGCCATGGGTCTTGTGTGAGAAAGAAGGGGTGAATGGACAGCCAACATTGCCCATGGCAGATTTATTGAGAATGACTAAGCCAATAGTGTGGAAGGAAATGTATTCAGGGGCACCTGGGTGGCTCAGTTGGTTAAGTGACCGAGTCAGTTTTGGGTCAGGTCATGATCTCATGTTTGTGAGATCTAGCTCTGGGTCAGGCTCTACCATAACAGTGTGGATCCTGCTTGGGATTTGGTCTCTCCCTCTCTCTCTGCTCCTCCCCTGCTCATGCACGTACTCTTTCTCTCTCAAAATAAATAAATATACTTAAAAAACAAAAAAGTAAATATATTCAGTGTGTTAGGCTGCATACTTAATCATAGTGTAAAATAAAGATTTACAATAACTATAGCAATGACTGTAATGCCAATGTGGGGTAAATCTACCAATCATTGTTTCCCAAAATATTTATTTCTGAAGCTTTTACCTATGAATTTTGAGAAAAGCATTTTTCTTTTATCTCCAGTGAGCATACTTTTCCCATACCCTAATATAGTGTTTAATCTTTCTTACTACTTTTACAATGATTTAGATATTCTCTTTTTAAATGTCATTACCATCAAACTAAATAACAATATACTAGAACTTATTTTTTAAACTAATTAATCACAGACTGAAAGTTCTCCTTTTCATATGATAGAGTAAATATTCTTTCCTTTCTACCTTCCTTTCTCTTTTTCTTCCTTCCCTCTTTTTTCTCTTGTTTTTTTTTCTTTTTTTCTTTCTCTTTTTCCTATCTCATCACACTCTTCTTTTTTTATGTTGCTCACCCATATTTAGAGAATTATATGCTGTTGCTGTTCTATGACTATATTAATAATTATTCCAGCAATAATTCTAATAATTAAACACTATATTGCTCACCAAAAATTCTTTTATTTTGATTTATTTCAGAGGTTGCTGTAACATTGCATTAAAAAAAGATAATACTCATTAAGGACATATTTCTAAGTTCTTGGATATGCAAATGGTGTTAATTGCCTCCAAACATGAGTGATAGGTTGGCTGGAAATTGGTTTCTTAAGTCCAAATCAATAGTCATCTTAACTTTACAGACATTGAACAGTTTCTTTTGAAATACAGAATTGTGGAGAACTATGACATGGAGATGGTCCTCTTTTTTCTTATTTTTTATGTTGCTTGGTTTTCTGCATGGATGGCTTTCATTTTTTTCTCTTTTCTTTATTCTTGTTATTATCAAGATCTGTTTCAGCATTTATTTCTTACTTATTTTCCTAATATAGATAGCCTCTTTTGGTTTAAAGTCTCAGCTTTCTTTAGCTCAGTGAACTTACCTTCATTTTCATTTTCTTTGCTACCTCTCCTCCCATCTTCTACAGAGAGCTTTTCTCCATCAAGTCACTGCTTTTAGAATTCTTACTATGAACACAGGGGAAGTCCTGGCTCAGTCTCATATCTTCCTTTTATCTTTCCACTCACCGTATCGATCCCTTTGCTATTTTCTTCTATGTTCTGTAAATATTCGGGGGGGACAGGCCAAGTCATCTTTCTATTTTCTGTGGCAATCACTCTGCTGCTTGCTGCCTCCACTGATTAATATTGGGAACCATAATTTCCTCTTCAAGCAACTTCCCCTTATCTCCAGCTGTTCTGTTTTATAGATGCACTGCTCTTTCAAATTTCATGGACGTGGGGTGTCTGTAGGTTAAGTGTCCCTATCGGCTCAGGTCACGATCTCATGGTTTGTGAGTTCGAACCCCGCATAGGGCTCTGTGCTGACAGTGTGGAGCCTGCTTGCGATTCTCCCGCTTCCTCTTTCTGCGCCCCTCCCTCCTCTTTCTCTCCAAATAAATAAATAAACTTAAAAAATTTTTATGTACAATATAACTAAGAGTTTCAAAGTTTACTTCTGTTTCTATCAAAAAGGCTATTTTGCAGATCGAAATTAGCTTTGATACTTCAGATAGGCCTGCATGCTTATGAACAAATTTAAACACGTTTAGTGTTAAACATGTGTTAAAATGTGTGGGTTTTTTTAAAATATTTTTTATTTATTTCTAGGAGAGAGAGAGACAGCGTGAGTAGGGGAGGGTCAGAGAGAGAGGGAGTCACAGACTGAAACAGGCTCCAGGCTCTGAGCTGGCAGTCAGCACAGAGCCCGACGCGGGGCTCGAACCCACGAACCGCGAGATCATGACCTAAGTGAAAGTCGGACGCTTAACCGACTAAGCCACCCAGGTGCCCCAAAATGTGTGTTATTATTAAAATATGTTTTATTTTTCTGTCTGCTCATCCTTACAGAAGATAGTTTATCCACTCCTGAGAAGGGAAATAGTCCTTGCTGAGATTATATGGAACCGGATTTCAAACTTCTGAATTCAGAGACAGAGAAAGTATATTTTTATGTTTAGTTGAATTTTCTTTTAGGATTAGGATTGGAGTTGTCCGTGAGGAGAAAGAATGCTACCACTTTGCAGAAGAGGCATTTGCAAGGTAGAGAGTTTCATTCCTACAGGGTTTTCTTTCTTTCTCTCTCTTTCTTTCTTTCTTTCTTTCTTTCTTTCTTTCTTTCTTTCTTTCTTTCTTTCTTTCTTTCTTTCTTTCTTTCTTTCTTCCTTCCTTCCTTCCTTCCTTCCTTTCTTTCTTCCTTCCTTCCTTCCTTCCTTCTTTCCTTCCTTCCTTCCTTCCTTCCTTCCTTCCTTCCTTCCTTCCTTCCCTCCTTTTTTAAATTTTGTTTAAATCCAAGTTAGTTAACATATAGTGCAATAGTAGTTTCAGGAGCAGAATTTAGTGAGTCATCATTTACATACAACACGCAGTGCTCATCTCAATGAGTGCCTGCCTTAATACCCATCACACATTTAGCCCATCCCCCCACCCACTCCCCTCACAGGGTTCTCAGTGGTTGCCTGTGGTTGTCCAAAATGGCCTCCAGCAACAGAAAGCTCTTCTTCCCACCACGCTAGGGCACTTCGATGCTCCATTTCTCTGCAGCAAATACAAGTCTAGGACTGCTGTAGCATACTGTTTTGACTGACGACATTAATTATATTTTCCAAAGTGTCTTTTGACGTAGTGATTTGCTACTCAATTTCCAACCCATCACTCTAAAAATTAGGGTGCTAATTGGGTTCCCATCTCCTTACTCCCCAGACTGACTGCATTTGTGTATCTGTTACCCCTCAGGTTGGTGCGTGTCTTCATATGGTCTTGATAAAAGTCCATGCAGTAGAGTTTCCTGAAGCTTCTGGCCTGTGTACATCACCTTTCTTCTTATTTAAATGTCCTGTGATAACATCTATTTGTTCCCCTTTTTTCCCTTTTATTCTGTGGTCATTCCACTGGGGTTTTGAAAAGTGAAGATTTATGAAATAGGAGAGTCATTTTGTTATCTCTGTCTTTGTCCTAAGTTTCTTTGGTAATGTTTGGGTCTGAATCTTTCTGTTTTGTTTTTTTTTTTAATGTTTTATTTATTTCTGAGGAGAGAGAGAGAGAGAGAGAGAGAGCATGAGCAGGGGAGGGTCAGAGAAAGAGGGAGATACAGAATCTGAAACAGGCTCCAGGCTCTGAGCTGTCAGCACAGAGCCCGACGCGGGGCTCCAACCCACGAACCATGAGATCATGACCTGAGGCCAAGTTAGATACTTAACTGACTGAACCACCCAGGTTCCCCAGAGTCTTTCTGTTTCTATCCCACAATATTTGCTTCTCAGCCCCATCCCCGATGGGTCATTTTCTGAGACCACAACAGATTTGATTCTCAGCTTTTTGTCTGTGACTGTTTGAAGACATCATTAAAATGGATTCTTCCTTCTTTAATTATATGGGATCTATCAACTGTATATCCAGGACTCTCTGTCTTACCATTTCCCTGAATGTTGCTATTGTACACAGCTGTGCAGAACAGAGACTACAGAGTTGCTTCATGTCATTCTCTTTGAATTCCCCGAAGTCACTTCTGTCTCTGGCGATAGCTGGATTGTATAACTCTTCTTGCTTCCAGGAAAGAAAAGAAAAACCATCTTCTGGATGATTATTGTCTGGAACACTCTCACTCCTCCATTTTTTTTCTTCTGCTCATTACACGAAGCTCCACTTCAAAGAAGCTTCTGCTATTGGTGGTAAGATTAGCCCAGCAGGCAGAATCGTAGTGTTGCTATTTAATTGTTTTAAGCCTATTACATAAGAAGAGGATGAAGTTATTAGGAAAAAAGCCCCAACAACTTTTTAAGTAAAATAATTCAATAATATTGTTGACAAAACAAACTTTCTCCACAACAGTAAGAGGTTCTCGGTTCTCAAAGAAGTGTTTCCAACAAAGGAGTGTTTTAATCTATTCTCACAAGTGAATTTAATACTTTTACTTATCTCGTGACTGGTATTAACTAAAATATACTTGAGGGGATAACATTTTTCATACCTTTAAATAGTTCTGAGGTAGGTTTTTCTTTATAGCAACATGAGGCAGTCAGTGGTGATGAGAGATGGTCATGTGAATATTTTCATTCCATTTTGTTTCATTACAAGTCAAATCACAATGTAAACTAGAATCACATTACTGCATTTTCTCTATTCAATGAACAAAAACAAGCCAAAGTTACAATTTTTTCTCTTAAATATTTACTCTTTTTTTTCTTCATATAGAGGCTTTAATGTAATCAGTGCTTGCAACGAAAATGGAGATTGACCAACTTCTCAATCTGCTGCTCCTTCAGTGCCGTGAAATAATCCACAGCAAAGAATTAGCACATATTCTAATATGTGCTAATTACATAGTGATGATGATCATGACCATGAGGTCATACTAGAGTCCCTTCTTCTTCCAGGTGTCCAGTCTACTATTAGAGAAGTATGTCAATATTGTGTAGAAATATTTTAGGAAACAAATGATCTTATCTTTGCATTGCCTGTATTTATGAAGATGAACTGCAGGAACATCTTCTACCTCAATGTCTTCCCTTCCTCCAAATTCTACTTTGTTCTACTTGTTTTTAACCTATGTGCCTCATGAGTAAAGTAGTTTTACTCTAGACACCTAAGTACATTTAATATAGTACAGTTTTGTGCAGGAAAAGTTTGCAAACAAACCACCAGAGACTTTCCCTAGGTTGGTGGCTGTGGATATTGGTTGTGGCAGCATCATAATTTGGATGTTTTTTTTTTTTTCTTTTTTTAAATCTGGTAGCTGGGAGACAGTTCCTTGCTTATCTCTATTTTCTCTACAATTTACCTTCCTGGAAAGTATCAATATATTTTGCCTTTGTATCCTTTTCTTTTGTTGCGAAGCAGTAGAGTTTCATGACTGAAATGTTAGTCTGAGATTATGTTCTTTGTAAATGGTGATCACCCAACTGTGTTGACTTCTTTACTTTTTTGGATCTCTGCAGTATTCTACCACTCCTGCCAGTCCTAACTGGATGTTTCTAAAACCAGAACTTTCACTTTCTCCTTGTTTTTGTCCCCTCATTTCTTTCTAATGGAGCTGATCTATTTTCATAGACTGAGTGCTCACCATAATACTTTCTGTGCTTCTTTCTTTCTTTTTTATTTTTTTAATGTTTATTTTTGAGAGAGGGAGAGAAAGAGAGAGAGACAGAGTGCAAGCAGGGCAGGGACAGAGAGAGGGAGACGGAATCCAAAGTAGTCTCCAGGCTGTGACACAGGGCTCAAAGTTGCGAACCATGAGATTATGACCTGAGTTGAAGTAGGATGCTTAACCGACTGAGCCCCCCAGGCAGTCCCTCTGTGCTTCTTTTGTATTGTCTATACTCACCCATGATTATCACAATGATAATAATCATTGCAAGGTTTGGTCACTACCTATAAAACTAGTTTCATAGTATCCTCTTCCAAACCAATAATCTGTTCCCAATTCTTTATCGTATCAATGGATAATATGTTGAAATCTTATTTTTTTCAGAGAAGGTATGTTTTCCGAGGTCAAAAGCCTGTACTTGGGCACATGGGTGGCTCAGCCAGTTGAGCTTCTGACTTTTTTTTTAATGTTTATTTATTTTTGAGAGAGAGAGAGAACGAGTGGGGGAAGGGCAGAGAGAGAGAAAGGGATACACAGAATCCAGAGCAGGCTTCATGCTCAGAGTTTTTAGCACAGAGCCTGATGCTGGGCTCAAACTCATGAATCATGAGATCATGACCTGAGCCAAAGTCAGACTCTCAACTGACTGAGCCACCGAGGCACCCCGAGCATCCAACCGACTTCTGATTTCAGCTCAGGTCATGATCTAGTGGTTCATGGGGATCAAGCCCTGTGTTGGGCTCTGGTAGCTGGGAGCCCACCTGGGACACTCTCTCTCTCTCTCTCTCTCTCTGCCTCTCCCCTTCTTGTGCACTCTCAAAATAAGTAAGTAAACTTAAAAAAAAGAAAAAAGCTTGTTCTTACATTATTTTTATTTCTCCAGATCTTTATTACTCAAAGTGTGGTCCATTAACCAATAGCATTGATGCCACCCAGAAGCTTATTAGAAATGCAGGATCTTGGGCCCTACTCCAGACTTTCTGAATCAGAATCTGCATTTTAACAAGATCCCCAGATAAAAGCACTATATCTGAAACTTTAATGTGAATACACATCACTTCATATCTTGTTTTAAGACTTTCAACAAGATTTTAGCACACACCCCAGTTAGGCTGATGCCATTGAATCTTGGATCACAGTTTGAGTAGCAAGACTATAGGACAGTCCTGTCCAATGATCATGGACATGATCGCCTATGATCATGGCGATATCCTATGTCTGTTGCTCAGTAAAGTAGCTATTGGCCACATGTGGCTAATGGGCACTTTAATCTATTTAAAGTTAAGTTTACATGCCTACATAGGGCTGGTAGCTACCCAATTAGACAGGAAATCCTGGACACTTAGGAATTTAGTAAATATTAGGTGTAAGTGAGATTAAAAAAACCCAAAACCTTAATCTCATGAAAATAAAAATTCATTTCAGACTCCCTGGTGCTTATATGAAATTAGGGAAATGTGTGTAGAGTGCCTAATAGCCACACCTGTCGCCTGACAACAAATTGTCCTCCATTATAATCAGTAGAGTGTCTTATCTTCAAGTCACTTGTCCTATTTGTCAAAGTGGATTATTCATTTGCACCAAGAAGCTGACATGATTTTTCAAAGCGCTGATTGCCGCAGACTTGGGCATTATGGGAAACAGCACAATACTCCTATGGGAAAGTGTTCATGCTTTCTGTTTCAGCACTTAATTTCCATAGCTTTCTGGGGGTTTTCCTTTCTAAATGTACCTATTTCTCTATTTCCTGTTTAAACTTATTTCAGTTACAACAGAAAAAGCCAACATGTTATAAAGAACTGGTAAAGCTTGTTTTCCTGATAATTTTTTTTTTAAGTTGGGAACGATACACAGAATAATCAGAAATTTTGAGCAACACATTTTAGAGCGTTATGATGTTTTGATTTTAACGTGACTCAGTTATTTCAAATATGACTATTCATATGATTTTCAAAAAAGTATACAACTTTCAAAATGAAATATTGATTTGTGAAAAAGCTAATTAAATTTACTTTAAAAGTGCACTCATATTTGTAATGACTATCATGTGTGCTTTCATGTAAATAAGGCGATTTTTGTTTTACCCAATGGCAATATTTTCCATTATATAAAACATACTTGCTCAAGAGGTATTAATCCGACTGGCAAACTTATAAGAATAAAAGAGGCAATACTGAAAGATGAGACTGATAGGCACTGATGTGAAGGGAAGAAATAGGTCTAAGGGAAGGCACAGGCTGTGGCTGAAGGTCCCCCCCCCCACCCCCGCCCCCACGCGCTGGCTGGGACGGGACCCAGGTTGGAGCCTCTTTGATTCTCCTGGACTGCCCAGCTCCTGGTGTCCATCCCTCAAATAGAGAGGTGAACGTTTTTTTCTCTCAATCTCTGACTCAGAGTGGGGCCCAGAATTGTTACTTAAAACCATTGCCAATGTCACATCTTTCCTTTTCCTTCTTCTTTTGATTAGTAGCTCCTTAATTTACAATCTCGGGGAGCGCACAGTGTCCATAAGCTTCTTTGGTCTTATCAAAAGGCACAGAGGAAGATAGGAGTACCAGATCTTAAGTAGATTAAAGCACAGCTGTTAAGTCCACACGCGGATGAGATCTGTGAGTATTAAAGATACCCTGGAGCGGAATGGGAGCTTACTTTAGAAATGTCATTGCTTTCCTACTTGGAGGATTTGTTGTGAGTAGTTTTTTTTTTTCTTTCTTTAACTTGTCGTTTAGAAAGTGGGTCATTAAGTATTGTCATTTGCTAAAAAAATTAACCCTAAGTGCCTTGAAAGGAAATAAAGTCGATTTTTCAAAGTTAAAGTGTTCGGGTACTTTAGAAAGTGTTTGGAAAAGCATGAAAAGGGTTTACATTGAGTACATTTTAGAAAAGACATGATATAAGCTTATCTGCTGCAAGCAATGAATGTGTACTACTGCCCTTGCCCAGAAAAAAATACTCTTGTCAAATTCCTTTTGTAGAAATGAAGCCTCCCTCCCGTTAGTGCTGCAATTGGTTTACCCTTCCAAGTAAGACAAATTCTATTATAGGTGAGACCTGATATTAATATCATGGCCTGTCTGTTCTTTTTTGTTTTTAATTGTCTTTTTATACTTAGTATAAACACGTGGTTAAAGGAGAGTATGGCAAAGGCGATGCTTCATGCTTTTTGTTTATTTTTGTTTCCTCTTTTCTGCAGAATAATTTGGGTGTGACTATAAATAATGATTGTGTTGTTTCGCTGATCAATATTGAATTAGTACCTTATAGATAGAGATATTAACACTCTTCATGGCAAGATCATGTTTGTTTAATAGACTATCAGGTTGTCTTTGTTTGGGATTATTTCTAGTACTTATATTTATTTATTAAGTACTTATAATTGTACTTACTGTGTTAAATAAATGAATACATAAAGAATGAGCAGATTGTAAGACTGAGAGTAAAGAAGAGTGAGTTATTAGCTTAAAGAAGAAAGTTGTATAAGAGGTGAATTTTAACAGATTTTGGTAGAGACAAGAAGTATTTTTTATTCTCCAAAACTTCCAATCAACATTCATTAGAGCGAAATAAAGGCAAAGTGATTTATTGGAAAGTTTGTATCTACATATCCTTGAGCCTCTGGATGGACAATATAATTTAAATTTTATCTCTTTTTCCAAACCTGTGTACCAGCTACACCTCTTCCTCCCGAATATCTCTTCTGGTGCTTAGCATTTGACATAAGATTCCAATGACCTTGCTCACTGGCTTCAGTGAATTCATTGCCAGAGGAAACTTTTATTTTACAAACAGAAATATTCCTCCCTTAAGGTAAGTAGGAAGAATGACCAGGCTTGAATTTGGGGGCTTTGTAAAAAATTCTACACAGTTCAATACTACTACATTATTTTATTTTATTTTATTTTATTTTCTAATTAATTAATTAATTAATTAATTTGAGAGAGAGAGGGTGCAAGTAAGTGAGGGGCAGAGAAAGAGAGAGAGAGAGGGAGGGAGACAGAGAGAGAGAGAGAGAGAGAGAAGTGGGGCTCACCCAAATGCTTACACCCAGATGCTTAATCAACTGAGCCACCCAGGCACCCCTCTACTACATCATTTTAAACATTACATTTTGTACCATGTTTATTTCACACTAAATAATGCAGTTTGGTGAGCATTATTCAAGTTTCCCTACTTGTGGCCAATTCCAAGGAAAACTGATAAGCTTCTATTTCATCAGCTGGAGATTTTGCTGTAATCATCAGCAAAATAACTAAAATTTAGTGACCCAACCTTATATTGAAATGAAGAGAGCAACTTGAAATAAGTATCTCAATACTGATTGTTTCTCCCATCAAGATCACCAGATTCCTGCTCAAACCTTTGCTGCCATTTGCCCATGGAAACATAAAATTTATAATCTTAGAGGCAATTCTATGAGAAGGAATTGCTAGAGCCTGTGAGAATAGTATATATGTGTAATCCATGTTGATATAAAACCTAAATTTTGATTACATGTCTTCCTATTTCTGTCTTACATTGAAAGAAAACTAGAAATTACAACTAAGTAGTTTTGGGAGAAAAGTCATGGTTTTTTTCAAATGAGCAATATATACTTAGATCTGATGTTTCGTTTTACAAATTTCAATAAATCCTCTTTTTAGGCTAAGAAACAAGAATTTAACGCTTTATTGCAAGCAATGCTGTAGGTGCAATAAATTCAACCATTCTATTTGTCTTTGTTTTGTGAATGCCTTCCAGTTTTTTGGTTAACTGATGCCTCTTTTTGGTTTATGTACTTTATCAAGAGGTTACTTAAGAGACCAAACCTAATCTTACACTGTTGTGTTCCTTGGATCATCTCACATTTTTAACAGGGGATTGCACCTTTTCTTAATTTATCCAGAGTGTCCTGTTTATTATCCCTCATATATTCATGGTAAATCTGTCTGCATTTTCACGTGGGGAGGATGAAGCAGGGAGTCAAGCATTCTATATGAACATATTCAAGTTGCTGTCACCAATCCATCTCCTGGCTTGGTCATCGTTGGCCACCGGCCAAAAGAGGGGCTGATTCAGTGCAGCTCTGATACTTTTAATACGACATTCAAATGTATTGAGCAGCCAGACATTTTGTCTAAACAGGACAATGATAATGAGGGTTAGCATATGCAAAGTGCTTACCATGTAGACTGTGAGTCATTTCACATGCAATATATGCTTTAGAATTAAACTCCCAATCCGTACTCCATTCTACACATCAACCAGGGTGCTGGTCAGAAAGAGATGGCACATTCATTCTGGGCAACTTGAGGAAACTTTATAAAGGTTCACATCTGTAGACAGGGTTTAAGGAAAACAATTGGGACAGGATTGCACAGTACAGAAGTCTGGGGGTCCCAAAGGAGGGAGGCCATCTCACCCGAAGGCCTGTAGGTGCAAGGGAGAGAGCGGTTTATGGGAGTCTGGATGGGGTAGGTGTGAGGCCAGGGACAACTGACCGGAGCTGTGACATTTATAGAAGAGCACAGCTAACCAGTAGGGATTTAACAGGAGAGCTGCTGGGAGAATAAACACCCCTTACCCTCTCCTCTCCCCTTACACCCCCTGCTAGTGCCCTGGACTGGCCCAACCCAACTGAAAAGGGTCCCTTTATTGGAGTAGAAGGTGATGTCCTAGGCACATGACAGAATGGAGAAAAGTGGAGAGGGGATTTGAAGTGGCCAACGGACGGCACCTGCATAGTCTGTAAGCACAGTTCATATCCAGCCCAGTCTCTACCGTGCATGCTTAGCTCTTGGATCACTTCACCTACTATTTGTTTCACCACTGACTTTGCTCTGGCCTTCATATTCTTTCTAGAATGTAAGGTCCCCCAGCCCTACAGCCTTTGCACCTGATGATCCACATGCTCTGAATGCTCTCTTCTGGAGTCTGGACTTGGCTTCCTCAACATTTATATCAGGTCTCAACTGTCACCTCCTTGTGGATTCCAACTCTGACCATGCCATCTACAATGTGCCCTTCCTGAGTCACTCTCTTATACATCATCCCCTTCATTTTACTGATAGCACATATCCTATCATGAAGATGCTCTTGTTTATGTTTTTGTTTAAGTTTATAGGGCAAAGACTTATGTATTTTTTTTCATCACTGTGTTTCCCAGTGGTTGGAACAACTCTTGGCATGTAGAAACAATCCACTATTTTTAAATGAATCTTTATATATAATTAGGCCCGTAACAATGTTCCTGATTTTTACAAATGGAAATCTGAGGGATAAGTGTGTCTAAGACTATATAGCTAGTAGATGATAGGACTAAAGTGAAAATACAAATATCCTTTTTTTTTTTAAGTTTATTTCTTTTGAGAGAGAGCGCGAGAGAGCAAGTGGGTGAGGGGCAGAGAGAGAGAAGGAGAGAGAGAGAATCCCAAGCAGACTATGAGGGGCTTGAACTTATGAGCCATAAGATTATGACCTGATCTGAAGTTGGATGCTTAACTGACTGAGCCACTCAGGCATCCACACAGATATCCTCAAAGCTAATGTAGGAGATCTGAACCATTGGGTCACCCTGCTTCGCAAGAGATTGACAGGATATACTAGATATACTATGTCTTTGTTCATTGGCCTGACAACCTTTGCAAAGCTTTAAAGGATGACTGCCTTGTACACTAGGAAATGTGTCAGCAATGTGGAAGATTCTGAGTCAATGTTAGTAGCAGAGTAGACTGGAGAATTTAGAATTCTTAATTCCAGGTTAAAGTAAGTGTACAAAATGGTAGCTTCAGAATATGCTTTTGGACTCTCAACATTTTCCAACCTACCATATTTCATATGAAAAATGACTCCTGCTCAGCACCGCTTTCCGTGACAGTTGGGTAGAAACAGAAACAGCTCGTTTGCTGAAATGCTAGCTCTTTTGATTAGAAAAATATAAAAAATATGCAAATTCAGCTCTTCTGGAAAAGAAAAGGTACAATTCATATCCCCGCCTCATTTTATATTTCAATTAAGCTCGCTTCACCTCCTTTTTCTTGCCTTTTGAATCAGATCCAGTGGGAATGTGAAGAGTGATGTCACCTCTGGTCAGAATGCACATTTTTGTAGCCCTTTCTGCTATTCTTCCTCGGCTTTTGTTACACGACATGGAAACAAAAGCTGATAAAGATGTTGGCATGACAGGAGGAAGTGGGAGACAGTAGGAATGGAAAGGGGAATGGAGCAAAAAAAAAATATGCTTTAAGCATTCGCAGTGGTAGTTTCCACAGTTTCCTTCTATGTGTAATTCCTCAGGTGTCAGAAGCTGTGTCCGACAGGTCCAGGGGTCCCTGAAGGATGGACGGTGTCGGCGAGAGAGAGAATGAGAGAGCCTCAAGATTCTTTCTGATCACCAGGCAGCCATCTCTGACCTGTCGGTTTTGGTGTCTTTATTTAAAGGTTCAAGAACAACATGAGATCAGAAAAAGGAATTTTTACAATGGGAAGCCTTTTGTGAATTACCTCAATCATAGTGAGGTTGAATTTTACAACTAAGGAAATAACAGGATGTTCTTAATGAAAAATAGGATGACATATATATGTTAAGTCGTAAATAGTTAGGCCAGGAATTATTCTGTTTGGCTCTCAAGAGGATGAATGTTTTTGAACTGGTTAGTTTGTGGAAACCTATTTGATGCTAAATGTGTGAACACCATGCAGGCCCTAAATGTGTTAGCCTTTTGCTTTTGGGTTATGTGTTAGCTACTCTTTTCTATCCTCATCCCAGCCACCTGTAAGGGAGGATGTTTGCAGAAGGTATGCCTTTGGGAAGGGACTGCCATACATCATCAGCTAGAAGAAGCTGTAAGTGTTAAATTCTACCCTTGTTTGTTCCTAAACTCTAAATTAGGCTCTTTGTCTTGGGGCCAGGATCAATTGTCTTTGATATGCAAGGCCCATAGGAAGAGGCTTTTGACAATCACCCACAGAGCTTTCATCTAAAATCTCTTTTGTAAAGGCAGGAATATGCTTTTCCTTATGTGGTATCTGTGTTCGGAATATGGGTCTGATATGGAATATTGTGAGGCCTGGTCAATACCAGCAGGCTCATTTCTAACATGAGCCAGTAGTAGCAGAAGGAGATACCAGTTTTCCTTTCTCATGGCAGGAGCTGTCCAAACACTGCCATTTCCTTGCTTTGACTGCCACCAGAGAGGCCGGTGCGGCTCCCAGCACTCAGGGAGCAGCCCATCTCCCCCTGCACAGTATGCCCAGTACATACTTCTCATTCACATCCACTGCTCCTCGTTTTATGAAAAGTTATGTGCAGAAGGGGAGATAAACACTACCTTAATGATCAGAATTTCTCGCCTTGACATTTACTCTCACAATTTAGAAATTTGTTTTTGGTTGTCAGTGGGAGCTAAAGCACTTATCTCTATAATTATTCCGTTTTATTCATTTTTGCTCCCTGAGCTTCTGACCCTGTTCTGCTAACCAAGGTTGTGTTTTTGTGCAAACTCTTTCCCAGTTAAGCTCCCGGCAATAGATGTTTATATGCTCAATCGTAGGGAATAGAGTTTTCCAAAATTCTGTCCTAACCACTCATCATGGTGAGGGCTCTACACACATGCTTGGTGAATACCACTCTTCACCCAGTAGCTCACTGGTTTGGTAATGAACATGATTCTCTTCCAAGAATTTAGCAACCCTTGGTCTTCTTCTTAGCGTCATTAAACATAGGATCCTTGACATAACATATTTATTGCTTTCAAACCTCACAGTGATGTTGAAAAGAATTTTGGACCAAAATATAGGAGAGCTTGAAATAAACCCTTTGGGTTTTTAGATGCAAGAAAATAAGCCTTCTCTGTGAAAGGGACACAGAGAAGATCCTCTTTGCTTCACTGGCGCATCACTAATTAGAATAACTATAATTTTCAAAAGGTCATATGACATTTTTTTCTCCTCAGATAGTAAATATAACTGCTATGGTCCTGTTTTATTGAAATAAAACCTGGCATGGAGCAAATTATTGCCAGTCTTGTCTTTGGGAACAAGCTAACACTAACCGTCTTAAATTGATATGATCATAAGTGGTTCATTTATTTGGTTGTTATATTTTTAAATTCCAAGATCGAGAATTAAATAGAAATCATGAATTTCGAGTTTAAGAAAAGCTGCATTGTTTGAATGTCATCTCAAGGAAGGAGAATCTAATGAGACTTGGAAAAATGAAATACCATGAACAACTTACCAATTTAAGGTGCTGTTATTACTATACCAACTGAGTCACTTAGTGCTGGACTGTGGGAACAGAGTCATTCTACTGAGTCTTCATGGATGATGTCTTTGGATGTGAGACTGTTTGCTTCTGACCTAACTGGCAGATACATTGTTTTTTGAGGCTATGTTTGCCACACACCCTTTATTATTGCTGTACTTGAAATGCTCTATGTGGCTAATGGGATAGAACCTTCTATGCTTCTCCTGTGATCCACAGGTAGGGGTGCAAGGTGAAGCAGAGTTCACTTGCCCCTTAGCTCATGGCTGTCTTCACAACTACTGTTCCCAAGCCTGAACTGAATGCTATAGTTTAAAGGGGAAACTGCATGGTCTAAATCAAGTACTGCCCCATCCTCTTCGTAGATTTTAGAGTTTAGCCCCACAGGCCTTTGAAGCTGTGAAGTCAGAGGCTGCTGACCCACTAGAGGTGTTGTGAGCCCTCTGACTGCTGGTGAGACTGAGCTATAAGTCCAGAGCCTGGCATATGACACCCAGTCAATATAGTCTTCATTGAATTTACTTTGGAAATGCATATTAATTTTTTAAGGCAGGTTGTAGTAGGTTTATGTGGGAAAACAATGAATTACAGGTGAAAATTGGAGAAAGTGTGACAACAGAATGGTGGGGACAGACAAATTCAACAAACGTCATGTCAGCCCACTTCTGAATTTTTTAAGCCTGAGGATAAATCTGAGAGGATAGGTTATATGTTCTGGAAGCATGTCAGAGTTTGAAGTAGACTACAAGGGATGAATGGCTGGGATAGATAACAGGTGACAAGAAGATGGTCTCTGTGTTGGTTTATTTCACCCTCCCTTGGTGCTGGGAGTCCTCAGTGAACAAAATAGTCAAGAAGCTCCCCTGTCCAGGGGTGCTGGGGTGGCTCAGTCGGTTAAATCTCTAACTGAGACTCAGGTCACAATCTCAGGGTTCACGGTTCAAGCCCCTCATTGTGCTCTATGCTGACAGCCCACAGCCTGGAGCCTGCTTTGTATTCTGTGTCTCCCTCTCTCTCTGCCCCTTACCCACTCACACTTTCTCTCTCTGTTTGTCTCAAAAAAAAAATTAAAAAATTAAAAAAAGAAGCTTCCCAGTCCATAATCCCATCAGGCAGGGCACTGCCTTCCACCACGATTTCAGGAAACTTGTTTATTATTATTAACACTATTTTTATTTTAAAAATTCTATTTATTTTGAAAGAGACAGAAACAGCACAAATGGGAGAAGGGCAGAAAGAAAGAGAGAGAGAATCCTAAGCAATCTCCACACTGTCAGTGCAGATCCTGATGCAGGGCTCGTACTCATGAAACTGAGATCATGACCTGAACTGAATCCAAGAGTGTGATGCTTATCTGACTGAGTCACCCAGGTGCCCTGAAACTTGGGTTTTTCAAACCCCTTGAACCTAACTCTTCCCCCTTGCAAGCAGTGTGCCTCCCTTAATTTCTCAAGCAACAGGAGAGGATCAGCAGCTCACTGGAAACTCCTTTCCATCCACCTTTAGTTTGTATGTTTTTGTTTGCCGCTCTCTTAAACTTATTGAAAAAAATTTTTTAAACATTTATTTATTTTTGAGACACACACACACACACACACACACACACACACAGACAGTGGGAGCTGGGAAAGGGCAGAGAGAGAGGGAGACACAGAATCTGAAGCAGGCTCCAGGCTCTAAGCTGTCAGCACAGAGACTGGTGTGGGGCTCAAACCCACAAATTGTGAGATCATGACCTGAGCCGAAGTCAAGCACTTAACTGGCTTAGTCACCCAGGCACCCCTTCAAATTTTTTTTCTATCTTTTTGTCCTCTTACTTTTTTTTATACTCAGAGTAGTCATTTGGCCAGAAGGGCTTATCGACCTATGACCACTTTTTAGTGGTTCTTCTTTCTCTGGCTGTAATTCATGGAAAGCACTGTGTTCTACTCTTGATCTGAAATCTCTTCTACCTCATGTTTTGGTTGGCATTAAATGAGAGGGTCCCGTTGTCGTGAACATCTGATTGATCCACTGTCTCAAGAGTCCATGGGTATGTTTTGGCCTCAGAGTGCCAACTGTAACTGATACTTTTAAATTGGAATAAATATGTGTCATGTAACATATGACATTTCTTACAGGTTTTTCCGCTCTGTTTTCTGTTCTGTCTCCATGTTTCTTATGTCTGTTTTTCCCAGTCAACTCCATGACACATTGATTTTCTGTTCAGAACTTTTAAATCATTTCCTGCCCAGTCATACCGATATTCGTACTCCACCCTTTGACTAGTATTCTAATAATTATTGTAATGATTAATAACAATAATAATGGCTAACATTTATTGAACAGTTATTCTAAGTCAAAGAGTTAACACACTAGCCAAAATTTCCAAGATTTGTCTGAATTCAAAGCCTATATTCACTTTTTTTAAAAAAAATTATTTATTTAGTTCCTTATTTTCAATGGTACAAAGCAGCATTACCAGCTATAGTCTCCACGTTGTCCAGGAGATCTTCAGGCCTTATTCCTCAGGCCTTATTCCTCTTGTAAGTGAACGTTTGTACCCTTTTATCAACTCCTTGTTTCCCTTACTCCAATTCTCCCTATTTTGCTCACCCCTCTGGATCCTGGCATCCATTTTTCTACTCTCATAGCCTATCTTTCTAACCATGGCATTGTACTGTCGGTCCCACCAATGAAGTATTTATTACCGTATCCTGGTCACTTTGTCCCAAGCGTAAGGAAAAGTAAGTGGAAAGCATGAACTTCTTATTTCTCTTTTTTTAAATTACATTTTTGTGAGCTGAATAAAGAAAAAAGCTGTTCTGGCGTAAATGAGCTCGAATCGTGGGGAATGATAATCCTCACACGTGGGTTCAGCCTCACCAAGGTGGGGTAGGAAAGAGAAGGGACAGGACCAGGCGCCAAGGAAACCCTTGGACAGCCTGCAGAGGGGAATGAGTCAGATTCTCTGCTGGGGTCCATAATCTGGCTCGTTGCTCTGAAATCTTCAGACACACACACAGGCTGGAATGTAATCTGCTGCCTGCTCAGAACCTCTCATTTTTTCCAGGGGAAAATGTGACTGAATTGATTTTGTCTTGAACTCACATTTGTACTACTGCTGAATAAAGTGATGACTTAGGTATGGGTTTCATGTAGTGAGTCCTGTTTGGAAAAGTCACCCTGTTTGAGTATTTGGTTCACCTAAAGCTCTTAGAATTCCCAGAAGTAATTTCCTCCAAACTGTCATGTTATATGATAAGAAACATAAACTATTTAGTGACCAGGATATCATGAGATTATAGTTATAGGAAAGTTGAATACTTTAGTGACTTTGTGATGTGATTTAGTCATATTTCTACCAGTTGTCTTTCAACTCTGCATTAATTATAGCCAATTATATTTTTGGGGGGAAGATACAGCAATTGTGATTTTTTTCAGTTCTTTGATTTCTGTGTTGAGAGTCCTCAGCTTTGATGCATTCTTGAAATAACTCTAATAAAGCAATGTGTTTTATTCCCTGTTTAATAAGATAAAACCAGCAGGATGTCCTATTTTCAGAATTGTTTGATAAAGTATCCCTCTCACTGAGCTGAGAGAAAAGGCAATGGATTTTTTTTCTTTTTTTCATTTTATGAGCTCTAGGATGCAAAGTCCCTAAGTATAATACACTGTTCTTTATATGACTTTCTCACAACATCCTGTTTTCTCTCTTCTAGTTCTTTTGAATAATTCTCACAGTTCTTGGTGAGCTGCTAATCAGGTTACCCTGTGAAATCTGGAATGGAACAAAGAACATTACTGCAGGAAGATGAGCTTTTTCTGAGTAATATAGCATGGCTATTTGACACTTTTCATTGAGTAAGAACTGAGATTTAATAAAATTCTTAGCAAACTATAGTTTTTCTTTGCTTTCTTAAGTTAATATATTAATACTAATTAACAAAAGTTAATAAATACTATATACTGAAGTTAAATGCACATACTTCTCCATTTATAAGAGCAGGGTTTTTTTTTTTTTAGGACTTTTATTAATATATATGAGCCACTATTAGAAATAGCTTAGTCTTAACTTTGCAAATGCCCGTTACAGTATCTGGGCAATACCTTTTGGACTTTATAATAGCAAATGTTAAGTAAATGATAGCCAGAAGCACACTATCTTGGTTTCTGTAACTACCTACACCATTTTGAAACTATGTATATGTCCATCTATACTTCATTGTTGGCTTTCATCATATTGACTGTGGCTTAGCTGCTATGAGTTTAGAAGGTAGTACATGACAAATAGTAAATAGTTTTGAAATTAGTTATAAAAAAAGGGAGATCTTACATAGACTTCAAACTCTGCTGGTATAAATGAAGCTGAACCTCCATTTTCAACACCACCTTTTCCCTGGTGTTTAATAAATCAAGTGTTTGGTGTTGGAATATAAGGAGTATTTTTACTGTAATATTAAGAAAAATTTTCTTACATTTCTACATATCAGAGGAAGCTCTTATGCTCTACTTTCTTTAATGACACCTGATTTGCAGACTTTAATTCCCTTCCTTTTCAACTTTATTTGGGAGTTCACAAATTATTATTGTTTTTGTAAGAGTTTGCACCCTGATTTTATTAAAGGTATGAGAGTATTCATAAATACTTAAAGATACTGGATATATGTTCTTTTTAGCATATGTGATGATGGCTGGAAGTTTGGGCATCCACTTACTGAACATATTATAAAACACTTATTTGTCTTCTTTTGTAAGGGCGAGGGCTTTGTGAACTTACAAACTCTCTTGTCATCCCTTAAATCTCCTTGACTAGGACTTCCCAAAGTTTGGTTTGCATAGGATGATCCAGGATTCGGGCACATATTCCTAGAGATTCCTGTCTGGAAGAAGTGAGGCAGATCCCATGAGTCTATTTTTAACAAGTCTCCCAAATAATTCTGATACCAGTAGTCTGCCTTTGTACTTTGAGAAAGCTAACCTGTGTCATGGCCATTAACAAGGAATGTGGAAATCTATGCCTTTACAAGCAGCCTTGGGGAGTTCACAATTATAATTGGGTAATGCTGTATAGCCTCAGTAAGCATTCTTTAATATGAACACTTAAATTTTATAAAATGAATGATCGATTATCTCGCTTTGAAATTTTGTTAAACAAGTTAGTTTGAGATGAGAAACAGTACTTATAGAGTTTATTTTCTTAAAATCTTGCTTTGAAAGCAATTTTGAGAAGACTTAATGACCAAAAAAAAATGGGAGCATATTCAATTATTTTTTTTTATCCCTGAAATTGAAGCTGAGTATTTTTCTTTGGAAAGTTTATAAAATAAAATACTATTAGAAAAGAAATGAATTCTCAGGATTTATCTCTTTTAAGATGACTTCCCTGGTTAGTATCAATGGCAGTCATAGTCTAGGTTTTGTCAGTTTGGGGAAACTTGGTGAAAACAATCAAAGATTCTTGGGTAACTTATTTAAAAACTGAACTGTACTTGACTGAAAGGTCAACCCAAAGGAAAGGAAAAACACTACTTCAAACTTCAGTTTCATCAGGAGACAGGTGGTCTCAATATGGGTCATTCTTTTAGAATCTCTTGCTGGCTATAGATATTTCTTTTTAAAATTTAGTGCACAGAAAAACAAACCGCTTAAATGCAATTTTAAAGCTGACACTATCAAGAGGAGAAAAAAAATGGTAAATTCCTCTGACTACCCAGGGAAGGAAACAAAAACATTTGGGTGCATGGAGGGGAAACTAAGAATTTCAAAAAAGTAACAAACTGAAAAGGCTACTCTGGCTTGTGTATTTCCAGCCAAAGTTTCCTGAACCGTAGGGGGTTGAGCTTTGGTGTAAAGATCTGAACTTTTCAGATCCAATCTCAGTAGCTTTGCCCGATAAACCTCCAGTGACATCAATGGTTTTAAAAGGCTCCTTGTGATCATCACAAGTTGGGTTCATCTGCACTTTCAGAGTAAAAATTCATTTATTTGTTGAAATGCAAAGCAAATTGGCCCATTTTTGATAATTATACATTGACAGCTATAACACGTTGATGTTAATATCTTGTTTACCTCTATGAGACCTGTGCTATCATTATCTCTGTTTTCGTAGGATCACGAGGTAGGAAGTAGTATACTTACAGCCATGTAACTAAAGGGAAGCATCTGAATTTTGAGCCCCTGTTCTTAACTGCTCTGTAATATGTGCAACGATGCTGAGTTATGGGAATTACCTACATTTAATTCATTATAGTGAAAATCTCTAAATTTTGAATATGCCTTAAATCCTTTTGAAATATTTGAATAGAAATAGGTACTCTATTGGTATGTCTAGAAATAAGCTATTGCAAATTAATATGAGTATCATTAAGATGGGATTCTGATATATCATTCTTCGTGTTAAAAATGTAAATCAGCCACAGATATTCTGGTCATTGAGCTTCATAGCATTCCTCATATTTTCTATGTCCTTGCTGATTTATTGGCTAGTTTCTATTTGCTAAAAAAAGACATTTTTAAATCTTCAACTCTAATTGTAGTTTGTCTGTTTCTTCCTTTTATTGCTAAGTTTTGCTTCTGAGTGTTGGCAATCTGATATTAAAAACACACATTCTTTTATTAATCTGCTTTTGGTGAGCCGACCCTTTTATTGTTATAAAAGAGCTTCTTTATCACTGGTAATAACTTTAGACTTGAAATCTCTGTTGTATGACATTAATACAGTTATTGCATCTTCTTCTTATTACTGTTTGTGTGGAATAACTTCTTTCATCCATATATTTTCAACCTAGCTGCATATGTATATTTAAAGGTCATCTTTTATAGACTGAATATAATTGAGTCTCACTTTTTCCTCACTCTGATAACCTCTACCTTTTCATTGAATTGTTATTCTATTAATGTCTAATCTAATTCTTGATATGACTGGGATTGCGTCTATCATTTTATTATTTAATTTTTTATTCATCCCCTTTGTTTTTCATTCTCTTTTTTCTTTCTTGCCCCCTTTTTTAGATTATTTAAAAATGCAAGAAATCTGTTTTACTTTTCCTATTGGCATTTTAGATGTAAGTCCTATGTCATTTTCTTAACGATTGAACTAGGGATTATACTGTATAACCTTAACTTTTAATGGTTCATTTAAGTTAATGCAACTTTACGGATGTAAACAACAGAGGTAATGAAATCACATTGGTGCACATCCTCTTGACTTTTATGCTATCATTGTTACCTGTATGGGAGGTCCCAATGGCACCTCTGGATAATGTAAATACCAAAAGATGATATTATAATGTAAGGTTTAAACAACTGTATGTATTAAAAACAATTACGAGAAATAATACAAAACAAACTTGTAAAAAATTAAACTAGCTATTTACCATTTATCATGCTGTTCATTTCTTTAGCAGCATTTGAATTTTCATTTGGTGTCATTTCCTTTCAGCCTGGAAAATTTCCTTCATCCTGTCTCGGGTTACAGATCTGCTGGTGACAATCTTTCACTCTTATTTTAAATGATAATGTTCATTCTGTCTTTATTTTTGAAGTATATTCTTCCTGGATGTAGCATTCTTGTTGACAAATGATTTTTCTTTCGGCGCTCTGAAGGTTTTGTTCTGCTGGCTTCAGGCCTCCCTAGTTCCTTAACGGTTGAATAACTGTTACCCTTTACATATGTTCACTTTGGTTTCAATACTACTTTTACCCAACTGATTAATTATGATGTGCCTCAGCAGACCTTTTTTATGTTTAATTTATGTTTTATTTAATTAAGTATCATTAATGTCTAAATGTATGTCTTTTTTTAAATTGGAAAAATTCATTGCTATGATCTCTATATAATTTTTTTTCTGTCTATTCTTACTGTTCTTTTTTTCTGGTGTTCCTACTAGACATATGTTTGATAGTTTGATGTTATCAAACCAGCCACTCAGCTTGTGTTTATTATTATTATTATCATTATTATTATTTTTAAAGAGAGAGACAGTGAGAGTGAGAGGCAGATGGGGAGAGAGAGAATCTGAAGCAGGCTCCATGCTCAGTGTGGAGCCCAACACGGGGCTTGATCCCAAGACCCTGGCACCATGACCTGAGTCGAAATCAGAGTCAGACACTCAACCGTCTGAGCCACCCAGGTGCCCCAGCATGGGTTCATTATTTTTTAATTTTTAAAAAATGTTCTTTAAATTTATTTTTGAGAAAGAGAGAGAGAGAGAGAAAGAGACAGAGAGTGTGCACAAGCAGGGGAGGAGCAGAGAAAGAGGGAGACACGGAATCCGAAGCAGGCTCCCAGCTCTGAACTGTCAGCACAGAGCCCGACACAGGGCTTGAACCAAGAATTGCGAGATTATAACTTGATCTGAAGTCAGGTGCTTAACTGACTCAGCCACCCAGGTGCCCCTTAAGGTGTCTCTTGATAAATCTTTGAGGCTGTTGGTTTTTGTTTTTTGTTTTTGTTTTGTTTTGTTTTTGCATTCAAGAGATATTTAATGTGGTGGCATTTTTGGAATCTGTATTAAATGATTTCCTAATATAACTTTTACTGGAGTTGGAAATGGAACAACATTGTACATTTACTACCATACATATGTTAGTTCACTGTTTTCAAGTGATACAAATCAAAATATATCCATTCACCATGTAGATTTTGTACCAATTTCTTTACTATAAATTCTTTTAATCTACATGTGTCTATGCTGTTATGTGTCATTTAGTGACTCAGTTCTCCCAATGAACTACTGTGAATCCTTCCTTTCTATACCATGATATGACATCATTTGACCTTAACTTGAACTTACACAATCAAAAATATGAACACAAAGGTGAGACATTAAAATGAAATGGTAGGGTTATTTTTTAAAAGATATCCATCCAGATCACCCAGAAGATTTCTATTTAAAAGAAAATACAATTACAAAATATAAACTGAAAGCTGTAAACTCTGAGATTACAGTTGTAGTTCTACCTGTCCAATGTTTCAAGTTTGAGAAATTCTGATATTGTATTACTTTTTAGTTAATTACACTCCATTTGACTCATATGGGAAGGGAGGAATGAGAGAAGGAAATGCACTTTAAAGCTAAGAAGTGAAAAGAAATTGAAAAGTAGGAGAGAGAAACAAAGGAGAAAGCAAGAAAAGATAGTCTTTTAAAAATTAGAAAAAAGGAAGAAACAAAAAAGTGAAGGAAGAAGAGAGAAAGAAGAAATTTGCTGTAAGAAAAGAGAACAAAGGAGTCAGATAGAGAAGGTGGGAGAAAAGAAGTAGACAGGTTCAGCTTGGCAGTTGCTGGTGGTGGAAGGAAGAGGGAAAAGTACAGTTAAGCATTTAACACTTGGTCCTAGTTTCTGTTTCCACAGAGAGTAGAAATGGCAGGTGACTGAGAATTATTTCCCCCAGAATTCCCTTTATACCTTTCCCCACTTTGTGCTTATCCTTTCTTCTCTTTTCTTCCCATCTGCCAGAGAATTCTGGCCTCTCCTCTGACTTCTCCCTCAAGGTTCCATTACTTCTTTTCTTTTCTTTTAAGTTTATTTATTTTGAAGGAGAACTTACATGAGTGGGGGGAGGAACAGAGAGAGGGAGAGAGAGAGAATCCCAAGCAGTCTCCACATTGTCAGCACAGAGCTTAACATGGGGCTCGATTTCACAAGCCATGAGGTCATGCCCTGAGTTGAAACCAAGAGTCAGTCACTTAAGTGACTGAGCCACCCAGGAACCCACCATCCCCATGATTTCCCAAGGAAAGTGGAGGTGAACTGTAGATGAACCATGGGAACATGGCGTCAGTCTTAAGGTTGTGAGATCCCAACCAAACTGTACTGTAGATTTATTTTTTAACTTGAATAGTGTGGCAGGAAGGTGACTCCACACTGACTGTATAGCAAGCCCTCGAGTGTAATAACATAGTTTTGGGGAAGCATTTGTTTAGAAATCTGCTTCTCCAAGTGCCTTTCCTCCCAAAGTGGATGATGTATGTTGGTTAGTTGAGCAGAGAAGCACTGGGATATTTTATAGAGAAGCCCAAGTTGCTTAATACATGTGGAAAGGCTTAAGAAATCTAAATGTATATAAGAAATGAATACACTTGCTTGAGATGATAAGAGGTAAACAATTGTTTTACTAGTGCAAATAATACTCTAAGAAATTAATGCAGCTTCTCAAAGTAACTTAGCTGATAGGAAATTCACACTGTTCTAGAGCAAAGATTTTTGTTCTCAAGACCTTTTTATACTATTAAAAATTATTAAGCACTCCAAAGAACTTACTCTTTTTTTATCATATGGATTATACTTTCCAAATTAAAGATTAAAATAAAGAAATTAAAACTATTAATTTATTAATAATTTAAAAATAAACACATTCTGTGTGAAAATTAAGAAAATATTTTTGTAAAAAATAGCAATTTTCCAAAGCAAAATTTAGCAAGGAGAGCGAGTGCCTTCTTAATACTGATGTCATTATGCTCATCTGGAAGGATCGTGGGCCATGTTCTCCCTAGAAGGGGAAGAGCTCTAAGTTAGATTTCTAAAAGTCAGTTATAAGAAGGTATTTGCCTTCTAAGCTCTTTAAGTGCCTTCATTGACCGAACTAGTTTGGAGTTTGTAAAAAAGGCATTCTGAGTATATGATTGGCCCAGAAAGCTGATTTCGGTTTAAATTGCTTTAATAATGACAATCTTGCACAATAGAGAGCATGTAATACTCTTCTTCCATTTAAGTCAAAGGAAATTTCACAACTGATATTGATGATATTTTCTGAGACCAGCTGTAAATTCATGACATTTTGGCAAGTGGAACAATATGATATTCACTGTTCTAGAAACACATATGAGGATGGATGTCACCAAACCACCAATATTCCCTCAAGTCAGAACCCTTTTTACACTCTGTGTGACTGTGGCTGTCATTTTCATCTCTCATTTGAAAGGTTCCACCTTCACTGAACCAGGTTACAAGTTTCAAAGTAAAAAAAAAAAAAAAAAAAAGACCTCATAAAATATTTGCAGGTAATGTGCAGCAATAGCAGCCTGAATTCTGATAAATAAACTATATTTTCCTTTAAAAATGAATTCTTCTCATAGGAAATAACATCAGCAAAAAGAATGTTTCCACATCTAGCGGGTCCTGGAAAACCTAATATGTCAAGAGGCTACGATCACAATAGGAAGAACTCAGAACAATTATAATGGATGAAATATAAACCTTTTCCAAACAATCTGAGTTGGGAACTCAGTTGCCTTTTCCAAAGCACTGATGCTCTGAATTGTTTATTACTAGGAAATATGAATTAAAACTAGAGCAGTAGATACAATACAAACCATTTTGATATGTTAAGAGTGGCAATATATGCAACTCACTGGTTTCTGGGTTTTCTTAATGACACTTAATTATCCTTTTTTTTTTTTTCCTGTCTTCTATGATGGCTTCTTTATATCCCCATATCCATATCCACTAGGAAGGCTTTAAATGCCAACCAAGTCTGAGATTCAGTGTAACTTGTTGAGAGAAGAGATGAGCTGGTGAAGCAAATAACCATCCCTCTTGCCTTTTCTACCTTGAAAGCTCATCTGCTTCTGGGTAATTCCAGAAATTTCTTCTTCCCAACCTAGAGAAGCCATGGGAGTAAAAACGTCCACAAAGGTGGTCTGTAGGAGTCTCATAACCTTTTTATTTATTTTTAAAATTAGTTAACTAGTTAAAATTTTATGTTATGATTAATAATTATATATTTTAAGAAATGTGTGGGGACTAGGTTTCTGCCTTTAGCTTCCCCTCACCCAACACAGAACCATGTCCTGATGAGACTACTCAAGTTCTCTGGAAGATTTTGGACTATGGTTGTCAGATAAAATTCAGATACATTTGTACCTCACTGTAGAATATAGTTAAGTTAGGGACACCTGGGTGGCTCAATTGGTTAAGCATCAAACTTCAGCTCAGGTCATGATCTCATGGTTTGTGACACTGAGCCCCGTGTCGGGCTCTGTGTTGAGAGTTCAGAGCCTGGAACCTGCTTTGGATTCGGTGTGTGTGTGTCTCTCTCTGCCCCTCCCCTGCTCATTCTGTCTCTCCATCTTTCAAAAATAAACATTTAAAACAAATGTAAAATGTAGTTAAATTAGCATTTCTGATAAGTTATGAGTATTTTTTGTATGCACATATGTCCCAAATATTGTATGGGACATACTTATACTAAACCTTATCTGTGCTTCATAGGAAATTTAAATTTCATTGGGTGTCTCCTTTCCCCTGCCCTCTTAAATCCATCTAACTTACTCCGGACTGACGGTGTCCAGTGCTAGACTGGATTTTGCTACTGGAATAGACTGTCTGGAAAAGTGATAAGATCTAGTAAGTGTAGATACTGCTTTGGGGTTGTGTAGGGATATGGAAAGAGTAGTACATAGGGACACTGGAGAATGACTATTGCCTCCTGTGTCCCCCCACAGGAGGCATTTGCTTAATGCCTTCACATTTAAACTTCACATTTGCTGAAATTTAAATTTGAGTTTTGTGCAGGAAACCACTTGAAATTTCACTTGACATTATTATTAAAAATGGATGACCAATCATCAGCACTAAATTTTATTTGAAATACAGGAATTACCTCTATTATAACAACTTTGGCTGAAGAGCTTGAGATTTTGTGGCTGTGTCAGGGCTTAGCGAATAAAACATATGTGCCATCAGAACAATGTTGGAAACATGGCATCAAACTCTTCACCATCCTTGAGCCTTGACTCCCACATCTAAAAAGTAAGATAATTTAAAACTTAACTGATAGAGGAATAGTGTGTATTAAATTAGATAACACAGATTGAAAGCTTGTATGGTGACTTTTTCCCCTTTAGTAATGGGAACTCTGATGTTAGCATCAAAACCCTATTGAACCAAGTCAGTTTCTTAGCCATATGGAAAGTGGGACCTTTAAGTTTCTCCCTTCTTACATCTTTTCCTACAACACTTCAGCCTGATTAATTCTATGGTATCTTTTATCTTCAAAACCATCATAACATTATTAAAGTCTGACCACTTTATTGGAGGAGACCACTTGGGGTTATTACGGCTCAGGGATTGATGGTTTAGGGAAATGACTCTTTAACACCCAGAAATGTCAATGAACCCATTTAATGATGTGAAATGACTGGCACTCATTTTTATTTAATGAGAGAGGCTTAGTCTTCTTGTAAAAAAATGCTTTGTGCATCACCTCATAACTTAGCATTTCTGTGATAAAGGCATGCTTATTTTATATGAATTCTATCTTCTGATTGAAATGTGATAGAAAGAGACTGTGAATTACTGTGGGGTAGTATTTTAATAGGTTTTATTACTATTTAGTAACAGGAAGAATAACAGATCAGTAGATGGCTGCCATTAAAAAGATAGTTTGCTGGGGCACCTGGGGGGCTCAGTTGATTAAACGTTGACTCTTGGTTTTAGCTCAGGTCATGATCTCATGGTCTGTGAACTTGAGCCCCACAGCAGGCTCTGTGCTTACAGAATGGACCCTTCTTGGGATTCTCTTTCTCTCTCTCTGCTCCTCCCCTGCTCTCTCTTGCTCTCAAAATAATTTTGTAACATGTTTTATTTATTTCTGAGAAAGAGAGAGAAACAGCATGAGCGGGGGAGGGGCAGAGAGAGAGGGAGACACAGAATCTGAAGCGGGCTCCAGGCTCTGAGCTCTCAGCACAGAGCCCGACATAGGGCTCGAACCCACGAACAGTGAGATCACGACCTGAGCCAAAGTCTGACGCTTAGCCGACTGAGCCACCCAGGTGCCCCATCTCTTGCTCTCAAAATAGATAAATAAACTTAAAAAATATTTTCAAAAAAGATAGTTTGACCTCCTCACAGATCACAAGAGAAGGGAGAGTGGCACACCCTGGGGGACACATAGGGAACCCTCAAGTTTGTTCAGGAGACATATGGGAATGATTTCCAAGGAGAAGAGGGAAGAATGAATGAGGTAGGGCAAGCAGGCTTGGGACTGATTAGTTTAAATTATTTTAGTGGGCTCTGGGGTATAGACACTGCCCCTAGTTGTCTGGTACCTGTCCCTGGGGTGATTCCGCCAGGTGGGTAGTGGCCCAGAATGTGATAGTTCCAAAGAAAAGGTAGATGGGGTTATGAGCTCTGGATTGGTTGGTTTGCATTTGAGAAGTGCACTCCTAGGTGACTTGTTTACTATCTCTAGGGATTTACTAACCCTGGGAGAGGCAGGCCCCATAGGGTCAACAAGACCTTGGATGCTAATGCCATTAGGGTAAATAAAATACAAGGTATCCCCAATATATACAGAAAGCCTGGATATTGACAACATATGTCATATGTCATGTGGTTCTGCTAGATTTTTAAGAGTTTTTTTTTTAAAGAGAGAACTTATCTTTAGAGATAAATATTTCAATTTTAAAAGATGTCTGCAATTTGCTTTGAAATAATCTGGAGTTGGAGTGGGGAATAGGTGTTGAAAATGTATTTATACTCCATTTTGCTCTAAAAATAATGGCAGATGATTCTCTGCCATTAAATGGTTGTAAATGTTTTAGTCAGTTACATTAGCTTTATGGGTCTCATTTCCTCACCTCTCAGTTAGAAATAGCAATATTTCTATACTAGAGAAGACTAAAATGTAGACAAAAATTTATATTATTAATAATACGTGGCCCTGGGCAACATATTGTGTCTTAATGTCTGACGGGCAACATATTATGTCTTAATGTCTGACGTGCCTGTGTCTGGTTATGAAGCAATATGAACATAAACATTCATGTCGACAAGCATTCAATGCAGAAGCAGTACTGTGGTTTTGGTCACTGACAATTTCGTTATGTATTTTAATTTTTCTTAAAAAATTTTTTAATGTTTTTTATTTTTGAGAGACAGAGCACAAGCAGGGAAGAGGCAGAGAGAGAGGGAGGCACAGAATTCAAAGCAGGCTCGAACCCACAAACCAGGAGATCATGACCTGAGCCGAAGTCAGATGCTTAACTGACTGAGCCACCCAGGTGACCCTGTATTTTCACTTTTATCAGGGTCTGCTTTTCTACGTGCTGATGACTTTACATTTCTTTTTAATTCAGAAGTGCAGCTGGTCTAGTTAGGATATCAGGCAGTAATTTCAGACTCTCTGCCTTCTATTTTCACATTTGTAAGTATATATTTTTGATTAATTACTTATTTTTCTCTGAGAGGCCACAGATACTAATGTGAGTGTCCCTCCAAGATGGAGTCTTAACATAGGAAAGATTCTCTATCCCCTGAAAAGGCAATACCGTGAATAGAAAAATACCTCTCTAGAAAGGAAACCAAGATGCCTTGTGAATGTAAAACACTTTTGGAGAATCAGCAGGGGGCACTGAGATTCCACAGCAAAAACATATCCCTGCAGCTTTCATAAATTATTTTCCTTTTGCCTTAACTCTGAACAGATAACACCATAAACTCTATGCTTTTTTATCTTCACTACAGCTGATTGTGTATCTTTTCTTTTAACCCCCAAAGTGTAGGTGCACTTAACAAATTTCTTTATCTACCAATTAAAAAAAACCTTCCAATGAACTCATCTGCATTCTTGTTTGCTCCTCATTCGGCATTCAAATGCAACGTTATTTTCTTCCCTTTGACAAACATAGAGTAATTAGGATTTTTCACAGACAAATGATTACCTAATAAATGACCTTGTGCGGGCAGCTCTATTAAAATGGAGCAGAAAGATGTTTACTTGGAGTGGTGGCCAGGAAGGAAGGTACAGGAACAAGACAGGTTCTGCATACCCAACAGCTTCTTCAGCTCCAAGAATAATGAAGGCACTTACTGGACTAGCAGATCTGCATTAAAAATAATTATAAGCCTGACAAGACACAAACTATAAACACAAATTATGATTGGCTATTGTAACAGTTCACTAATTCCGTGGAAGTCCAAGGGTAAGGTAATAACACATATTCACGTGGGACATCAGCAAGTAAGGAAAAAAAAATCAAAATATATAAATGAGGGAAGATGAAAAGAATACTGATCCATTTTCATATGTTTTCTCTGATTCTAGTACACTTAAAGAATGAGAAAAAGTATGAATTCTAAGTGGAATATCTTTGAAGTACATTTTTGTGAAGATGTAGTTTTTTTATAAAACAAATCGCTGCAGGATCTTCGACCGAGATGTTGGATATGGCTACGTATTTTTTGTCTGTACCCTTATTTGTAAACCTTTATAAAGTACTTAAAAATATAGCCTTTGCTTTGGGTCATACTGGCCATGGCTTTAGGTAGCTTGTAGATTCATAGTGAGTGACCTCAGGTCATAGAATTTTAGAGCTAAGAGGACCTTTGTCAATGATCTCAGCCAATCCTTTGATTTTATAAAGGAGGACTCTGTAGGCATAGAAAGATCACTGAGAAAGCTTCATAATCTGGAGTTATCATCCATCATGGTAACTAAACTGGCAATAACATTTCAGGTCTCCTGACTCTGATGCAGTCTCTGCCATGTTGCCTTTCTGTTACACATTTTATGTGTATAACATATACCACATATTATATAAATATATTATATAACAGTTGTATAACATGTATGTGTATATACACACATGTATATGAATATTATATGTGTATATCGTATAGATACACTGTATATATATATATATATATCCTATTTCATTTTTAACAGTTTTGATAACAGCATGATTCCTAAGGAAAAAAGGCAAGAGTTAACTTCGTGTACTTTATAAGTGGAGGATACTTTAGATTAATTCACAAGAGTAGGGGCACCTGGGTGGTTCAGTTGGTTAAGCATCCGACTTTGGTTCAGGTCCTGATCTTGTGGCGGTTCGTGAGTTTGAGTGCCGTGTCCGGCTCTGTGCTGACAGCCCCAGAGCCTGGAGGCTGCTTCGGATTCTGACTCCTTCTCTCTCTGTCCCTCCCCCGCTCATGTTCTGTTTCCCACAAAAGTAAATAAATGTTAAAAAAAAGTTCTTAGATTAATTCACAAGAGTAAGTATCTGGAGCCATTAGGAGTGGTCCAAAGAAATGAGCATACCACTTAGAGTTTTTTCTGTTGGAACAATTGGAGTTCTGTTGCAGAGAAATAAGGGAAGAATGGAGAAGACATCCAGAAGGAGAGAGCTGCTTTTCAGTAAGACTGGCATTGCTACCAATCCGGACACCTGAGAAGAGCAGAGTGAAAGATGGACATCTCAGCTCTACACTTAAAGCATGGCACTTCCCTACCAGCAGCATAATTTGGAGTGCCTTGTTTGCACTTGGCTGGTTCAGTCACCCCTTCCCCCTCTCTTCAGTATAATTAAATCAATTTTATTAGGCAGGATCTGTGATGACTCAGGGTGGCTGTGTTAGCTGCCAGTGCAAATGGTTTGTGTGTTACATTTCATGCTGGTTCTCTTTCTATTAACAACAATGGAATTTTCAGGCTTCATTACAAGATTAAACTCCTGATAGAATTAAAGACTGTTGATCCTTTCTAGGCACTTTTTCTCCTGGGGACCACCACCACCACTCCAAACCTCAATTACTCCAGGGTGCATTTTCCTCTGCTTGCAGGGAAAAAGCATCACAGCACATCTCTGAACGTGGCAGAGGAGGTAGACAATGCACAAATGAATTCTTTGAAATAAATGAAAGACTCTTACAGAATAGAGTATATAACCACTTCAAAATACCCAAGAGCAACACAATATTAACGGTGACTCTAGGGATATGGAGAGTTGAGATTTCTTATGAAATGGTAAAAGGTGCCCTTTAACTTTGTAAAACAATGATTTGTTTTTCCTTTTGGGTATTGAAGATGCAAGCAGACTTTCTTTCTACTGGCCTAGGGATTGGTTTTCTTCTCCCTGGTAGCAAAAAAATTCTTTCAGAAACGCTAAAGCATTATTTGTTCTTCTTATTCTTGCCACATGTGTTGGGCTGTTGGTACCTTTTTGTCATAGCTTATCAAGGGACTCAGGAGTCCATGGCTAACAGATATATACCGTAATGAAAGCTGAAGTGTCAACTATTCATTTATCAGAGAGGTTTGATTGAACTACTATATTTGCTTTGACATATTCTTTCCAGTGGATCAAAGATTGTAGTTCAATCAGAGAAAATGCTTCAAATGTTCATGCATGAAAGCATGTTTGAGGAAGGAATGCTATTTAACACAACGTGTTAAGTGCAAGTTTGTTAATCTCCATGAAGAATATTAATTCAAGCACCTCAATTTTTAATGAATTGTTTTTTCTCAAAAAGCTTAAATGTGGGCCTTTGAATCTGTGTTAGATTGAGGAGCTCTTGGTTGAAATTCCTTGGGCTCCTTCCTGTCCCTTTCATCTTATTTCTGTCAAAGTATGAGCTAATGCATTAGAAGAAGGGAAGGGGTGCCTTCATGGCTCAGTCGGTTGAGTGTCTGACTCTTGATTTTGGCTCAGGTCATGATCTCATGTTTTGTGAGTTAGAGCTCCATATTGGGCTCTGTAATGAAAGAGCAGAGCCTTTTTGGGATTCTCTCTCTCCTTCTATCTCTGCTTCCCTCCCTCTAAATAAATAAAATTAAATTTTTTAAAAAATAACAGAAAAAAAGAAGATTGATCAATACCTGGTATATATACTCAGTTTACATGTGATCCCATGTGAGAGGTTGGAGTGACCAAGCAATTTGGCCAAAATCACAAAGTTGTAAGTTGCAAAAGTGAAACTTGAATTTAGGTCTCTCTGATGTTAAAAAATCCACACTATATTTCCCTCTTTACCTTACACTTCCTTTTATATTCAATTCAGTGGACCAATAAATCCCTTTTAAAAAAAAGATTTTACAAAATAAAAATTGTCCCCATTTAAAAATCCGTGTGTTATCTTTCTAAAAACTCCCCAAGACCCAGCATCATGTCCCAAACAATCAACAGTATGATATGGACTCACTTCAAAGCCAGTAGGATGGAGAAGATTTCTTTCTTTCTTTCTTTCTTTATTTGTTTGTTTACTTATTTATGTATTTATTATTTATTTATTTTTGGTATTGAAGACACACATGTTATAAACTGATAGTGCAACAACATTCCTCCTGCCTTTTGGCTTTGTTCCTTGATTGGTTTCCAGCCTGGCTTTCTTTGTTGTAAGCTGGTCAACAAAATCCATTAGGTTTTATAGGAACATGGACATTGAAAAGATGCTGTGAACATATTAGAAGTCATGCTAGAGAGATGTGATTGGGTAATTGCAACAATGCTTCTACTTCTTCACTTCCTGGCTAAGACTCCTTGCAGTGTGACACTGTAGCTTCTTGCATTAAGAGGTGGTACTTAGGTCTCGTCTTCATCGATCTAGGATACCTTTTGCCCTGCTTTTGCTGAAAGAACATGGCAGAATTGAACTGGGCCAGTTGTCAGCTTAAGGTTAGGAAGGTCTTGTAAGTTCAGCTTGCTCCCTGCCCAGCTGCTGAGGGAAAGCCCAGACCAGCCTGCTGGATGATGAGAGACAAGGGACCCACTGACTCCTCATGATCCAACTAGCATCCACACATGCTAGTCATATGAGTGAGCCTATCTCAGAAGACTGAGTCCATAGCTGACCTGCACATTCATAGATAAGCCCCAGTGAGAACTAACAGGCATGGCCCAGGTCAGCAGAACTACCCAGGCCACCTGTATCTTCATGAGCAGTAAGTGGTTATCATTTTCAGCCACTTAATTCTGGCATTGTTTGTTACACAGCAATAGCTAATAGCTGTAGATCATGAGCAATAATAAGTGGTTATTGCTTTCAGCCACTTCTTTCCGAGATTACTTCTGAGGCAGCCGTAGCTAACCAATAAGGAGGGCAAGAAGCAGATAACTGTGTTAGAGGGCAGGAGGGAGTGGGCCATCCTCTGGGAAACATAATGGGAAAGCAGGGAGAAGAAAGAGAGAATTTAAGTCTGGAAACTAAGGATAAGGTGAACTGCAAAAGTAGCTCAATTAATTTGTGTGCTTTGCTAATTCTGAAGATGAAGATAGTTAAAAATATGCATGTATACTTAAAATGTTAAACCAAATAATGTCTAATATCCAGTAGAAAAATGTCAACAAATATTAGCATTAAACCCAAATGGTTGGCTTTCCCTGAGATTGAAAAACAAATTCAATCCTTTTATGTTATTGGAATTTAAGTGGTCTGGCCTTAAGTTTTTTGCTATTTCCTCCCATCGGTTGTTTGAAATGGCTGAATAAAGTAAATCATTTTGTTTTAGTGTATAAGCTTTATGTTACTATTCTCTTTGTAGTTGAAATGAGCAGTGGAAAATAGCCTTTCTGTGAAGTTGGTCTTTTAAAATATGCACCACTGTTCCAAACAGCCAGCTAATTTTCGAGTTCATCAGATGTGTATTTATATGGTGAATGTATCTGTCACATAAACATTTTGTCAATCACCGCCTTCCTTCTGTTCTCACACGGGATGCTCGAGCACCATCTAAATGTGATGAATGTTGTGCCGGTTCCAAGTGAGAATTAATTATGGCAATGACAAGTGTGCTCCCAAAGCCACCCATCCTCTGTGACAATACTCCATTAACAGAAGCAATTGTTGAAATTTCACATAAAGAAAAAATAAGTCCACAATTAAGTTAGCAAACCCTTCAGTTTGGACCCTAAATTCGTTTATCCTTTGAATGAAAGTTTTGCCTGAATCAACTCAGTCACGAGTCTAAGGTCTGAAACTGATCAGAATGAGAAAAATGATTGTGAGCTCAATAAGGAAAACATTTATTCTGCTTCTCTGTATCTTTTGAGACTGATTAAAAAAATATATATAATGATATATAATTCAAAAGAAATTTGAAGATTTTCCCTGCAGATTTGATCCAGGTAAATTTGAACAGAAATGATGATTAACTAACATATTTGATATCTTTGCAGTATGAAATTTGACAATGCCTAATATATTGAGATCTTTATATTTTCTCTGGGCTTGTTTTCTTAACAACTTATGTGCTCCTGGGAGGTTATTGTAAAGAGGATAATGTTAGTTTGTGAACATGGCTGGATATAAATATAACAAATTGAACAAGTAGCCTGAAGACGATAAATGTATAACCTAGCAATTTAAAAATTAGTTTAGAATGACTATAGAATGTTAAATCATATCCCCAGTGGCCTCAATATAAAATGGCTATTCAAGCATTGCATACACACCCTTGAGAAGAACAGCTGAGAATCTACATCAGACTCTTTTTATAGAGGCACCAAATTGGTTTAAATAAAAAATGATGATGATAATAATAGTAATAGTAACAAATGGCGTGTAAAAAAGCCTTTATGTTTCAAACATTTGGCCTACATTTATCTGGAAAAGTTTTCAATATTTATTCTGAACATACCTAACAGGTTATAGATAAGGCAACATAAATTGGCAATATTTTACCTAAAAGAAATGGCCATTTTGTGTAGTTCAATATAATAGAAGTATGGACAAGCAAATATAAAGATGAACAGAATCCTCTACTTTTCCCAGACAGAAAGTAATTATGCCTGAAAACGCGCTAGGTCTACTAGATTAAAAGGAAGAGAAGCAAATCTAATGGAAAGAGTATAACAAGGCAGACCCAGTGGAAGTGTGGAATGAGGAGAGTGTAGCTTTCTGACCCTTTGGAAGTAAGAGTGGCTACAGAATGAAGTTGGTGGGATTCAGATACAAATTACCGAATACACTTAAGTGTATATCAATGATCTACAAATAAGACAATGTGACGGGTAATATGGAAGCAGAGAAACCCAGCAGAATGCCCTGAATTCTAAAGAACATTTACAGATAATTTACAAATCTGTCTCATTGTCCAATACAACATGCTCATCACTAAGGCTTTTTTGTTGTTGTTTTGTTTTGTTTTGTGGATTTTAATTGAATTTTATTAAAAGGGAAGAAAAATAGATTTTATTATGCTTTGAATGAGATGAAACATCTGAAAAGTGGTTAATTTAACCATTTGGAAATTAGTTACTATTTTCTTTTAAATTACTAAGTGGTATATTCACATATCTCCATTACTTAAAGTTTTTTTAATGTTTATTTTTGAGAGAGAGAGAGTCAGAAAGTGAGCACGGGAAAGGAGAGAGAGAGAGAGAGAGAGAGAGAGAGAGAGAAAGAATCTGAAGCTGGCTTCAGGCTCTAAGCTGTCAGCACAGAGCCAGACATGGGCCTGAAATTCAAGAACTGTGAGATCATGACTGAGCCGACATCAGATGTTTAACCAACTGAGCCACCCAGGGACCCCAATGTCCAATACTTTTTAGTGAAAGGATAATAAAGGAAAGTAAAAGGATGGCAATAAGGTATTCTCCAAACCTGACATTATGTCTGTTGTCCTTGAATGAAGTTATATGAGGGAAACTATTGTAGGGAGACCCTGAGAAAAGTCCCTGTGTGGGTGTGGAGATTTTCTGAAACCACCATTTTCCAGGAAATACATGAAAGTATAAGTATTGCTTATTTTCCCCAAATAGAATGGATCAAGTTCTCTGTGTTCTTTCTAAAAACAGGGGATGGGAACACATACTGCCGGCTGGCTATTGTTAATATTATCTCTGTTTAGAAATCGTGGCTGCTTGTTTTCTATTTTTATAGAGAATAGAATGAAACCTGACCTCCCTGGACCTTAGAGTCTCAAAGTAGGTGAGTCATCATGACCCATAACTTCTGCTTGGAATAAAGCAAGGAGACCATTAAGACCAGCTTTTCCTTTGCTGGGAATTATAGATAAAACCCTCTGCACCTCATTCACCTCTGTCCTCAATATGAGCAAAGCTATCCCTGCCCCTTAGACCGGGTATAATCTCTGACTGTATCTGCCCTCAGATGACATCAGGCATTGGCCCAGCACCCTATTTGGTAAATTATGTAAAGGTTGAATTGAATTCTTGCCTTTTTGTATCCTGAAATTTGGTCTCATTCTGAAAATAATAAGAATGATCTGGTCTGGACAGGTAAGATAGCCAAGTTTGCAGATCTGTGGTATATGAACTAACTTTAGGATTCCTGTCGAAAGCTGCAAAGAATGTGCACAATGTTTTGTGCATGTACTATTTGTTTTTCTAAGAAAAGATCTGTAATATTATATCTTTAAAGGTATTTGAAATATAAATACATAAGTACAAAAATAAAGAAGACTGATTTAATGAAAACGGTAGGTTGTCTGCAGCAGGAGCCCAACCTCATTGTCAAAAAGAGATTTAGAGGTACAGCAAGAACACACTTGATTGGAAATTATCTGTAAAACCAAACCAGACCGAACCAAACCACAAAATAATTTAAAGATCCCTAAAATAGAATCCATTGTGTATCCCCTATGTGAAGGAATATTGAAAAACTGGCCTTGAAAACTGAAAAACAATCATAGCTTTTCAGTGTGTCTCTCTAACATTTTAGTTAGAGAGAAGACTTTGACTCCATAACACAAGAATCTGTCCATGTGGTTGTCATTGCTTGAGGACATCAACGTGAAATCATCCAACTCATTCTCCCTTCTCGTGTCCATACTTGCCAAACAATCTTCTGATAACAATTTGTCTTTCAATGTAAACATAGATGCCTGCAGGTAGATAGTATACTACTTAGTGAATATGAGTATCTGCTTTCCTTGACAGCTGAACTTCTCATTGCAAATTAATAAATTGGCATCTGGCTTATATATCCTTCCGTGAATCTGGTTAATATCAATCTGTTCTATCTCAGCCCACTCTACACAAAACACAGTTAGATGGTCAGGGTCTAATAATTTGTGTTGGTGAAACTTACCTAAAGTTCTTTTCTACTTTCTGAAGAGGGATTCAGTCATGGAACAAGAAAGTCTTGTAACCAGTTTCTTTAAAGTTTAAAATATGTATACAGTTCACAATTGCTAGTCAGCTCCTCAGTAATTGAAGGGGCCTCAGAGATTGAAGATGGTTTAGTAGGCTAACTCATTGGATTAAAATTTGGAAACCATTCTTTTTTTAAGTTTATTTATTTTGAGAGAGAGTGAGAGAGCGAGAGAGGGTGCATGCACATGTGAACGGATGAGGCGCAGAAAGAGGAGAGAGAATCCCAAGCAGCCTTTGCATTGTCAGCACAGATCCCAAAGAAGGGCTCCATCTCAGGAGCTATGAAATCATGACCTGAGCCAAAATCAACAGTTGGATTCTCAACTGACTCAGCCACTCAGATGCCAAGAATGGAAACCATTCCTGTTGTATACAGAATTTTCTTATAATTCAACAGAAACTAGTTAAGGTGATTTGTAAGTTATGTAAGGTTCTAAAAAAAAACCCTGAATACATAGAAAATACTATTTCAGTTGAATTGTCTCTTCTTCCAGGAAGCGCCCTGTATCTGAAAACGTTTTCTGTGTTATTGGATGTTAAGGACTAATGCGGTTTTCTACAGGAGACTATGTGAAGTGGCAAGGGAAGATTAGGCACAGGGTGAGTAAACGTGCCATGGGAGCAGGCATCCAGCCACTGTGGCACATGTTCTGCACCAGGAGCACTCAAGACCACACCACATAGGACTTAGCATTTGATACACGTCGGTGGTGGTCAATATACCATTTTAAAAAATGCTCTGTTACATTTGAAGAACAAGTACAATAATAATGTAAAGATGTTCAAATGAGAAATAAAGAGAGTCGTCATTCATGGTTAATAAAACTACTAAAATTTGTATTCTACTTGTGTGCATGCTTTTACACCCCCCACCCCCATCTGATTCTTCATATATGTCAGCAATCTTATATTACCATGCAGGAAAAAAGTGCTAAATCAATGCCAACTTGATACCATGATGGTTGAAAATGAATCATAAAAGTGTTGTAATTTTTTAAATAGGAAGATTTATGGCAAATTTGAGTAGTCTTTCCATTAACGTTAAACCTGTGCCTCAGTCTCATGATGCGTGTCTCATATGTACCTGAGGATCGGCCACTTTGCTCCTTGGAGTGGTTATTTTGTCTATGTGAATTCCATCTAAGATAAGAAAAAAAAATCGTTCTCCAACATCTTGACTTAGAAACAGACTTGTGAAAGTTTCTGTATGTAAATATTAGTTTCTCAGGGGCATCATGAGAGAGAAACTTTTTGCATTGTATACATCTAAGGAGGGTTGTATGGCTATACTGAAGGGGGAAAGTTTGTTTTTCATGCTTATGACTGGTAATTTCCTGATTGTCTGCTTCATTCTGAAATCATGTTCCACTTCATGCTTTAGAGCCAATGACACCAAGGGCATCGTGGGTGGTTGGGGAATGATTATTTCCTGAAACGAACTTAGGAGAAGTGAATAAAACATCTTGGGGAAATCGCAGCCAGGGAATTAGCGTCTTCTGGAGTAAAGTGAAAAACATGGATGATTTATATGCCATTAGAAAGATCAGATGAAGCCAAATTAAGAGGAGTGCTGCTGTCCAACTTATCCCACATTCACAAGGACTCAGTCAGACACCTCAGTTTAAAGTAGAGGGTATTGTTTTGAGACATGGGCTCTGATTAGACTCCAGAAAATCCTTGTTTGAAAAAAGAGCAAAAAATGGGAAAAGATATGCTGAAAAAAAAAGAAAAAAAAAGATCAGATGATTGATTAATCATTCATTTATTTTTTGGGTGCTATTGCATGAATGTTGACTTGATACCTGAGCCTTTGTTTTATACACTAGTTCAGAATATTCATCAGTTACTACACAAGTTGTTACTATGTGATGTGGTTGCATATCTTGGGTTGTAAACTTCTGGAGGGCAAAGTCTAAGGGTACCCTCATAATGCAATGCCTATCACATCAGCATATGTAGTTTTATGTATAAGACGATGATAATTATGATTCTGATAACAAAGTATTTATAAGTCTCCTTAAAATACAATGTTGAAAAATGACACAGGAAAGAAAGTGAAAAATTAAAAAATGCACATTTAGGAGCTCCTGGAGAGCTCAGTTGGTTAAGCGTCCGACTTCGGCTCAGGTCATGGTCTCAGGTTTCGTGAGTTCGAGACCCGTGTCGGGCTCTGTGCTGTCAGCTAGCTCAGAGCCTGGAGCCTGTTTCAAATTCTGTATCTCCCTCTCTCTCTCACCCTTCCCTGCTCATACTGTCTCTCTCTCTCTCAGAAATAAATAAAACATTAAAAAATGCACATTTAGTTTTACATTATTATGTAGGAAAGAGAATGGGTACCATTGAGGCAAGGCGATGAGGTATAAAAATACTTTGCGTCATCTGTAAAAGTTTGTTGGTATAATTTCAAATGTTGCATAGTAATCCTTTATATGCCTGTACCATAATTTACTTAGTCATTTCCTTAGTGATCTTCATACCACATATATCTTGTTACATAAACCTTTACCAGTTTAAGCTTTAACTCAGCATAGATTCTCAGAAGTAAAATTTTGACTCAAAGGGCATGGTTAACTTTATGGCTCTTTGGGTATACCATCAAACTGATTTCTAGAAATTTGTACCACTTGATACTCAAACCCGCAGTGTATGGTGAAGACCAACAAAGACTTAAATGACTAAGAAGGAAAAGAAAAGTTACACCCAGCATATACCTGCTGTTCCAGACACAGTGCTTTCACACATACTGCATTATTTAAATATCACAGCTACTGTGTGGAAAGTTTTGTGGTTGAAGTCAAGACTTGAAAAAGAGCTAGAATGATGCATAGCCTAGGAAAAGGAGAAAAAAATGAGGAAGTGCCTTCCAGATGGCAGAAGCTCGTGGAACGTGAAGTTATGAGCAAATACAGTTCTGCGGTCTTTGAGGTAACCCTGAAATAGTATCCTAACTCACTCTGTGTGTTCTGAACCAATTGGAAAATAAGATAGTGATAAGGCAGAGTGGTACAAAAGTTCTCCTTCTGTGGTCAAGGGTTTTCTAAAACGAAAATCCCCAAATTAGTCAGCAAAAAGAAGCCTTCCCATTCTCCCCTGCCCCACTTCACTACCTCTCCACTGGGGCAGAACCCTTTACAATTTAAGGCATAGAATGAAAAAAGAAACGTGTGTTTCCTACAGGAAGGCTCATTCACAAGGGAGGAGATAGGAACCAGACTGTGGGTGCCTTTTTTCTCCTTCCAGTCTCAGCAGTTGGCAATTTATTCCACCCTGGGGAAAAGGGGTGAGCGAGAGGTTGAGGGAAAGGTAAGATTTCAATAGCTAGAAGAGTTCTCTCCACACTGAAGACAAAGTCAGTAGGAGAGAATGAGCAGTTTCCCTCTGACTACAGGGCAAGTTGAGCAATAGTGCAGACTGGCCTGGTTAAGGTTTATGTCTGGAATTATTATAAGGCCAAATGTGGACTGCCTCAAGTATTATGTTGAGGTATCAGCTTTTGCCTTCAGAGATCTCTGGTGATTTCTGAGCAGAGGAAGCATAGCATAACCTTTCTGTCTCTTTCATATTGTAATTGTCTCTTTTGACTCCTCAGCTTCTTTAATTCAACAGCAGTGGAGAAGACGTAAGGTCGGAGGTAATGATGCTGGTTTATTTTGGACCGGATCCTTTCTTTTGGTGGCATTGTCTTCCGCCATGTTCTTCCTCTGTGGGCCACAATCAACAAAACAAAAATTGGCAATGAAATAATCTCATTATGGAAATCATTCAAAAATATGGTTCATAATTATGAATAGTTAGTGGTCACAGACAAGGCAATAAAATTACTAATTTAGGGGCATCTGGGTGGCTCAGTCAGTTAAACGACCAACCTCGGCTCAGGTCATGATCTCACAGTTCGTGGGTTCGAGCCTTGCATCAGGCTCTGTGCTGAGGGCTCAGAGCCTAGAGCCCATTTCAGATTCTGTGTCTCCCTCTCTCTCTGCCCTTCCCCCACTTGCAGTCTGTCTCTCTCAAAAATAAATATTAAAAAATGTAAAAAAATTACTAATTTAACCTTTAGTGTGAGGTGGCAGGGTGCCTCTTGTCCCAAATCATTACTATTTTGCTCTTCACCAAACTTCTCTGAGAAGAGATAATTCCATGGACAATTCAATGTGCCTGTCACATACATCTCTTGGATCAGAGGCAGAGACACTGCTTCCAGGGTGGGACATCCGGTTGGGAGAATGATGGAGTTTACAGAAATGAAAGGAAAGTGATGCCCACCGTGAGTTCATGGTTAAAGTATAAATGACCCTCAGCAGCAGACCATGCCTTCACATATGGGTTTGATACAGAGTCAGATGAGGGTTCCAATAGATGCCTGTAATAGCTGTAAAACATCAACACTTTGTGGACACAGAGGATTATCTGTGCTCTAGGACTCCTCTGCAAAGCAACATTCCTCCAGGCTCTGGACCCTCCTGTAAAGAATCAGGACAACACATTCCTCAGGGGCCCTAGAATAGTCCAAATCAGGCAACAGAGTATCTTTCCCCCGTAGATTAAAAAAAATTATTGCTGAGTGTATTCGAGCATAGTATTTTCCCAAAAGATTAAACAAAAAAAATTTTTTTTTTTAAAATTTCGGAGAGATAATGAGCAGGGAAGAGGGGCAGAGAGAGAATCTCAAGCAGGCTGCATGCTCAGCGTGGGGTTTGGTGGGGGCTTGATGTAGGGATAGACCTGGGACTCGATCCCATGACTTGATCATGACTTGAGCCAAAGTCAAGAATCAGATGCTCAACCAATTGAGCCACCCATGTGCCTCTGTCGTTCTTAATCCTTAATCCTTAATACCAGGAAAGCCAAGGCATCGTTGCATGGAGTTGTTCTTCAGGGTGCCTGTTACCGTGGGGGCAGCTGCAGCTGGCTGTGTGGAGCTGGGTTTGGAGTCACCCTCAGCAAGGCCCACTGGAAGGAGAACAGGCTGTGTATGTAGATCACTGCTTTGCTGTGCTCAGGTGATGTTCCCCATGTCTTCCCCACATGAATGTTCTTCAGTACATGATAACGTTTGTCCGCATTCGTTATGTTCCTAGTGTCATTTACATTCTCCCTGCAGTCCTAGCCGTCGTTCTGCTGCTTTCCCAGAATGTTCCAAAGCCCACTCTTGGGCTTCAGCCTATCTTCCCAGAGATCCTTGGGCCAAGAACTCCTCTCCAACACAGAACAGCAAATGGTATGTGATTTGCAAATAAAGTGTTCTAATTTGCTAGAGAATGAAGCATTTTCTTCTTCCTCTTCCTCCTTTTCTTCCTTCTTTTGATGAAAGAAACAAAACCATGTTCTTTTGAATCTTAGTACCTTTGTTAGAGATAATTTTTCAGAATACCTGTAAATGTGGCAGCGTTTGGGTGCGTCGTTTTAATATGAAAAGGGGAAAGATCCTACCTAAAATGTAACTTTGTGTTAACAAGAGCTCTTAACATATTTTTTTTTCTGTATTTGTGAGATGTGTACATAGTTACGGAAACTATGGCTTCATGATAAAGGAACCCAATATATGCCCTTCACCTGGTTTAGGACAACCAGAAGCCCAAAACGTTTTTCGTTGGGTTTCACAGAATGTCAGGGAGACAATACCAACACCTGATCTTCACACCCCATCACACAAGAGTATTTGAAGGCCATTGAGCACGGAATTTTCCCGTTGTTCTGCAATTACAGGAACATCTGTGCTACCTAGCTGTGCACTGAGCCCCATGAAATGCAATGTTCCAGAGCTGTCAAAATGTCTCATTTCTTGCCTTTAATTCAGGGCCGTAATTGCAGTCGATCTGGTTATTATGTTCTACTATGGTTCATTTATAAGCTTACAGCAGAAGGGCTAATAATTTTAGATTAAATCCAGAGGGCTCTTGTAAACATTCACCTCGGTCTGTGTACCTTTCTTTAAATAAGACTTAGGGTCTACTTGCAAAAGAAAAATGGGGTTTTCTGTAATGTAAAAATAATCCTTAAATCATGAGGATGCTTGAGCAGAAGAACATGTTAATCAGGATTCAAATATATATTTTTGGATATATTCAGATCTAAGGCCCGAGTCATATAGTTTAAGCTCTGTCCTAATACAAGTAGCATTGTAAGTTGACTTCATTCACTGGCTCATGTGGTGTAGTTGCAACTTCTGAACCCATTTACAGAGACCTTTAAAAAAAATCTCAAATCAGATCAAGTAATCTGGAAAGGATACTGTCTGATGGGTGAAATTATTTATATGACAAAGTTAAGAAGGTATAGAGATTTTAGATTATGTATTTAATAAATTAGTTTTACTGAAATGAATACAATTCTTAAGAATCTAACACCCTGCTGGAAACTCCCTTAGAAACAGCATGTGTCATTTCCACATGTAATAGCTCTCAAGAAGATGGTATCAACTGGTAAATATGGCAATAAAGGTGGACTCCAAAAAGATCAATGTTCTATGATGCAGGTATGTAGTAGGTACAAGATTGAGCTTTTGTTGTTAACTTCTTCTAACATACACTTTGCCCTCCATATACTCTTCTTTTAATATAAAATTCTACTGGGCTATGGGCCCTTTGGGGTTGGGGTTGTGCTTGCTTTTCATTCTCAGCACTCAGCAGATCCTATCATGCCCAGTAGGCCCTAAAATATGGTGACATTTGATGAATTGAAATAAGACTCATATTTGGTTATTTAATATTTTTAGTGAATCTTTACATCTCCGAATTCTCTGATACTTGACTTTTAACATTTCAAGGGTTTCCAGCTAAATTATTAGATTTGCATATGGAGAGCGTTGGGGCTGAGGTACAGAAATTACCCTTTGCACCATGTTGGCATGTTGCCCAGGCTTGCCTCTGACTGTAAGGCCATAGTGTGCTGTACCCGTGTTTGTGTGTCTGTCACTGTCACTTAACTAACTGAAGCGCAGAAGATGGGTCTTTCTCACTTTTCTATTTCCTGTCTGGCACTATTTGCTTTGCAAATAGTGGGCTTTTGAGCTTCATTAATTAACGTTTAACATTTTGGTAATGGTAGGTACAGTCACTGGAAGAAAATGTTTATTCTGTTCACTGATGCAGCTATCAGAGAACTTTTATGAGAAGATTTTGGATTGATAGGGCTTTTAGAAGATTAATTATATCAGTGCGTGTTTTAGATTTAAATATATTTCAAGCTTTTTTCGTATATGGTTTGTCAATATTGTAGCAATGTTTAAGAATCTTAGGAATGTTAGTCTATAAATTTAATGAATTACTTTGCAAAATCACCATTGTATTAGAACAAGAGTTAGATTCTATTGCTTAGCCTTATTACATCTTATGTTATTTTATTTTATTTTTTTTAATATTTTATTTATTTCTAGGAGAGAGAGAGAGAGTGCGTGAGCAGGGGAGGGTCAGAGAGAGAGGGAGTCACAGACTGAAACAGGCTCCAGGCTCTGAGCTCTGAGCTGGCAATCAGCACAGAGCCCGACGGGGGCTTGAACCCACCAACCGCGAGATCATGACCTAAGCAAAAGTCGGACGCTTAACCGACTAAGCCACCCAGGCGCCCCTGTGTTATTTTATTTCTATTCTTAGGTTAACACAGAGTCATCAGCGCCCTTTAAACAATGGGCTTTTCCTACTGCTCTACCACTAGGGAGAGCTGATACTTCATTAGAAATTGAACTTAAGCTAAGGCATCAATTTTCTCCAGGTTTTTTTTTTTTCCCTTTTGAAGGTATTGGTGCAGTTATGGCACTAGATCAGATTTTCTTTGTGATTCAGAGGAAACGGATTGATTCATACAGAGATGGAATCCGTGGTTTTGGCCTTATTTATGCGATTTATTGATCAACAAATTCAACTTTCTAAATGAGCAAAATGAGAAATTGAGTAAACGGAAATAATTTTCGAGAACATTGTGTATTTACCTTAGGTTTTCTAATGCTGTGGCAAATTTCAGCTGCATGCTTGGTACAAAGATCAATTCTGAAAGTAGCACCTATAACATAACTGTGTTATTCTGTTCACATGGGAGTAAAGGCTATTATGCTGTCATGAAAGATGTACCCCAATTTCCTCTAATTAAATGATATGATTTGGCCAGAAATAAAAGCAAACTCATGGAATGGAGAAATGATGATAATGTTTATACATAAATTTTACATGGTTAAATAAAATATTTGTAACATACTTCTAAATTCAAATGAAAAGACTCTCACTGTGTTTAGGGAATTAATATGTTGTGTTGGACCAGCCCTTCCCATTAAATTTGCCATCTTCTTTCTCCTCATTAAGCAAATGTCATTCATATCCTTTTTTTTGTTTTGTTTTGTTTTGAGAGAGAGCTTGGGAGCAGGGAAGGGCAGTGGGGGAGGGTGGGGAGGGACAGATAATCTGAAGCAGACTCTGACAGCAGTGAGCCCGATGTGGGGCTTGAACTCACTAACTGCGAGATCATGACCTGAGATAAAGTTAGATGCTCAACCAACTGAGCCACCAGGATGCCCCTCATTCATACCATTTCTAATTTTTGAGTGATAATAAGAATGAAGATTATTCTAGAGTCATTCCTGAAGCCAAGTGTCCTGTGAAAACAAAGAGCTATCAGATTTATAAAGTGGCTATTTGAATTCAAAGGCTGGGGCACCTGGGTGATTCACTTGGTTAAGCATCTACTTCAGCTCAGGTCATGATCTCACAGCTCTTGTGAGCTCATGCTGACAGCTCAGTGCCTGGAGCCTGCTTCAGATTCTGTGTCTCCCTCTCTCTCTGCCCTTCCCCTGACTCATACTTTGGCTCCCTTTCTCAAAAATAGATAAACATTAAAAAAATAATTAAAAAAGAAAAAAACTGTTAACTAAAAAAATGAGTTCAAACGAAAATAAGACTAAGTCACTGTCATTTAATCCTTCAGGGGGTCCCCGCTGCCCTCTAGATAAGCTTAAAGCGTTGTCATAAATGTCCTCCCGCCTCCCCAACTTGTATGTCTCTGTTCTGCTTCCCGTCTTACCAACAGCCTTTCACTTGGGCTTCAGCCAGATTGACTTATTTCCCAATTACCCCAATGCCTTGCGCTCTCTTTTCCCCCTAGGCATTTGTACATATTTGGCTTGCCTAGAGCACTTCTGTTCTATTTTACATGGTTAATTCCTCATCCTTGAGGTCTCAGCCTTGAAGACACTTGTTCCAAGAGTAGCCTTTCAGCCCCATAGTCCTGGTTAGTTCTGTGATGGACCCTCCCGTGCAGAGTGCTTCCACTGCTGTAGTACCAACTGCTCAATGGAATAATAATTGTCTGTTTCCTCTTCTTTTTCACATGATTTCATGCTCTGTGAGAGCAAGAACTTTATCTTCCCTAATTCTATTATATCCTGGTAACAAATGCACTCAGTGCCTGGCAATTAGAAGGCTCTCAGTAAGTGCTTCTTGAGTGAAAGAATAACTGGAATGCATCAAACCCATAGAAACCCATGTTTTCTTCTGAAAAAGTCCCCATTACAGTTACAGGTATAACAAGTTGAACTTGTTAAGGTATTTAATGATTGCTACAATTATGCTTATTTTTGAAGGGTTAAGACTGAAATTACTTAGCTCTTTTGTTGACAGTTGTCTTCTTTTTAATGGCTCACTAACGCTGTTTTTTGAAGTTAGAAAGAAAAAAATCCCTCAGTCCCACTCTGTCATTTGCTTAAGATGAGCACTCAATATTAAATGAGCAAAATGTGGTCACACTTCATCTAATTTGCTCGCTTTTGTAGTTTGACATCCAGGGTCTGTTTATCAAAATATACCTACAGGAACTCATTACCCAAAGCTCTCCCTCCCACGGATGACCCTCTGGCTTTGGCTCCCCAGCCACTGTGATGGAGCAGAGCTGCACTACAGTTAATTTTGGAGCTTACAAAGATGACTAAATTACATTTTTGAAATAAGACTTTTATTATAGTCTTCATTGTATGAATTTCTTTTGTAATAAAGGTGATGGACATTTTTGTGTAGATTTTTAAAAGAGGGAGCTGAGGAGCCTATGACCATTCCATGGCACGGTAGGAAAGAGTGTTAAAGGCCACTGGGGTCCCCACACCATAATTGTGCATTAATGGAGTACTTTTGACATGACTTTCTTTACATTGATTTACTGCTTGTAACATAAAAAAATATTAGTTTCTCAAATACTATGATTTAAAGGAAAAGAACATTAGGCTGGAAATTCCACATCCTTACTTGCTCTCATCTTTTGGGCAAAACTGGAATAAAAGGTATACAAATAATTCACCTAGTTAAAAATAAATTATTTTGAATTTCTCTGCTGATGGAAATCTGTACCCTGGAAGCAGCATTTGCTTAGCACCTCAGGGCCTCTGTCCATTTCCATCTGCTCCACACTGAATGATCTTAGTGTCCTGGGCAGACACAGGAAAGGCCTCGCCTCTCCCGGGATCACTGTCCATCATTCTTTCCTCCACTATATAGTATAACATATTCAGGTAATGCTGGGATTACTTTGCCTTTTAAGGGTACTGTGTCTCAGTGAATGCCCAGCACATAGACAGGGTATTTTGGTGCACGTGGAAGGTCAGCCTGAATTCCTGCATTCCTTGCAAGTTTACTTAAAAACTTGTCATCTTTGTTTTGCATGATGATAACATAATGATAGAACACACTTAACGGAATAAGTAATGTAAGTTAAATGAGCTTTTTTAGTCACTGTTTTTCCACAGTATACAACAAAACAATGCTTTAAAACTACTCTACCTGAGATTTTAATTTTGTTGACCTTAATTTTGTATTCTCCTATTAAAGCACCATCAGCTCATTGTTCTCATTGAAAAGAATTTTCTTATGTTAGTAATCCAGAGGTGTTGCCAATAAACCAGCAACTGAGATTTTATTTCCGAATGAAGGTGAGGACTCTAGGATAAGAATTCGAGCATTTTTGGCTTAAATATAACTTCTTATGGGCAAGCACAAGTGGTTAAAGTTGTCTGTACTGACTGTTTAGTGTGTTAAGTCACTATTACTAGATAACTGACATTTTGATATAATATATCTGTACATATTTTAATGGACACAGGATGCCAGTTGTTTTACTTTGATGCATTAAATAAGCAGCATTTCTTGAGCCATGCTTCAGGGAACGCTCAGGTCCTGAGCACGGTTAATAGGTATTTGGGGGAAGAAAAGTTTCCATTGGCCAAATTAGATCGTTAAATGTCGCAAGCTAAATCACCATCCTAACTATTCACAATATGCATTGGCATATTATAGTCTGGCTCTATGAGCTCCCAAAGTAAAGAAAACAAAACAAAACAGAACAGAAAACAAACACACACAAAACATGTTGACCTACTATTTCCTAAGCTTCTTCTAAAAATTTTTAACTTAATGGTCAAATGTTATATAAAGTTTTAAAAAATCACACAATTGTACAGCTTAATGAAGTCCTCCCCCTACCCTCATCAAACCTTACCAGCCTCACCCCTTGGTAATTTATTTCTTACATTTTTTAAAAATGTTTATTTATTTTTAAGAGAGACAGAGAGTGAATGGTGGTGGGGCAGAGAGAGAGGGAGACACAGAATCCAAAGTAAGCTCGAGGCTCTGAGCTGCCAGCACAGAGTCAGATGTGGGACTCAAACTCACAAACCGTGAGATCATGACCTGAGCTGAAGTCGGATGCTTAACCGACTGAGCCACCCAGGCGCCCTATTTCTTACATTTCTTTCCCACACAAATGCCACAGGAATTTAGTTTTGTCTTTCTACGTATGTCTTTAAGCATTTAAAAATCTTTCTCCATACAAATATAATATATATAATATACAATATGTTTAAGGTTTATAAATATAAATAATCTTTCTCCTTTCCTCCTGTTAATGCCTTCTGTTATGAGGACACTAGTGGATTTCTACTTAAGTGTATGTACCCTGAATTGTAGTTACTTGATCCCAGAAAAATGCTTCACCTCTTGAACTGGTTTCTTGTTTTTAGTTGATACTTGCTTGGTCTTTTTCCCCTTTGGCCACTCCTGTTACCTGGTTTGATCTTTTTTTTTTTTTTTTTGTCTCACTTTTATTTGTTTCTTTCTCTTAACCCTTTAATCTCTTTCTTCATTTCTTTTTGATTTAAGAAACTTTAAAGATTAAACTCTGTTTAATCTTTTACTTCCTTTAAGGTATTTTGTTAATTTGCTCTTGTGTTTCTGTCTTTTGTATTGTTTTTATTTCTGAAATATTTCTCTTTCTTTTTAATTCTTTCTAAACTCGCTTCTGAGTTTCTCTTTTCTCTGGGGTATATATATATATATATATATACACATACATATACATATCTGGGAGATATATATAGACAGATATAGACAGATATATATATATATATATATATATATATATATCATAGCTCACCCATGAGCCATGAGATATGACCTGAGCTGAAGTCAGAGGCTTAACAGACTGAGCCACCCAGGTGCTCCCGCCCTTCTCTTCTTCTATCATTTTTTAATGTCCTTAATTTTCTGTCTTTTCATTCACTTAAAAATATTTGTTTATAGTTATCTCTTTTGTGGGCTTTTCTTTCTGGGATGTGCTTTCATTTTTCTACTGAGCTCCTATGCCACTCTTTATTTTCTATTACTCATCTTTTGATGAAATGAGTTTGTTGAACTTTTAGAGCGGGAGTGCGGTGCTGGGGAACTTTTTCAGTTTTGTTGCACTAAAGCTCTGTTTCTGATATTTCTATACAGTCTTCAAAATGGGGCATGTACTTCATGAGAACTCCTGAGTTTCTCTCTTTTCCCAATGTTACCTGGACATTTCATTCTTTGTCCTTTGAGTTTATTGTTCCTATTCGGCTCAGTTTATATTTCAGGTTTGATGCTTGGTGTGGGCTTTGTATTGGAAGGGAACTGGTTAGTTTTGAGAGTTTCTAGGACCCAGTTTGTTTCCATGCTCTCACATTTTACCCTGGGCTCCTCATTCCTGCCACCGTAAGCATTTTGTAAACTGAATAGCACTAAACGAATGCAACAAAGTGCCTTATTCATTGTCTTCCATCCACCTCATTAGCTGTTGGAGGAAAAGAGGTAAGCCTGGTTTGGATTTTGTACGTCCATCATGTAGGGGAGGAAAGGCAATTTTCTTTTCATCCTTCCAGATTCTTGGCAGCATAATAAAAGACAGAGTAAGAGGGGAAAGCCAAACAAAAGTTTAATAACATGTCTAGTTCCTGTAAACAGGAAAGATACCCAGGAAAACTGAGTAACTCTGGACATGAAGGAAACTATCACCTTAAATGCCATCATCAGCTAACAGCAGCAAAAAAGGATGTTGGAGGTGCTTAGGGGAAGATCCAGTGATAGGCACTTTCCAGGAAAAGCACAATAACAAATAACGAGGGTAAGGTTGTTAGGCAGATCTAAATCGTGGTGTTCTTTTTTTGATAAGAATTTCTAGATATTTAGTCACCCTTCTCTTCCTGAGATGGAGAGGGCGATATCCTTACAAATGCAGATTCCCCTTACGAATGTAAAAGTCTCTTACAAAGGGGTAACTTCTACACTGTTTACAGAGCGTCTCCAGTGTCTGCAGCGTCTTAAAAATAATCAGCCCCAAATAATCAGTATTTTGGGGCGGCAAATTTTTCTCCCCTTCAGGAGTAACCAAGATGGTGTTAATGTTCCCCTCAGCTTTACTAAACTTTGGGCAGAATTCTTCACTCTAGGTCCCAACTTCCCTTTGCTTAGAGCATTTACTGCAGGAAACTTGTACTGTTGGACTTTGAACAACCAGGGTTTGAACTTAGTAGAAACACAATGCGGATTTTTTTTGATAAACACGGTAGAGTACTATAAATGTATTTTCTTTTCTTTATGATTCTTTCTTCTTTTTTAAAAAGTTTATTTCTTTTAAGAGAGACAGAGACAGCATGAGTTGGGGAGGGATAGAGAGAATCCCAATCAGGCTCCTCACTGTCGGTACAGAGACTGATGAGGGGTTTGAACTCACAAACCAGGAGATCATGACCTGAGCTGGAACCAAGAGTTGGACGCTTAACTGATTGAGCCAACCAAGCATCATTTTCATGATTTTCTTAATAACATATTCTTTTCTGTAGTTCACTTTATTGTAAGAATATAGTATATAATACATGTAACATACAAAATACATGTTAATCGACTGTTTATGTAATCTGTGTGGCCTCCAGTCAACAGTTGGCTCTTAATAGCTAAGTTTTGGGGAGTCAAAAGTTATAAGCAATTTTTAGTGGAGAGGAGGAAGGGTCAAGTGTGACTGTAAATTTTTTCTGTGGCCCTTTGAGATGTAAGTCTTTTAAAAAGTCTCTTGCTAATTTTACAACCTAGCAAGGTTATAAAAACCTTCCATGGTTTCCAAGGAAGCCATGCCTTTTAGGAAAGAGCATCAAGAATGTTCTCTAGTTTCTGTGGGAAGGTAGGAGCCTATTTTTGGTGGGCACCTTACTCTAAGTTCAGGTAGATAGTGGCAAGTTTACTTTTCCTTTGAATAAAGGAAATAAAGAAAATTAGCAGATGGCCTTGAATCCTCTTATCCAGGTTTTTAAAAAAATTGTTTTATGTTTATTCATCTTTGAGACAGAGAGACAGACAGACAGAGATAGACAGAGTGCCAGTGGAGGAGGGGCATAGAGAGAGAGGGAGACACAGAATCCGATGCAGGCTCCAGGCTCTCAGCTGTCAACATAGAGCCCGATGAGAGGCTGAAACTCACGAACTGAGCCAAAGTCAGACGCTTAAGGGACTGCACCACCCAGGTGCATCCCCCTTCCCAGTTCTTAAAAGCACCCCCACACCCCAACTCTTGTTTGAGCAGAGCTGAGTGTCAGGACTTGATTGTGCTCTCTCCCTGGTTGCTGGCAAGAACTCTGGGATGAAAGCGATTCGGTTTGCTCATCTTGTCCGAAGTGAGTTCTCTTTCACAACAGTATTTGATAATGATTGGAGCCCCACTAATGCAGTTGGTGGTGTTACAGATTAATATATTGAAAAATCCAGTTGAACATGTGTCTAAAACTTGGATTTTAGAGTCTGCGTGCTTGCTATTAGTAAGTGTGGTAGGATTCTGTTCACACGTATAATGGGATATGGATATGAAAAACAAGTCTTTGATCAAACAGTATATTTGCTCACAGATGAAAGGAAGAAATATATTTGATGTTGGGATTGAAAAAAATGAAAAGCTCTCAGTTCAAACTCATGGGCAAAGAATGTTGGTTTAAAAAACAAGTTAACACCTTTGTTACTGCTTGTTGGAAAGTGTTTGACCCGCACTCTTCAGATAGCACTGGTAACTATGTCTTGTTTTCACTTAGAACCTTTTCTTCTGGGAATTCCATAGCTCTCTGGACTAGCAAGGATTATTACTGCCATCTGGCAAGTGAGGCAAGTGAATACATTTAAGTGAGAACTTTCAAGGTCACATTATCAATTAATGTAGTTTTGTGCTATTTCCCATCATTTGTAGACTTAGTCAATGACAAAGCTCATTTTGGAAGAAATATTTCAATGTGATGGCTTGGGAAAAATCATTTGAACCATTAAGGAAAGAACTTTTTAATCACAGGTGTAGGGGGAAAAATCAGTGATAAAGACTTCAAACAAACCAAAAATGCCTGTCCTTGAGTATTAGAAGTCAATGTTCTAGCTTATCATCCTTCTTAGTTTTAAATTGCTATTCTTGGTTTTTGTTTCCTTTCTCCTGCTCCCTGATATGCTGATTACTTAATGGGTATTTGTCATTGTGTACACAACTCAAGAATGTTTGTGTTGTTGAATGGTTCTTCTGAAGTTTTGCTTTTAATTGAGCTACAGATGTTACACTTACAAAAGGAATAATAATCTCATTTGATTCCATGAATGTGTTTGCAATGTAGAATCCTAAGAATTGAGGATATAAAGTTTTTTTATAGACAATGAGATATTACTGGAGAAACAGACCAACTGATATTTAGGTATCTTACGATAATTATAAAAGTTTTGCAGCAGTCAATGGTGCTCAGAAGTGAAATTAGACGATGCTTTTCAATTTTATTTGATTTCAAATTTTAGGAGGATTCATTATTACCCACTAGGTCTATTTTGCTTCAGAATGTGAGTCCTTTACCTTTTACGGTCATACTTCTTTTGAATTGCTTGGAAAGGATTTAAAAATTTTGCAAAAGTGGGGGTATTGGCTACACTGCCTATCTTCATGATATTTGAAAAAGTGTTTTTTTGGGGTGCCTGGGTGGCTCTGTCAGTTGAGCATCTGACTTCGCCTCAGGTCAAGAACTCAAGTCCCACACAAGGCCCTGTGCTGACAGCTTGGAGCCTGGACCCTGCTTCGGATTTTGTGTCTCCCTCGCTCTCTGCCCCTCCCCTAATCATGCTCTGTCTCTCAAAAATGAATAAACATTAAAAAAGTATTAAAGTGTTCTTTTATTTTTAAGAACCTCAGTAGCTTTGCAACATATTTTGTTTCGTTTTCAGCTTAATGACAGTTAACTATTATTTATGGCATACGTAACTTAGATTAGTTTTTTCCAAAGGAGTTCCACAGAGCGATCTTTGAAGAAAGGGTAGCATTTCATCAGGAGCTTCGGTGCATCACTGCAAGTTCTCCTGCTTCCACCATTTTCCCAGAAACTGCTGCAGCCACCAGTTCCGAGGAAGGCTCCGAAGACTTTAGGGCGGGTGTAATTAGACAGCATGTCCCCTGAGGCCCTGAGCACATACGTCTCGTTACGTCCTCCATGGCCCTGTGGCACTGTAAGAGTGGACTGTTTAGAAAGCTCACTCTGTACTCACACCTGCAAATTCTGGAAATACTGGGGAAGGTGATTCCAGCGAGTGACTTTAGACGAGTCGGGTCTGGAGAGAGGTCTGGAAGATGAGTGATTGCCCATTCAATCTCTTCAAGACTCATGAGACATTTCGTAAGCATCTCATAAGATGCCAGAGAAACCCGCAGAAGTTACCCACACCAATGACAAATTTGTAAAGAATGCTTTTACTAGTTTGTTTCTCCTCTGGTCTCTCCAACCTGTTCCCCAAGATTAAAACTCAGCTTTTGGGTAGAATGCAGGATGGAGTGTGTGTCTAGGTCCTTTGGCAGGGGCTATCATATCTGCCTCAGTCAATTCATAAAGTATATTTATCATATCAGAGGCTCTGAGAAGTCCTGCAGTAATAAACCTGGTTAGCTTTATGAATTTGAGAATTTCTCAGAGTTAGTACACCACAAACCCCACTTTCACCACATGACATTATTTCTATCTTAACACTGAAAAGTTGGCCTGAAGATGAGCAATGAGAATCTGTATTAAAAGCGAGGATGCCATTGGACAGGCTCCAAGCTCTGCTTCCATTTCGGTGTATTATCAATTGCACATAAAAGTGGGGAAAGCTCATCCTGTTTCTTACTCTGTTGTAAAGAACCAATCTGCCTTAGAGCCTCAACATCATTTTCAAGGTCATTATCCCAAGGGCTGATGGCTTCTGATTTCAGCTGTTATGGCCTGCCTCTAACAACTCATAAAAACCCTAATGTTTTAGATTAAATATTAATTAATCAATAAAAATAATACTTAAGTGTTTGGAGAATTCTTTAAAAACCGAGATCGTTTTTGCCCTCAAGAAGCTTAAGGATAAAAACAATTACATCTATACACTGTAAAAGTTGTGGTAGTCTTTTATTGCTAGCCATAAATATCCTTTTCCTCTGCTTCCAGCCACAAGGGAAGATTGCCAGTGTGTACAGCTCAACAGTAACTGTGGCTGGAGAGCTTCCTTTGACCAATGAAGATGAGAGGAAGTGCCATTGTGCCACCCGTGGGGGAAGGCATTTGATTTCAGATGCTCAACTCCCCAGGCAGCTATTTCTCAGAAATTGTGGCAGCAGTAGTTTAGATGAAGAAAACATAGACTGAAGCAATCAGAATGTAGGACTTCATGTGGAGGAGGGCTTCCCTGAAGATTCGCCTGGAATGCCTAAAGCCTTAGCCTGAATGAAAAACTGCATTGGAATGTTGTTTGGTGCTGCAGCTTGACTTAGCCTGTCCTAACTCATGTAATCACGAGGGTAACAGAAAGCAGCAAGTGGGTAGTACTTGTCGAGAACTGTGCAGGGTCTGAGATTGTGTCTTACAGTCAAGCTAACAAGTTAGACAACTGCAGTCTAATGGATGCTGGCAGAAGACAGAACACTTGGAGCGTCCGGGTGGCTCAGTTGGTTAAGCACCTGACTTTTGATTTCAGCTCAAATCACGATCTCAGGGTCATGAGAATGAGCCCTAGGTTGGACTCTGAGCAGAAGGAACATGGAGCCTGCTTAAGATTCTCTCTCTTCTTCTACCTGTCTCTCCTTCCTTCTGCCTCTCTCTCCTGCTTGTGTGCTCTTTCTCTCAAAAATAAAAAAGACATAAAACTCATGGGTTGGAGACAGAAGCAGTGGCTAGAGGATCAGCATTTGCACAAGCTCCCTGTGCCCCAGCGTCCACAGGGCAGCCCAAAGAGTGGAAAACTTCCATATGCTGTGGGTGTGTTATGGGACAGGAACTCTGAGTTTAGGAACTCTGATTAGTCTGTTTAGTGGGCCTGTTTGACCTTTGTCTTGCAGAAAGACATTATTACACTAGCGAGTATGTCTGATTTGTCTCCAAAAGGAGTCACTATCTCCATCTTCCAAGACTGGCGACACACCCGCCCTTGGCTCCAGAGGGAGATACTGTCTTTCTTTCCAAGACACTTCATATGCAAACTTGCTTGAAGAGATAGTCTAACACAAAGACAGCAGTGCCTCTGCTTTAAAGATGTCTAGAAACATAGGACACCCAAGGAAAATTGTCTCCTTATTATTTGGAAGGTAACTTCCAAATAAATTATTCATTCATTTATTCATAAACATACTCTGGGTATTTACTGTGGAATAGGTGCTTTCCCAGTCTCTGGAGATTGAATAACCAAGATAAAAAAGTTTCCTGTTCTCAGGGAGCTTATATTCTAGGGTGGAGATCCAAATGAGAAATACAAAACAACTGTAAATAGTGATAATCATTAAAAAAAAAAAAAAGCAGGGTAGAATCGAATTGAAAACTCAGAGCTGGACCCAAAGGTATACAGCCAACTAGTCTTTGACAAAGCAGGAAAGAATATCCAATGGAAAAAAGACAGCCTTTTTAACAGATGGTGTTGGGAGAACTGGACAGCAACATGCAGAAGAATGAAACTAGATCATTTTCTCATACCATGCACAAAAATAAACTCAAAATGGATAAAGGGCCTGAACGTGAGACAAGAAACTATCAACACCCTAGAGGAGAAAGCAGGAAACAACCTCCTTGACCTCCACC